>NW_020174013.1:8073265-8100876 GCF_003031525.2 Neophocaena asiaeorientalis asiaeorientalis | reverse complement strand
GGGGGGGGTGGGTTGGGGAGGTGCAGTCTGGCACTCTGCACTTACCTTCCTCTTTGTGCCTAAACATCAGCCCTCAATGTGTGACATTCTTGCCCTGGCCCAGTGCTCGCTGATTGGAGCTCCAGGCAAGCTTAAGCACAGCGAGATGAGCAGATGCCAGACTTCTAGGGCAGCTCTGCAGCCCAATTCAGTACTGCCCTGTTCTTACTTTATATGCTTAGACTCTTTAAGAGATCGTTTCTTCTTCCCAGTTTGGGAAGTTTATTTCCTCAACAGGATAAAAAAAGAAAAAGAGAGAGAGAGAGAAAGAGAGAGACAATCAAGGGAGGGAGAGGTGAAAAGAGAAGGAAGAGGAGGAAAAGAAGCCAAGCAAGGACATTCATATTCTGAAATACACATAATGAGTATTTAGTTGTTCAAAGCAATTACAGACTGGTTGGTAAATATGGACCCACAGAGCTTCGAAAACTACATATTATTGACCCCATCTTGTAAATACATATTGTTAAAGCACACACCCAATCTTATAAGTATATATTGTTAAAATGATCACTAACGGCTTGTCTGGAATCATAATGGGCTATTCAGGAAGCATATACTGGATGACTTCTATAAAATGAGAATAAAATGAAAAAACCCATATTTTCTGGGTCTACCAAACATCTTCAGCATTTTTTTAAAAAAGGAGTTTTTTCTTCTTCCTGAATCCCACCCATGGGTTTAATCTATAATGCACATTGACAGTTGAAAACGTTCATTTCCATAGCATGAATCTGCAATAGTAATTTATATTTTACAAATACATATTGTCTTGGGTATATAAAATACCTTTAAAATCAAGGGTGGGATGGCATCTTTAAATCACAGCTGTGGGGTATTTATTTATCAAAAGTTCTGTAGTGATTTCCCTAGCAGAAGTTTAAAGAAGGTCTTTATTGTTTTTTTTGACCATCACAATTGGTAAGGATGGATTGAAGCTTCACTTTTGTTTCCCCAAAATCAAAGTGAAATAAAATGCCTTGAGTGGAAATCAAAAGCCTCTGACATACAGCAAAAAGCTTGCTGTGCAATATTAGTACCCAAAGGCAATTCAGATTTCTTTTTCAGAAGCAACATGTTTTCACCATGACCTTTTTCCCCCTTTCCTTCCTTTTTTTCTTTCTTCCTTTCTTATATATATATTTTTAACAGTCTAATTTGAAGAATGTAATCATGGCGATCTTTAATATGCAGACACAGTACCCATAGTGCGCTAAACAAATTTTTAGGTGCAGCTTTGTACCTGAATACATCACTGTGCTTGAGGCAGTAGTAAGCCAAAACCTCTTCAGCCGGCCAGATGCCTGGAAAACACAAGAGGATATAGGCTTTTTGATTACAGAAGTTTCTTCTACAAACACTCCTTACGGTCATTCTCTTAAGAAATGGCTTTTTGAAAATAATGTTCAGTACAAGCTATTTCAACTTGACTCAAACTTACCATAATTATTACTTGTAACGTCATATCACATGCATTTCTTTTGCTGTTGATTATAACTCTTTTCCCAGGAAAATAGGATAATATCCTAAATCATTTTTACTAGATTTCAGTCACAACAAAACAGTAAAACAATAACAACCAATATTACAAATATCCAAAATTAAATTTTAAATGGTATTTCAGGTAGATCTCACTCTCGTACACATGAATCTTCTTTTTGGTCAATTCATAAGCATCAGTTGAAGACAAACTGTATATGCAGCTCATATTCAGCAAAAATAAATGGAAAAATCATTTGCAGGAGCAAATAAAACCACTGAGGTCATTACACCTTTTTGTTTGATTCCATACTAATGTTTTTCAATATGCATAATTATTTCATTTCTTCAATAAAAAAATCAAACTGGAGTATAAAATTGAGAAATTTAAATTTCACCAACTTTAGTACATCTTTCAATTTAACAATAATCCTACCCACTAAATTCCATGGAGGGGCATTTTCTAAAATCATCATCTGTAAATCATTTATTTAGAAGACATATAGTTTTCATGAATGAATATAAATTGTTTTAAGAGAAGACAGACATGCTTGAAAATTATAGTTTCTAGTGGTTATCCCAGGATTACAAGTGCTTTTAATTTTTTTCTTTATACTTTTGGTGTTTTCCAAAAATTTTTACAATGAATATATATTGCTCTTATAATCTGAATAAACTATACCCTTATAAAAATTATGTTTTCCCCATGTGGTCAGACTTAAAGATCAGGCGGGGTACCAGGCATCCTGCACCACCTGGAGCTGAGAATGCCATGTGGTCTTGGGAAAGAGCAGGGAATGTTCCTTGCCTTAGTACGAAGCACTCTTCTAATGGGTCCTGATGCAAAGTTGAAACACCTAACGTGACTTAATTTTCCCAGATGAATCTCCAGCTTCAAGGAGTAAGAAATGCAAACATTTCAGAGAAGATGATGTCAAAGAAATGGTAAATAAAATCCTAAGAGAATCAATGGATAGACATACAAACAGCAAAGAAATGACTCTATAGAGCATCTGTTGCAGGAAAGTCCAGTCAGGTGTACTCACTAGCTCAGTCTTCCTGGCATTTCTGGTAGAAATGACAGTTTGGGGGAGAAACAAATTAAACCAGCAAGAAGTGTCTGTAGTCATATTTAGAAGGAAAGTCAGAGAAGCAGTGGAGTGTAGCAGTTAAGATCACAGGTACTTACGAACCAGACTCAGTTGGGCTCCAGCCCCAGCTCTGCATTCCCTAGCTGAGTGACCTTGGCTAGATTACTGAACCTCTCTATTCCTCAGTTTCCTCATCTGTAAAATAACATTATTGTAATATCAACCTTACAGGATTGCTGTGAGGATTAAATGAGTAAAGTATATGAAATGTATTTAGAACAGCTTCTAACTCATAACAATCTCAAAGAAAATGAAAGTTGTTGTTAATGTTTTTCTCCTGCAAAGGAGGATGAAAGAGTGGAAGAGATAATATGTGAACCCCGAACAATTATCCTAATAACCAGAACACATGGAGAGCCTTTCTAGCCTGCTCCTAATGATTAGCTTTGGCGTGACACCAGAGTCCTAATCCCTGGCCTACCTCCACACAGAAAGAACTCCAGAAAGACTAAAACACATAATAAAATTCTCTGAAGGA
The DNA here is from genome assembly GCF_003031525.2 of Neophocaena asiaeorientalis asiaeorientalis. Classification (NCBI taxonomy): domain Eukaryota; kingdom Metazoa; phylum Chordata; class Mammalia; order Artiodactyla; family Phocoenidae; genus Neophocaena; species Neophocaena asiaeorientalis. The sequence continues at coordinate 8,097,729 of NW_020174013.1, read as the reverse complement.
AGAGCCCAAGACAGTGTTCCACACCAAGTGAATATAATCACCACAATAATGAATTTCTTTATGCCTTTAGTAGATGGTTTTGAGGTTTTAAAAAATAATGATAGGGGAAGGGTATTTAACTAAAATTCAAGCCTTGATTAAGTACAAAAATTTGACTTCTAAAAGGCATAGTCTTTTACAATAGTTTTATAATTTTCTCCCCAAAATTACAGAGGTTGATTTTTAACTAAATTAAATACAAAAGGTTCAAAGAATAAAGTTTAAAAATCACCTAAAATTCCACCACTAGTATATAATCACTGTTAACATTTTGGACATCATTCCGAAAGACCTCTCTAGGCATAAAGATATTTTACACAAGTGGGATCTTCTCTTGGATGTATTCAATAATCTCATTTTGCCCTACTCAGTATGACGGATAGATTCCCATGAAAAAAAAATACTGTACCTGCATCATTTTTAATGACTGCCTAAATATTTTATGTTTGCATCATAATTTATTTAACCAGTTTCCTTTTGATAGACATTTAAGTTAATTTCTAAGTTTTTGATATTATGAGATTATAAAGTGGTAAAATAAAGACACATTTTTTCCCCCAACATATAATTTTTCTCCTTAGGTCAAATACCCAGAAATGGGAAATGTGGTCAAAAGTCAAGAAAATTTCACTTTAAAGCTGTACCAAACTACACCCCTAATAAAGGTGTTTATTTCCAGGGGACTTCCCTGGTGGTCCAGTGGTTAAATGTCCATCAACTAAGGAATGGCTAAATAAAATGTGGTATGCCCATGTAACAGACTATTATTTGGTGATAAAAAGAAATAAAGTACAGATTCATGTTACAACATGGATAGAACATGAAAACATTATGCTAAGTGAAAGAAGCCAGACACAAAGGACCAGATGTTTATGTCTTATTTTTCCATTTATGCGAAATGTCCAGAATAAATGAGGGGTGATTGCTACTGAGTACAAGGTTTCTTTTAGATGTGATGAAATATTCTAAAACTGATTGTGATGGTGGTCCCACTACTCTGTGAATATACTAAAAAAACAGTGGGTGAATTGTATGGTATGTGAATTATATCTCAAAGCTGTTATCTTAAAAAGTTTTCTCATTCCGTTACATGAGAATGTAATGGTCTTTTAAAAAAGATTTTATTTTTAAAGAAATTATACACATACATAGTTTAAAGAGCCACTGAGTTTTATGAGAATGATTAAGACAAAACAGTAGTACCCAGCCCGCCTGCCCAATCTCTCTCCTTCCTCAGGAATTTCTGCTTTCAATTCTTTTAGCTGATTCTTCTGGTAATTACATTTTTCTACATACATGTTTATAATGTTACTTCTTGATTTTTCAGGTTTAGGCAAAATCTAATGACCCCCATTATGGAAGGTAAGCATTTTTTGCCTTTATCTCTACTCCTCTCCCCAAATCACACATACCATACTCCTCAACCATCCACTATCACCATCTTCCTAATACAGCTATATTATAATTTGGTAAGGTCACTATTCATTGTCAATTTTATTATAACCACGAAAAAAAAAAAAACAACCGAGCTATGTTGTAAACTAGGATTGGTTTTTCTTTCATGCATAATGTTTCCCCCATCTGGAGTTTATAATTGTCAATTTTTCCCCCTCATTTGCTAAGATTTTTTATTCAATCTCAAAATCCAGTTGTTGATTTCCCCATTCAATACAGTCACTCACATGAGGTATTCTATCAACTTCATTAGGAAATATCTCCTGTGTTTTCTGACCTGCCTAGGTCTGGACTGGATGCCCAATATACTTAGTGTACCAGTGTAGCTCTGATCTCCTGAAATCCATCTTCCCTATCATTCCAGGCTTCCTTTTGTCCTTCTGCTGTGTTCCATCTCTCATGTCCTCTATGCTTTGTCTTCCTTTCTTGATTTACTTCCTCATTTTAGTGTAACACAGGCTCCGGCAGCTTTTTGAGAAAAAGTGTGTGGAAGGTAAATGTTAGAGAGCTTAGATGATTCAATGGTGATTTCAATTTGGAAACTCCATGTTTTTCAATTCCTGAAAAAAGGTTCTTGGGAAGTTCCATTGATTATTTCCTTACCTCCATTTTTATGTCTTCTTTCTCTGAAACTTATGATTTGGATGTTGAATCACCTGAACTCATCCTCTAATTTTTTTATCTTTTCTCTCCTGCTTTCCATCTCTTACTATTTTATACTTTCTTGGAAGTTTTTTCAACTTGATCTTCCAGCTCTTTTATTGTTCTTTTCATTTATGCTATCATTGGTGGTAGTTCTCTGAATATTTCTTTTTCAGAGCATCTCACTCCTGTTTCATGAATGCAACACTTTTTAAAAAATACTTGAAAATATTAATTATGGGTTAAGTTTTCTTATCTTTACATAGTTTGTCTTCCTCATATTGCTCTTTTCTGTTTATTGGCTTTGGTACCTGTCACATTAAAAGCTTTCCTCAGATACATCTGGTAGTTCTTTATTGTTTACATAAATGTGATTGTAGAAAGATAAAAAGCTGATTGGAGGTGAAGAGGGCTGAGGAGTGTGGGTGGGATGTGAGTGGAGAGGCTCAGCAATCAGTCAGCTTACATTAACCTAGTCCCTCCACCCTGCTTTTGGTGCACTCTCTGATTTCAACTGTGCCTATTGTCCCCCAACCCAAAAACCCTTGATTTAACCCTCTCCAGAGAATAAACCTCCTCTTCTGCTGGCAGTACAGAAGGGGAAGTTACCCAGTAGCCTGGAATGGGGAAATTACTGCTTCTTAACCCATTTTCAATCAATCCTCCTTATTTTAGCGCCCCCTCAACTCCTACTTTTAGAATTACCTGGTGACACCAATTCCTGAGCCTTTCAAAGTTTCAGGTATGAACTGTGTTGGTTCTCAACTTTCCCAATTGCTGGCTTTCTAATATCTGCTAAGTCAATGACGTCTCATCCATGTGCTTCTTGGCTTCCAAAATTATGTTCTATGTTCTCTTATTTTGTCATCCTTGTGGGTTTATGTCTCAAAAACATCCCTTTAACAGTGGTTCTGCTTCATGTAACAGAAAGAAACTCATTGGAAAAGTGATGAGAATAATTTTTGGAAGGACATACAAGCCAAGGATGCTAATGGCGAGGGTTTTTTTTTTTCAAAAAAAAAAAAAAAAAAAAAAAAAAAAAAAAAGATTTTTATACTCCATTAATAATATTGTCGGGTTCTATCAATCAATTATAGGCACTTTTGCTATATTCCTGACATCATCTGATGAGGCAGAGCAGAATGATCATAGTGGCATTTACAGCAGCTAAAGTATTGATCCCCCCCAAAGCATTACAAAACATTTAAATTAATGGCTTATTCTAGATAACTTGTTTTCTAAAACACATGCCATGAATTAGGACACTTCCTTAAAAGTTATTCAGTCACGTGACTTCCTATTCCTTAGTGCTTTCTGTATAAACTGAATTACTTTAACTCATAGGAGAAAAGACCTTTTTCATCCATTGGACCTCCATAAAAGCATTAGCTAAACAAGAGTTGTATTTGGAAGAAGAAGAATATTATTCTTAGATTTCCATGGTCGTTTGGTTTCATTCCTTTTCTTTTTGAACAAAGGTTTTATTCCCTACAGATAGTTCTGTCAGAACTGGGCCTATTGAATCTGTTAGACTTCAGAAAACCCACAGTCAGCCAACACCAAAATATGAAAAAATTAGCTGTCTATGCAGAAATAATGAAGGGCAAAGTTGGTGATGTGATCTATTTCATGTATGTAACCACTTTTTTCTCATCTCTGAAGTAGCTTGTTTAGAATTACTTTAAATGCCAAGTTTTGTGGTTAATTTAGAAACAAACACATTCATCATTAACCCAAAGGCTGAACAAATCCTAAAATTAACTGTCTGTAGATATTGAGACATGAGTCTCTATCCAAGCATGGGTCTTTCTAGATCACTTTCATTTGAGAGCTTTTTGCTTCCCTGTAGTCCGTGCTGTCAGACGTAGACAGCATCCGACAGGCAGCACTGCTGACTCCCTCTTCTCACTCTAACAGCTTGTACTTGCCCCATGATGACAACACACCTAGCTCTTGCGGCAGAGACATGGCTTTTCTGTGCTCAGCTGATGTTTGGACAGCCAGCAGCAGCTTTCTTTACCCTCCTCCATCTATATGATCATGTCTATCATGCAGGAGTCAGAAGTAAGCCCTCTCTCAAACCTGAGACTTAAACGGAGAGCCCAGCACACCTTTAGCTAAGCCGTTGACTCTTCTGGAAGAAGAAATGCACCAGTGGATATTACTAAAATGGCTGGAATGGGTAGGTAAATGTCTTGGACTGTTTTCAGTGTTTATGCTCTGTCTCCTTCTCCTTAAACATTTCTGCTTTGTCACTGATGCTTCAACCCAGATTAGAAATCCATAAGAAGACTACAGAATGCTCTATAAATATTTATTGGGCATCTACTATGTTTCAGGCCCTGTAGATCAGCAGGGAATGATACAGCATGGTCACTGGAGATTCAGTCTTGTTAGGGAAGGAGACTATTAGACAGACAATTACACAAATAATGTCCCTAATTATAACTGTAATAAATGCTGTGTGGGAAAAATAGAGGGTGCTTCTGAGAACCGATCATAGGGGACTTAACCTGGTTGGAGGGGAGATTGGGAGGAGTCCATCAGGGAACACTTCTCTGTAGAAATGGCATGTAGGCTGAGACCCAGAGGATGAACAGCCAGGTAGAGGAGGAAGAGGGGCACAGGGCTGGAGGGAATGGTCCACAGAAGGGGAGCACCATGAAATAAAGCTTTGAAAGGAAGAGCGTGATGTTCCGGGAATGGAAACAGGGTCAGTGGAGCTGTAGAATAAATGAGAAAGGAATAGGTAGGACAAGATGAGACTGGAGGGGTGTTTAGGGGCCAGACCCCACAGCCTCAAAGGCCATATTAAGAATTTAAAATTGCACCTTAAAATAAATGATATGTTTTAAGCGGCAGAGTGGTATAATCAGATCCACATTTTAGAAGATCAGTCTGGCTACTCTAGAGAAAAAAGATTAAAAAGAGGAGGTGGGGGAAACTAGGCAGGAGACTACTACAATTACTTAGGTGGGTGCTGATGGTGGCTTGGGTGATGGTTAGTGGAGATGAAGAAAAGTGGAAAGATTTGGGCTATATTTAGAAGGTACACTGACAAGACTTATTAGTTAATTAGATGAAGGGGGTGGTAAGAGAGAGGGAAGTGTCAAGTGTGACTTAGGTTTATGGCATGAAGAAGTGGGTAGATGATGTACAGCACGTACGTATAGGATTTTCCTTCAATTTTACATGACCTCCTCCTCAGGCTGAATTCATGGTACAAAAACACAGCGAGCAGTCTGGGGTCTGACTCTGGGTCCACCACTAACAGTCTGTGTGATACTGGGAAGTAATTTAGCCTTTCTGAGCAGCCGTAGCCTCATCCACGAAATACTAGGCTTGGGTAAGATTACGCTAGGGGGCTTTCAAGCTATGAAAAGCTACAATAAAGAACCACACCTCATGCTCTAGAGTTAAGTAGAGTTCAGCTTGAATACTGGTTCTTACTGGCTATGTGACCTTGGGCAAGTACCTAAACTTTTTAAGCCTCATTCATTCATTGAACAAATAATTATTGGCAGCCAGGTGGGTTCTAGGAGTTGGGGATACAGCAGTGATTAATAGGGGCAATAAACAAAGTAATTTTAGATAGTGATAAATACTGTGAAGAAAATAAAACGTTAATGAAATAGAGAATAACTACTGGGGTGGGGCTGTTGCTACCTTAGGCAGCATCGTTGGGTAACGCCTCCGTTTTCTCATTTAAGTACAAGCAATAATGTTACAGAGTCCGAGCTCGCTCTGCTCGCCGCATGACAGGCCAAGAAATCAGAGACGAGGTGTTGAGGCAAGGAATACGACTTTATTCGGAATATTCGGAACGCCGGCAGAACGGCAGACTAGTGTCTCAAAATAACCATCTTATCGGGGTTTGGATGCCAGTTTCTTTTATAGCACAGAGATGGGGGAGGAGATGAGCACGTAAAGTAAAAAGGCCAATGCCTCAGAGCAACTAAGCCCGTGCGTCACAACTACCGAGCCTGTGCTCTACAGCCTGCGAGCCACAACTACTGAGCCTGAGCGCCACGACTGCTGAAGCCTGCGTGCCTAGAGCCCGTGCGCCGCAACAAGAGAAGCCACCACAGTGAGAAGCCCGCGCACCGCAACGAAGACCCAACGCAGCCAAAAAATAAATAAGTTAATTAATTAATTAATTATTTAAAATAAAAAAAAATAAAGTAAAAAGGCCATAAGATTTGCAAATATCCCTTGGAATGTCCAGCCTCGGGGAGGGGATGTGTTTCTTCTTTCTTGCAGCAATCTCTGTGTGGACAGGGTCAGGATGTTTCCCTGAACAAAGGCACTTTGGTTTAACATTCAGGTAGAGGGGCAGGGTTCCCCGAGGCAGGCCGTTACGTATAGACAGTATCCTTTTAGTGAACAAAAGCAGTGGAAAGCAAAGGTTAAGGTAAAAGAAACAGGTCCAACATGTAGTCAGATTTGGCTCTTCCCTGTTGCAACAACAGTACCTACTCATACCACGGTTGTGAGGATTAAATGAGATAATGCATGTAAGACACTTAGTGCCTGGGAGATAGCAAATTTTTTTATAATGTTTGCTATTGCTGCTGCTGTTGCCTTTATTATTTTGACATGCTTCTATCCAGGGAATTTTATCAATCTTGATTATATTTTTATGACACCTTCAGGGAGATTATTATTTCTAATCGATAACCCACAAAATCAAACCAAAACTGAACGCTGGAAAAATCTGTCCTAGCTATGGGAACTTTGAAAATCAATCCTAAGTAAGAATTCCATATATATGGACAATACTTGTTCTATATTTGTCCCTCTGCTCTGACCAATTAACAGACTTGCTCTGAACAGTAATTATTAAGCACAAGCCTCCCTGTGTTTGTGGAGAGAGATCATGGAGAACACGCGTACGTCTGGGTGAAAGGGAACGTCCATGTAGCTCAGTACAGTGAGAGGGTGGAAGCTTGCTCTGTGACATTCTAACGCTTGTTGAATGCTGACTGCTGCCCAGGCACTACAAGGTAGATGAGGAAATCAAGGCACTGAGAGGTTATGAAAACTTCCCCCAAAGTAGGCAGCTACTTTGTCATAGAGTTGGAATTTGAATCCAGGTAATCTGACTCTAGAGCCATTATTCTTAACCTCTGTGCTATACTGCTGTCCACTAGATTGCAAAAACAAGGGTCCAAATGAATTGCTTTGCAATGTTATTTCTTCTGTTCCAGTGGAAGCCAACTGATATAGATAATGAGCATGTGGAAGTGAAGGGGCACAAAAAATTGCCCAGGTATTTCAACAATAAATTCTTCTAGGACTACAAGCTGGGTCGGCTTATGGGTGTGATTTGATTAGAAATGCATTAAATTTTAAAACTTAAATTTTAATTCACATACCTATTAATTTGATGATTATGAGGTAAGGGAAAGCCGAAAGGAGTCCCAGCTCCAGTGTGAAGCAGAGGCAGGGAGGGAGAGTCTTCAGAGAGTATCCCCCAGACCAGAGCCTTCAGTCTGATGGTCAGTTTTAGAGCAGATGCTGCGAAATCAACTAAAAGTGACATGAGAAATGTAGACAGGACGAGGAAGATGCTGAAGCACCACTGCGAAAAAGGAACACGCTGCAGCCACAGCCACAGGTTCAGCGGTTCAGACAGTGAAGACGTGAACTTGGAAGACAGCTCTGAGGCTTATTAGCTTTGCGACCTTAGCAAGTCACTTAAGCTCTCCTTGCATCAACTCCTTATCTGGTAGTAATAATACTGTCTAAACTGTAAGTATAGATGGGAATGTAATAGGGAAGAACAAATCTGACTCCAAATTCGATCTGTTTCTTTTACTTTAACCTTTGTATTCTATTGCTTTTGCTACAAGTTAAGAATGTTGCCTATAGCCTGAAATATACAGGATAACACATCCTCAGGCTCTGACCTTTAAGGTATAACATTTCCATTCTTATAGAGATAAAAAGTTGCAAAGCAGAGAATAACACTTGCTTGTTGGAGGTTTACAGAAACATGTGACCTGACTTAGTGGACAGCTGCAAGAACAAAGGATTGGGACACCAAGAAGTTTACAATAACCAACCACACCCCCTCCCCTTTTAGTATAAAAGAAGCCTGAATTCTAATTTGGGGAAGATGGCTCTTTGGGACACTAGTGCACCATCTTCTTTATCTGCTGCCTTTCCAGATAAAGTTGGAGATAAACTTTCCAGATAAAGTCCACCAACTCGTCTCCGGATTTACTGGTCGCTCGTGCAGCAAGCTGTATAAGCTTGGACTCGGTAACACGAGGATTGAATGAACTATATATAAGAGTACCAAGTAAGTGCAATTAGTTTTTGTTGCTGTTATTAGCATCACTTATTGAACACTTACTACCTGGCAAACACTGAGCTGTGTACTTTATATAGATTATCTCATTTAATCCTTAAAACAACCCTATAAGGTATGTACTGTCGTTATGGCCAGCTAAGGGGCACAGCGAGGTACACCAAAGCACAGAAAGTTTAAATGGCATAGCCAGGGTTTGAGCTCACCTACTCAGTCTCTAAATCTCAGTCTCTTAAGCACTACACTAATTGCCCCAACCCTGGTGGCTGGTTCTGGAATCAAAAGGGCTAGTTTCTAGTTCTCATGACTCATTCAACAACTAATTTTGGGACTTTGGACAAATCATATTTGGGCTCTAGTTTCAAGAATAAATTGGAAGGGTCAAATTGATTTCTGAGCACCCTTCCAGCTCTAAATTCAATGCCTATAGATCATTATAATTGTGCATTTCCAAACTAAAGCTATAAAATCGTCAGTAGGCTTTAGCCCATGACATTTTAAAGAAATTAGGTTGGTTAAAATGTTTTATTTGTACTATAATTCAGGAAATATTTTAGAAAGGATTCAAAACCATCTTAGGGATCAAGTCTTCATAACATGTCCACTTTTATTGAATTAGAACTGCCTTTGTTAATTAAATCTCACAGCTTCAGGAAAGAACTACCCTACATCTATATATTCTATTTGTGATGGCTTTTTATTTACTTAATCCAGCATATTAATAACAGACAACTTCCTCGAGTCCAATTTTTCCTTTTCCAATACTGAGCACAGTTCTCAGATATATGTTGTAGTTTTTTCCTCAAACATATTACTTCCTCAGAGTAACAAACTACCTTTTGGGCAGAAAAAATTCTCCCAAGATCTCAAAGCACAGGTAGAAGAATCTCCCAATGTGAGCTCTCTGGGTGAGTAAATGTTCCATCTCCATTGGTCAGAGGAGGATGTGAGAAAGTGAGAACAGTCATTTCTCTGAAAGGTAGACCCAGGAAATCAGACCAGAGAGCTCTGTGCAGGAGAGAAACATGGCCTGGGTTTCCCCAGGAACGCAGCACATCCTTCCCATAGGCAAAAAAAAAAAAAAAAAGGGAAGACTTTCATTGCCAGTTTTACTCCAAGTAACATCCTCCCCCAAGGCCCTCAGTGTCCTCAGCGTAGGCTCACCCGTTCAAAAACAGGACTGTCTTGTGTCTTGAAACATGTAAGAGCAGTAATGTGTCGAATGGAGTGGAGCAAAGAGGAAAGTATTAGAAATAATTGTTAGTGTTCCTTATGTTAGGTATCTAATCACTTCACCCATGTAGACACACACTTGTTACACGGCACACCAAAGGAGAGTAAGGACAGTGTGGTCCTCCTCGAGTTAAGTATGATTCCTGAATTTGATTTCTACAGCAACTTCCTGCCTTGGAGTCCAGTTTTATCTCACTTCTGGGTAAACACTGCTACTGAATTCCAGACAAATTGAAAACTTTGTGTTCCATGTGGAGTGCATGCTCTGTGCATTTATGAAAGCCCCGCCCCCCCGAGAGAAACTGGTATTTAGCAGGCACATGCTACAGATGTCAAAGCCACAACGTACATTTATTAAAACGGCCCTAGGGCTAGTTAGGCAACAGAACTTGTTTATTTAGCAGTGTCATTTGGAAGACACCAGCATTTCAAAACTGCCTTCATTCCAAACTCCTCCTCTTAGGAAGCAGGATGAGTAGGACCACCGCCCCTTTTTATAGCAGGAATTGCCTTTAGCACGTTCCAAAAGGTAACACACCATTTAGCAAATTGACTTGGTAAATAAGGCAACGTCTTGCTGAGGTTCAGTCTAAACCCACTTTAAATAAACCCCTCGGGCTTCCCTGGTGGCGCAATGGTTGGGAGTCCGCCTGCCGATGCAGGGGATGCGGGTTCGTGCCCCGGTCCGGGAAAATCCCACACGCTGCGGAGCGGCTGGGCCCGTGAGCCATGGCCGCTGAGCCTGCGCGTCTGGAGCCTGTGCTCTGCAGCGGGAGAGGCCACAACAGTGAGAGGCCCGCGTACCGCAAAAACAAAATAAATTTTAAAAATCTTTTAAAAAATAAACCCCTCTCTGCCATTCTATCTGAAAGTAAATGTATAATATTCAGGTAGCTAAAAAAACAAAACCAAAGGAAACACTATGAGAGTTGGCTGGGAATCTCAGCTGTGCAAAACGGCCAAGGCCCTGTCCTTGTCTCCCTGCTCATCATTATTCATTGATATGAGGGAAACGTGATGGTCCGCTCTCCAGAAATTTCTGCCGGTACACGAGCTTGGGTGGCTTACTGCAACTAATGTGGAAATGGAGTGCGAGGCACGTCCTGGCTGTCAACACAGGGGTCTTGCTCTGTCGGGGCCATCTACAAATGGCTCCAACCAACTTGTATGGTTGTCTTTAACACCTTTTTGTATTTTTTAAAGAAATGAATTTGATTTCATTTTCCTTCCCCAGTTTTCAAATAGTCATTAAAAATTAAACAACACTGGGAAAAGCCTTTTGTGATTATAGCCTTCATTCTCCTGCAACAAACTGGATCTATAAATTTACGTACCATTGTAGATGTAAATTACAAAATTTATATTCAACCATATTAAAACATCTATTCCAAAAATGATTACCAGTTGTGAAAAGCAGACAGGCTTATCACTTGCTGTCAGTTGTTCATGTCTAGTTAAGCAATAATGTGCTAAAACTGCTCTTTTGTTTTGTGTAAGAATTTTGGCAATAGAAGAAATGAACACTTGGTTAATAAAAACTCAGGCTGCTTTTTGCTTTGATGGAGGAAGCAGCTGCCTGTTTTCATTTGCTGCAGAGCAGCAAAACCCATCAATATAATAAGCAGCTTAGATGCATCCATCCACAGCATCTGTAAGGATATAGGGCTATTCGCTCAAAACCAATCCCTGGTTTAATTTTAACAAAGATGTGTCTGACTTATTTGAAAAGGCATTCTAATAGGTTTGGAAACATGAACAATTTCTCTTTCTTTTAAACGCTTTTTATGGATTCGAAAGGGTAGTATACATAGCTGAATGATAGCAATGATAAAAACCAGTCCAAACTGTGAGGCCATCCTAAAACAAGGCAGTGAAGAGAGTAAATCTAGAGGCAGTTATTTGGTTCCCTTCAAAGTGGAAGTAGCTCATTTAAATGTGATTTTATTCAATTATTCATTCAAACAAATATTTACTGAATCCTTACTATATACTGAATTGGGCTAGACACTGAGGCCACATTTCCTACTCTCAACGAGTTCACTCTTCAGGGGAAAAGATGGACACAAAAATATAAGTAAAACAATGCAGTAATCACAGGGACTCACATATGCATTTTTCTATTACCTTATTCTTTTTCAAAAATCCAAACGGGCCTAGAACATGGTAGAAACTAACATAAAAATTAAAAATCACATACCGTCTCCTCTATTATATAGTTACTTTGTTAGACATACTTTAAAAAAAAGACAATCTGATAAAAAAATCAAATCATGTTTAAACACATGTCAAACTGTTTACTAGTATAGCTAAGAATTATCACACTTTGGAGAGAAAGTTTTAGGATTTCAAGTTTTGTTTGGACAGCCTCTAATTTTACAATAACCATTAGACACTTTCACATGGTCATGAATACACCACATGGCAAACCTAATAGAAAACACAAACTTGAAAGCAACTTACAATGTGATACAGTATGCTTTGGCTAGTAAACATGCAAAGAGATTATTCTGTTTTATTTTATTTTACTGCTGGGTAGAATTCCAAAAAGTCAGATAATTCTAAATCCTCCTCTTTTTCTGATTCAGTACCAGATAAGTGAGCATCACAGCATGATCAACCAGGGACCCGTCTGATGGTAGACATGAATGTAGTTAGCCATCAGCTTCTCAGGATATCAAAATTAAATGAGCACTCATTTGTAGAATCATTGAGAAAATGCTCCCGTAAATGTAGAGCTAGGGGCTTTCTTATTGACATGCTCACTGTAAAACACACATACCTGGGTTTTAAAAATAAACTTTTTATTTTGGAATAAGTCTAGATTTACAGAAAAGTAAAAAGTTGCAAAGATAGTATAGAGAGTTGCTGGCTACCCTCCACCCAGATTCTCTCATTGTCACATCTTACATTTGTCAAAACTAAGAAACTGACATTGGTACATTAATATTAATTAAATTCATGAGTTTGTTTTTAAGGGAATGGTTACTATTCAAGATGAGGGTTGATGAAGGTATCTGTCAGAAAGTCACAAATGAAACCAAAAGGACAATACTGGCACCTTTCCTCCCTTAATTCTCTTTCTTCTTAAGTTACTCTAAAGAAATTCATATCAGCCTTAAGAGCTAAAGTAAGACATAAAATGCATGTACCTCAGGGTTTAAAATAAAATCTGACCCCATCAAGAGAACTGTATAGCCAAGTGAAGCCTTGGTTCCCCATTCTATTGTTGAATGGGCAGAATATTATTTTCTAGGTCATTATTCACATAGAAATTCTGACTGTCCATATTCAATTAATACTTTCATATCACAGTGTGATATGGACCTTACAACCAATGTGTGGCAGCGTGAGTTAAGAACCACAAAGAAGTCAGAGGTCATTATTTTTCCCCCATTCAGCGTGTTTATAAAGCACTCACTGTACACCCTCTCCCTTCTGTGCCTGGTTTCTCCCCTCCTCTGCTCTGCTGCTTAATGGCTGTGCACAATGCTTCCAGAATCCTGATAAGCATCATGGGTTATGTACTGGTTAATAGTGGTCTCTTCAACAGCAAGTTGGAAAGACACCTTTGGAGAGATTCTTTTTAGTTATTACAATTGGTAGCTGCCATGGACTGAATCGTGTTCACCCCATATTCATATGTTGAAACCCTAACCCGCAGTGTGACTATATTTGGAGGTAGACCCCATAAGGAGGTAATTACAAGGTGCTAAGGGTGGGTCCCTGATATGATAGGATTAGCACTCTTATAAGAAGAGACTCCAAAGAGTGTTCCTCCCCACACTGTGCTTGCACAAAGATGAAGTCATGTGAGCACATGGCAAAATGGTGGCCACCTACAAGCCACAAAGAGAAGCCCCAACAGAAACTATGTTGTCTTGGACTGCCAGCCTACAGAACTGTGAGAAGCCATCCAGTCTTTGGCATTTTGTCTCAGCAGCGCAAGCTGACTACAACAGTGGTCAACTCTTGGGGCCTGATGTTTGGGCGAATACTGCCTCTCAAGCCCCAAAACATTCTAAGCTGAAGGAACTCCCTCCCTAAAATGTAGACTGGGCCCAGAGAGCAGACAGACCACAGCCGTGGCCCCAGTGGAGCCCCTTACTTTGTCCATTACTTTCTTCCTTCCCTTCCCTTCAGTTTCTCTTTTATCCCTTTCATCTTATCTCCTCCTCTCTAATTTTCACTGCAGTTTTCGCCCCCCTTTTCCATTTAAAAGAATTCATAATAGAAAAGCAAACATTGATCATACTCTGATAAAGAAATTTTGCTGATACTACCTTCAAGCTTTCATAAAAAATACTTTTTTTTTTTTATGTTGTCTTTTTTTTTTTTTGCGGTACGCGGGCCTCTCACTGTTGTGGCCTCTCCCGTTGTGGGGTACAGGCTCCGGATGCGCAGGCTCAGTGGCCATGGCTCACGGGCCCAGCTGCTCCGCGGCATGTGGGATCCTCCTGGACCGGGGCACGAACCCGTGTCCCCTGCATCGGCAGGCGGACTCTCAACCACTGTGCTACCAGGGAAGCCCTTTATGTTGTTTTTGAACATAACACCTTCAGGACAGGGAGCTCATTGCTTCTCTTACTTCTCTGTGGCATGTTTACATGATGTATGTGAAGGCATGCTGGATTCATGCAGAACGGTAGCAACACATTCTAAACCTGGAACTCACAACAATGAAAAATGAATCCTTCTTCTTTTACAAGATCTATTTGCTGAGCTTCATATGATGTATCTACTTAGAACCTGATTCTACCTGGTAGTGCAATCACAGGTCAGTTCTAGTGTGGATAAGTTTCTAACTGGGCTCAATCCACTTTCACTGGCTTTCTTATCTACATCCACAAACCTGCAGAGCTGGCAGGACAATTATCACCAGAAGACAGGATAGATGCTCTGGGGAGTAAGGCTGTCCTGGGCCTGAAAGGTGCATGTTTACAAGTTTCCAGGCCAGCAACAAAGAATCCACATTCAATAGGCCATCTTTCTCTATATCAATCCTTTTGCCTCATTCAGCAGAGCACATGTCATGGGTGCTCGTATCTGGGACTTATCTGTGGATATCTACAAACATGCAGGTCTCTAATCAGAGCAGCCTGGAATGAGTCCCAGAATGGGCCCTTTAAGTGACTTGAGATACAGAAAATGATTCTCTCTGTTGCTCTTTTTTTTTTTTTTTTTTTTTTTTTTTTTGGTCCCTTCTCTTTGCTACGATAAAATTTGTAACCTTAACCCATATAGCAAAGTGTTTTCTCTGAGAATCACAACTCCTTGAGAAGGGCCTTCAAAATACACTATTTAAACTGAACTATTGCTCTGGACTTGACACCACGGTTATCTTTCTGTTGAGAAAAATACAGAAATTCTAGAGCTGTTATATTGTTACCGGCCCTTTCACACCAGGACACATGAGTGTTCTTAAGTTGAGATCAAAGTGCACGGGCTGAGTTGTTGAGAGTGGAGAAGTCATCATGGTCTCTATGGACTCATGCTGGACTTCTCAGGACAGAAAACAGATTCCCTTCTCTCTCCAGCAGCAAACAGTTCACGTTACTGTGAACTCCATCATTCCTCTTCCTTGGCCCCAGCCTCAACAAATGACCGAAAAACATGGCTTCAAACCCAGAGTGTTGTACTTAGCCTGGAATATCTTTTTCATCGTTTTATGTTGCCCGATAGCACTGAAGAGATTTTGGCTGAGCAAACACTATAGTAAAAGGCGAAATTCGTACCATAATTGACATGAAAAACAATAACCTTATGGAAGAAGATGAAATAGTGTTTACATATGATGAGAATAACTACTTCCTACTCTTCATGGGCGCTTTAGTGAAATCTCAATTTACGAAGTAAGGCCTAAAGAACTAAGGGGCTTGCTTAGCTAGTCAGTGGCTGAGCTTGGGTTAGGACCGCAATGCCCTAATGCCTCACCTTGCTTCTCTTTTCAGAGCAAGAGACTTGAACAACAGTGTAGGAAAGACATCATGATTTGAATTTGCATCTTGTGGAAAGAATTTTACCTTCCAGGTGGAAATCAGTGCTTGAAGAAATGAATCATACACATTCCAATTTCAACGTATTCACAGGCTCTTAGCAATTAAATTTAAGTCCTTTTGGTTTCTATTTCTCGATAAACAGTTTTATGGAAACACTCACTGTCTCCAAACCATGGCTGGTGGAAGAGGCTATAGACACATACAGCTGTAGCTCATCTAATATCAGAACCTCTGAATTGAGACCAGGAAGCAATGTACAATATTTGGAAATAGTGACCCCGTTCCCCATAATTACAATGATTATGTGCCTTGCTTTATAAAATTGAGCTTCTGTTTGTTTTCAGGAAATTTATCATCTGATTGGTCGCTCTTCTTACTTATTCAAATACTTACATGTAATGTGTCTTGCGATTAAGAGTTCATAGCAGGGCTTCCCTGGTTGCGCAGTGGTTAAGAATCTGTCATCCCAGCCAAAAAAAAAAAAAAAAGAGTTCAAAGCAGATTCCAACAGTTCTTTCGATTACCAGCATTCCAATCATAATAAAAGAGTCATTTTATTTTATTTTATTTTGTTGTGTCTGGGGAGGGGAAATCATGAAATATATACAATTTCCACACACAACACGGCATTGAGAAATGTAATTTTCTGTGTATTCTCTACTAAGAATATTTTCAACGTTTCTGGATTGTCTCTGCACTCAGGAATGGGATTGAAATCTCCAGCTTGGTATTTATCTGAGGCTGTGATAGCTCAGTCATCGGCCGCCAAATGCCAAGATAGGGGGAATCTCATCATCCAGAGACCAGCTGCATGATGGGCATTTAATAGATATATCAAACCTTAGGATATATGCTAAGCTGAAGAGATGATTGGTTGGTTGATACACTGATTGATTAGCATAGGGAGAATGGGTTTCTTCTTGACAACCTAAGATTATGCTTCAGCTAAGCTCAAATTGCTTACACCTCTTCTATTGGGTTTAAAATTACAGTCCTGTCATCTAAAATCTCTCTTCAATGAAATTTTTACCATATATAAAAATTAAAGGGAAAAAGAAAGTAGGAGCACTGGAGAAGAGTAAATGGAATAGATACATTTCATGCTACTGTTGTTGATTCCACTAGGAAAAGTTGATATGTAAATCCCCTTGAAAAATGTTACACACGTTTCATAAATGATTACTGAATATTACACAATAACTCAGGGGAAAAAGTTCAGTACGCTAAAGTCAGTGAATACTATATTTTCAAATATACAAAAGTCAGATTTCCTCTATAGAAATCTGAGAATTTAGTAAAACCCTCTATTAATCAGGTTTACCTTCTGGAGCACATAGATGCCATCCTTGGGCTTTTAATATTTTTAACTGCTGGCATGCCTTTCAGGGGGCAGGGGGAGAAAGGGCAGATTTATGTAACTGTGGATTAGCTTTGTTTTTCAAGCAGCTTAACACAAGTACCAACTTCTTTAATTAGCACTAATGATCTTAAAGATAGTCACATGGACATCTTGAAATATCTGAATATTGCTCCTGTTTCCCACGCATGTGGAATCAGGTATGCTTTAAAGTGAAACAAAATTAGATGAATGAAGGATACACAGCCATTCTATCGAACTCTAAACTGACATTTAAGCGGTATTGAAAAAAAAGCAGCAAGACTTTGCACAAAAGGCCCACATTTAGAGCTCTACAAACGTCTGATACTCTTAGTTGACGATAAATTCATTAAACATAAGCTTGTTTTATGATGTCCTGTTTAAAGATTCACTCTCATTGTACTCCGAATTATTAGAGACTGGCTAAAGAAAGGGCCTTGCTCTCTCTCCTTCCTCCCCATCCCCTCCCCCTCCAAAAAAAAAAAAAGCTGGTAAGCTTTAATTCAGCACTTTGAAGAACACCCCCTCCTCTCCCTGAGCAAATAAGGATTTGGTTGCCGAATCACACTGGATAAGTGGTTCATTGAGAATGTTAAAATCTGCATTAATAAATAGGACTGGCCTTCTCGGATTTTCCCCCTTCCTATCAGCTATGAGCGGTAGGGGATCAGCTGCGACTAAAATCCCCAGCTGAACAACCCACATACAACTCAGTGAGCAGACTTAAAACAAGGCCATTTATTGGTGACTGTTATGCAAACAAAGCGTCCAAGTCTTAGAAACAGATGTCAACTGAAGCATATGCTTACTGTAAACTGGAATTTGATTCTCTTTATAAAAACAGACATAAATGGGCCTTCAGAAAGTAGACTGCCTCTTGTCTACCATTGCCTAACTTGATTCAGCCTCAAGCTTTCAAAGAGATGAATAGACTGATATGTGAGGGCAAAAGAATAAAACTTAGAAAAAAATTAAATTGGAATAAATGATAACATGTTGGAGCAGTTCCCAGAAGCAATTTTACAGATTTTTCTCTAAAAACACAAGACAGGAAGTTAAAAGCTTAGTGCAGGTCACCCATGGCATGTCGAGTTATCATTTCCTACCACTTAGGGTGGAAAAGGAACTGCACATTCAGGTGGCAAGTTTAGTAGCGCATACTTTTTACCCTCCTCTCTCTTTTTCTCTCCCTTACCTCTTCTCACATCTTGATGTCTTTTAAATGTCACTTATTTTACATGAGGCAGTTGGTGGAGACATGAGTCAACAGCAATCAGAACCATTATCCCCTGCAGCGAGTCCTGCTCTTAATGCATTGTGACACCTTTGCTGGCCAGCCACCGATTTACCTTTCTGCTGCTTAGGGAATTAAGTGGCATCATGTGAAAATGGTTGTGATATGAACAGCATGGGCATAACTGGTATTAAATTTACCTCTCAGCCTAAGTGAATTTTCCTCACATGTGACTAATCAAAATGAAAGCTCGTGGACCCAGGCTGAGCTGGCCAGCACTTCCCCACCCCTGGGACCGAGGCTATTTTGTTTTATCTCTTTGTACAAGCTGGCAGAACTTTAAAGTGAAGGGGATAATCCAGTGCTGGTGTCTTTATGAAATAACATCCTTACGTGAAGAGGCTTTTAACTGTCTGTCGCTGTCCTCTCAAAAAAAGAGTGTGACAATCTCATTTTGCTGAGCACCCTCCCATGAAAAGAGAAAATAATAGCCGTGGCCGCCATGGCTAGTACTGACCTTACGTGATCCATTATCCACTAAACACTTTAAAAGTCAGTTTTACATACACTGCAGGGGGAAATGAGGGAACTATGACAATCATTTTCACTTTAGTGAATTTGCCATCCATTTGAAGACAGTCACTTGATATCCCAACACATCCAGCCCGTCTCACAGTATAACACAAAAGAAAACACAGTTGATTAAAAGATGCCAAGCACAGACATCCTGGCACCCTACTATTTAAGACACTTCCTAGGAGCAATGGCAGCGGTGGAATGGCTTTGCATGAACTTCCCTCAAACTTACACATAAGAAAAAGAGCAATCAAAAACTAAGTCCTTCAAATTTTTCGAAGCGCTTGACATTCCTACAGAAATGTTTTACTAACCACTTAGCAGAGATCAGTAGGTGCCAAAGGAAGTGAAGGCAGAGCAATTATCATCCTGCACAGTCAGCCTGATGCTTATTCACAGACAAGAGTGGCTTGTGTTCCGCCATGAACCAACTGTGCATGTTGCTGATAATAGAGCAGAGGTATTGCTAAATTGGTACTGAAATAGCACACCTCGTTTACTTCCAGCAACTTATTTGTGGAAGGCAATGAAGGCTGGAATATTTTCTCATCACTACGAGAATACTCAACTCATTGTTAACGTTAAAATTAGTTTTCTGACATGGTGCATGCTATGCTATGCATTTACTTTTCCTTTAATAGGAATTTCCGTGCCTAGAGTAAAACACTAATGGCATTTCCTTCCGCTTGTGGAGAATCCATTGCTTCATTAATAAACCATCTAGAAGCGTGACTGGTAATCAGACTCTTGGCCGCTTCACAGTTCTTCACTCTGAAGTTCAAAGTCTTGTTTCCTTCATTTTGGTAATACATTTATTCTTGAACCCTCTGCTCTGAGGCCAGTACATGGAGTGGAAAAAAAGTGAGGGGGAGAGATGTCTGAGAGCGTGGCAGCAGTATAACATCAAATAGAGTCATTGCTGAATCTTGAGCTACATTTATAAAATTTAATTTTACTGTGTTAGGGGGCTAGGGCAGGGGAAAAAGAGAATAGCCAAATAAATGATTACAATATCCTAAAAGAGTTTATTTACCCACTCATCCCCCAAAAACGTGAGTTTGAATTTTTGAGTTCATACTTTCATTCTGAACTCCATGACCCAACTCTAATAAATCACCTTAGAGGAAATCACAATGGTTCATTCAAAAGAGGAATCCAATTCATAAAGGAATGGAAGGAGGATTCTGTTAAGGTACTGTTGGGACCAAATCAATTTAAACCCCAGTCAGCCACTGGACTCCTAGAGCTTATCAACCCAATGTGGAGACCAGAGAATGAAGATTCTCAAGCAAAATGATTGAGGATTGAGGATTGAGGGCAAGGTAGTTAGTTATGGGTAAATAAGGGTGAGTAGCAGAGTCTGCCATTTTCATAGAACATGAACACGGAACACCAGAGAATGCCATTCTTAGAGCTCATGAACAGAAAGTCTGAGAAGAGACAGGAAAGGAGGCTATCGGAAGAAAAACTCAGAAGACAACATACAAGCATTCACATTTACTCATGAGGGAAAAATAAAACACAAAACATCAGTAAGTAGCAAATGAACTGCTAAGTTACGCATTGGGTAGCATTGTCTGCTTTTACTGTGCAAAAGAAAAATAAGAAGACCAAGCAATCCGTCTTTAGAATTTGATTACATACTTCAGGAATGAGACAGAAGTAGTGAATCCAACCCAAGTGTTTGGATAGATTGGCCATGTTCGACAGGCCTGGACCATTAGCTTGAAACTGGAGTGTGGTACCAAGGGTGGTACCAAGTGTGGTACCAATGGGTTCTGATGAGGGAGCAGCCATCTCAAGGAATGCTCGGTTGAGTTTACAGAATTATATACATGGCTATGCCTGGATGTCTAGTACGAGATGGGGAACTAACACCATCTCCATCTTCACTGCCTCCTTGCTTACCATTCTGAAACATGAAAGGAAAGGATCAATCTGAAGTGCTGTATCACAGGTCTAACTTTTCCATGCCTAGTTGTTATTAAAACCTTTCTCCAAACCACTGATAAAAGATTATTTGGCGATTTTGTTATTAGGGTTAGTGGGTTTTCTGAGAGCCAGCAACCCAGCTACATAAGAAACACAGTTCAGGATCCATACGTGGAATTTCTATCTTCAGTGCAGCTGGACATGACCTGGCTACTCTGGACAGCTCCCCAGAGTGCAGACTGCTGATGAGGAAGTTGGGATTTAATTTGCCTACATTCCCCTACTCCATGAACAGAAGACAGCCTTCTACCCAAGTGCCCCTTCTGCTGAAAATGCACAAGTTGGCCTGTTTTCTTGCCAAATTGTACTTTGGTGTTCGGGGGGAATATTTGCTGACTCCACTTAACCCAGTTAAAACTCTTGGTACACTCAAAGTTATCAATAAGCTCGTGCCACCTCTCCATTAATCCCTCCAGCTGTTCTTAATCACGGAAATCTCACTTCACTGACTTCATAACAACAGTCTTTTCAAAAATGAGACTGGGCTCAATAAATCTTGCAGTTTTAAGTTGTTTTGTATAAGACAATTTTGGTGCAGCAGTTTAATAGATGGAAATTCCTTCCAAGATTGTTTTAGGAATTCTAAATGTCAAATCAAGTCTCAAACACAAATATGAAGCATCAACTCTGAACGCAATCACTGTCCTCTGATTGGTATATGGAATCCAGGGCATTGTAAAATAAAACATAATGCTAAAAAAAGTGGTTTGTTTCCTGCAGGTAACTAAATACTGAAAAGAAAACTCCTTATGAGGGAAGAAGGCTAGTGAACTAGAAGTAGGAAGATAGAATTTAAAAAGAGAAGAAAGAATTACCACTTAGCGTCTACTAAATGCTGGGTACTGTGCTGGGCTTTTTCTTTTTATAAATTTCTCTTTCTTTCTTTTCTTTCTTTCCTTCTTCCTTCCTTCCTTCCTTTCTTTTTCTTTCTTTCTTTTCGGCTGTGTTGGGTCTTCGTTGCTGTGTGTGGGCTTTTCTCTAGTTGCGGAGAGTGGGGGCTACTCTTTGTTGCGGTGCATGGGCTTCTCACTGCAGTGGCTTCTCGTTGTGGAGCACAGGCTCTAGGCGCACAGGCTTCAGTGGTAGTGGCTCACGGGCTCTAGAGCTGAGGCTCAGTACTTGTGGCGCACAGGCTTAGTTGTTCTGCGGCATGTGTAATCTTTCCAGATCAGGGCTCAAACCCGTGTCCCCTGCATTGGCAGAGGGATTCTTTACCACTGTGCCACCACAGAAGTCCTGTGCTGGGCTATTTATAAATATTATCACATTTATTAATCAAAATATCTTGCACATTGGGCTTTCTCCCACAGATGAGGAAATTGAGGCTCTATGAGATCAGGTGACTAGTCCAACACCCTCCCTCTTCTCCAAGCCAGGGAGTGGATGAGCTGGGATTTGAACCCAACCTAGGCTCTTAGATCCACCTCGTTATAGGACCTCTTCTACAGGGACAGCAAGGCTGAAGTGGGTATGAATAGGATTAGGGAAGCACAACTGACAGGACTTTATGACACTGAATTTGGGGGATGTAGGAAAATGGGCTCAAGGATGACTCAGAGGTTTAGGTCCAGGTGACCGGGGAATTTGTCATCATTAACAGCAACAGGAATGTCAGAATGACAAGCCTATTTTGAGGATCAAACAATGATGGGCTTGTTTTGTACATAGTGAGTCAAAGGTATCAGAGGGAGATTCTGGTGGATCTACTGGAAATATGGAACTGGATTCAGTACCAAGGTTAAGTGTAGGATATACACTTAACACTTAAGGTTAAGTGTAGGATTTACACATCTTAAATTATAATCTCCATAAGGAGATTATAATTTAAGATGTGGGATAAGATTGGCAAAGAGGAGAGAGAGAGAGAGAGAGAGAGAGAATAAAACTAAAGAAAGAATTTAGAAGAAGGCTTCCATAGGGAAAAGTTATGTGAACTCAATGAGTTATTTTACTTGTCTGAGCCACTGTTTCACCATTTATAAAATGGGGATAATCAATGGATGAATGGATAAACAAAATGATATATACCTACAACAGAATATTATTCAGCTTTAAAAAGGAGGGAATTCTGACACATGCTACAACATGGATGAACCTTGAAGACATTATGCTAAATGAAATAAGCCAGTCACAAAAAGACAAATTCTATATGATTTGACTTATACAAGGTACCTAGAGTGGATACAGAGAGATAGATACAGAAAGTAGAAGTGTGGTTGCCAGGGGCTGGGGAGATGGGGTAACAGAGTTATTGTTTAATGAACACAGAGTTTCAGTTTTGCAAGATGAAAAGAGTTCTGGAGATGGGGAGTGGTGATGGTTGCACAGCAATGTGAGTGTACTTAAGTGTACAGAACTGTACACTTAAAATGATTACTATGATACATTTTATATTATGTGTGTATTACTACAACTATAAATAAATAACATCTTAAGTGGGGGTAATAATATTTATATCCTAGGGTTGATGTGAGGACAAAAGGAGGTAATATTTGAAAATATGGCAAAACACGTGGCATGTAATTTGTTTTAAATGTCAATAAATATTAGTTTCTTTCTTCTCCTCTCTTACCAAAAGGAAGGAAGAAAAGAAAGAAGGAAAGAAGGAAGAGAGGAAAGGAGAGAAGAAGTCATAAGTGAGAAGAAAACCAGAAAGGTAAAATGTTACGGAAGTCACAAAAAGACTCATTTCAGAAAAGGGGCAGGTCAACAATGTGAAATGCTGAAAGATCAAGGAAAATGAAGATTCTGGAATCTGATAATTAAGAATACATCGATAGGGACTTCCCTAGTGGTGCAGTGGTTGGGAACCTGCCTGCCAATGCAGGGGACACGGGTTTGAGCCCTGGTCTGGGAGGATCCCACATGCCGCGGAGCAACTAAGCCCATGAGCCACAACTACTGAGCCTGTGCTCTAGAGCCCGTGAGCCACAACTACTGAGCCCACGTGCCACAACTACTGAGGGCTGTGCGCCTAGGACCCGTGCTCCGCAACAAGAGAAGCCACTGCAATCAGAGGCCCGCGCACTGCAACGAACAGTAGTCCCCGCTCGCCACAACTAGAGGAAGCCCGCAAGCAGCAACGAAGACCCAAGGCAGCCAAAACTAAATAAATGAATTTAAAAAAAAAGAATACACCAATAACTTCTGAAAGAGCTTCATTAGCGTGCTGAAACCAGTAGAAGAGTTTAAGGGAGTAAGAAGTAATCAGCAGTTAAGCTAAGGACACAAGGAATGCAGATTCCTTTTCCAAGAGTTTAGAGAACATAGAGAAGAAAGATGGCAGAGGCTTAAGGGACTGTAGAATAGGGAAAGATTCTCATACACTCTCATTTGCTTTTTTTTTTCTTTCTTCCTTTAAAGGCTGGTAACCCCTGAGCATGTTTGTAAACAGAAGAGAAGAAATCAGTGGAGAGAGAGAGGTAAAAGATGCGAGAGATAGACTAGGAAGGAGAAAAGGATGATGAGCACATGTGGAGGATTTAGCTTAGGAAAGGACCAGGTCACGCCTTACCCAGGATGGCAGAGAAAAAGTGCAGAAGATTGATGGTTGAGTTTTTTTTTTCCCTCGGGGGAGGGGGGGGGGGGGGGGGAAAATAATAACAC
>NW_020174013.1:7769065-8073116 GCF_003031525.2 Neophocaena asiaeorientalis asiaeorientalis | reverse complement strand
TTGGCGGGGGGGGGGGGGGGGGGGGGGGGAAGAAATCATTACACGCCAAGAATGAGAGGCTATTAGCAGGGTAGAGAAACAACAAAGCTGTATAATCAACTCTTAATTATCAGCATTCTGGTTTATCAGCTTCCAATCTTGCTTTCAAGCAAGTTAGCACTTACTCAGCTTAATTACTTGCTTTGTTAGCATTTCAAACTCAATGTAATATAACTTTGTATGCAGCCTGCAGCCCAGTGGGGTAGCATTTTGACACCTGAACACTTAACCACTTCCGTTGTTCTGGGGAAAGATTTACAGTAGGGCACTTGGGTTGAGGTTGGGGGCTTCACAGCAGTCTGAGAGACAAGTAGTTAAGCTTTCCAGGTGTTACTGTGTTTTCATTGTGTGGAGGCATTACTTTGTTCACAGTGATTTCTTAGATCAGATATATCTATTTCTTCACATTTATTCAACTAACATTGATTAAACCCCAGCTACGTGCCAGAGACTGTGCTCTAGGTTTTGGATACTAAGATGGTCCCTGCAATCAAGCCACTGATAGTCTAGTGGTGAGAACAAATGTAAACAGATCACTATAACACAAAGGGGTAAGTGTACAATATCAAAACACAAATGTAAATAACCAAGTATAAATCACAGTGGGTTGTGTTACCATCTTGGATTATCAACTTTTCCTCCCATCTTAAGCAGTTCCCATAATAATGAATTGACTGTATTCTAGTCGACTCATATACAGCAAAGTAGAGAAATGAGGTATCCTGATAAATTCGATAGAAATGTCAAATTTAGTGAGCCCTGTCAGATGAGTGATTCTGTGTAGACTTCTTTTATGGGGAAATTTCAGTTAACTTCTCTTTTGTTTAGTTAACACTTAAGGTTTTGGTGCATAAAAAATAGCAAACATGATTCAAATTTTTCTTCATTCCTCATGAAGGGGGTTTGCTATGAAGATCAATGACTGTGCTGGAATGGTATGAAGTAAAGAGCTCCTAGGTGCTTGGAACCAACCAGGCATTGGATTGTTTCACTCTGTGGGCCTGCTGTCCTGAGGGGTGGGTGTCCTAGAAGGCTGCTCAGTCATGCTGGGCTGTGTACCCCTACCTTTCTCAATTTCTTTGTAACTGATGTTCTCATTTTCTTAGTTAGTGTTTAAATCTTTGCTTCTCTTTCCCCTGACCCCCCCGCCCCCCCCATTGTCTCCTAGTCTCCCTTCATATTCTTTCTTCTTCCTCCTTTCCTTTGGTCTCATTTTGCCAGGCTCCTTTATCTGGCATTCTCCTGAGTTTCTAGGTTATGCAGCAAGTACCTTGGTTTGTAAAGCCACCACCACCAAATCAGAACTCTTCTTTTCCTTTTGATTAGCAAACCAACCAATCACACTGGGCACGTGTAATCTTTAGGTCTTTGGTTATTTATTTTTTTAACCATTCATTGTCCCAAAGCTTCTTTCTTTGCCCATAGTGTCAACTTTTAAAAACAAACAAAATCATATATATGGAGGTGCTCTGTCATCTACCAAGAAACACACGATTAATTAGGATCATTATCATTCTTTGTTTCAGCACTGTTCTGGTGTCAAACGTTCCCTTAAGAAAAAATTACTGATAACTGAGGTACTGATTTATTTTGATTAAGTGGTTATGAAATATCTATACGCGAAACAGATACTTTTCAAATAAATAGCTACAAATAGATAAAATTCACTTAACCCTATACAAAACATTTTTATTGTTTAGTCTTTATAAAAAATGACTTACAAGGTACTTGTAGACCTTATGATGCTTCAGAGTTGTAGTATCTCAATTAAAACAAAACTATAAATGTACAAAAGTTTCCAGTAATCCAGAGCTTGGTTGATAGTATGGCAAATAAAGCAATTCTGGGTTTCTGAAATTAGGAAACAGACACAATGCCCTCTGTGTTCCCAAGCCATATTCTCTAACTGTGTCATGGTGTTCCCTTTGGATGAATATATGCTCTGCTCATGTCAAAGGAGACAAAATTGGAGAAGGTCCGTAAACTCAACGAAAAAGGAGCAAAGCCTAATGATACAAATGGTTGTCTTCTTCTGCAAACGTAAATTCAAGAGGGGATCAGCAAATGTCAAACTGAGAGCAGCAGGAAAAAACCCCCACAAAATTATTTACTATTTTAGGGCTTCCCTGGTGGCGCAGTGGTTGAGAGTCCGCCTGCCGACGCAGGGGACGTGGGTTCGTGCCCCGGTCCGGGAGGATCCCACATGCCGCAGAGCGGCTGCACCCGTGAGCCCAGCGCGGAGCCTGTGCTCCGCAACGGAAGAGGCCACAAGAGTGAGAGGCCCACATACCGCAAAAACAAAATAAACAAAACAACAACAAAAGAAAATTATTTACTGTTTCAGCTACAGACACTAGAAAAGTGGCATTTCAAATCAAAATTGTAAAAAGCTCTACCCACTCCATTTGTGAGCTGCATTCAGTTTGGGGAGGGTGGTTCTGAGTGTAGAATGCACTCTTCCCAAGTATGTGTTGCTGCCATTCACCAGACCTTCTCGCTAGCCTGCAAGCAGCTATCTCCCCATTATACATCCAAAGAGTAATCAGGGTGAAAAGGACAGTCAGTGTAAGAGGAACTAATTGCCGCTTAAACTACTCTTACTCATTAGGAAGCAAGACTCTTTGGGGGAGTGTGGGGGTGGGGAGGGTCAGGGAGAATGGTATTGAGTTTTCATCATCCTGTCAGGGCAGGTCAAGTTTTAGCTCTAGCAATTGTGGCATGATTTTCTGTAATCGCATTACAGTTAAAAGTATATTAATCACAGTAACTATCACCATCCTATGGTGAGATTAATACTTACAGGAAGGATAGGAAAAGAATCTGAAGTCTGTCCTGCGGTCTGCCTCTGTGTGTCTGGTGAGAGCTGCCTTTTGTCTTAGATTGCGGATCAGTAAAGAACAATTATGAAAATGTAACCTCCTCTTTTCACTGTAGACATGAGAGAAATACATGAAAGAAAGAATTGGAGATGGTTAAGAAGGATTGAGGATTGAAGTTGAAAGGCCCAAACCAGCTGATAATATTTCACAAGCAAATCCGTGAAAACTCAAGTGAAGCATAAGATGTCGCTATACTGGTGGTTCTCAACCAGGGGAGATTTTACCCTCAGGGGACATTTGGCAATGCCTGTAGACAGTTTTGGTTGTCACACTGGGTGGGAGTGGGGTGCTACTGGCAACATGAGTAGAAGCCACTGATGCTGCTAAACATCCTCAATGCACAGGGCAGCCCCACACAACACAGATTTACCGAGGCCAAAAAAATCGATAGCGTCACTGCTCAGAAAATTTGCCGTAAAGAAGCTAGAAGGAAGGACTTAAGTATTTATATTTAATTTTTACTCTATATTCCTATTACCCACCTGAGGCTTTATTATTAAGATGTTTGAGGTTGTCATGCATGTTCTAGAAAAATACATGGGTGTCACACATAGGGTTGGAGATAAGGGGGGCTAACCGATGATAGGAATGGATAGAGATTTCAAGTGAAATTCTGAAGGGAAAAAGAAATGGGGATGGTTTTTGACAAGGATACTTGGTATTGAAGCATGACAAGACAGTGAGTTTGATTCATGACTTATTATTGTTTCAAAATAATTTCAATCACGCAGTACACTCTTAAAGAAGACTACAGGGCTTCCCTGGTGGCGCAGTGGTTAAGAGTCCGCCTGCCGATGCAGGGGACACGGGTTCGTGTCCCGGTCCGGGAGGATCCCACATGCCGCGGAGCGGCTGGGCCCGTGAGCCCTGGCCGCTGAGCCTGCGCATCCGGAGCCTGTGCTCCGCAACGAGAGAGGCCACAACAGTGAGAGGCCCGCGTACCACACACACAAAAAAAAGACTACAGAGTCAGCTAATCAATACTACAGGGGCATTTTAAAAGCTACCTGTTAGTTTTGAACAAAATGGCAGCATCTATTAACATGGCAAGCATTCCTTAGCCAGCTATCTGCACCCAGGACTGGGAAGGCCTAGTGGAGTCAACTAAGGTGACGCAGGGCCTGGAGAAGATTGATAGGTCAAGAACTTCCTCGACAAAAAGGATGCCATGGTGAGCAGTAGCGGTGGGCTCTGTGTTAGGCATGGAGTACAATCTCTAAGAAACCGTGGAGGGAGGACTGGCTAAAGGTGATGTTAAGAGACAGAAGGGACTGAGGCAGAATTTCTCCAAGTGTGGTTCCTGGATCAGCAGCATCACCTGGAAACTTATTAGAAATGCAAATTCTCACTTCCCACTCCAGACCTCCAAAATCAGAGACTCTGGAAGTGGAGCCAAGCAATCTGTGTTTTAATAAGCTCTCCCCAAACCATATGGAATTGTACATGTATGTCAAAAATGATCACATATCAGTGATTTCTTATAGTTCAACCTAACACATTAAGAACTTCTGTTCATTAAGTCACCATGACAGTGGTAAGACAAGCTGAAAAGTGACAGAAGATCATTGTAACACATAGCTGACCAAGGATTAGCATCCAGAGTATATAAAAGGAATGCTTTAAAAACCAATAAGAAAAAGACAATCCAATAGAGAAATGGGCTGAAAACATGAATAGGCATTTTACAGTAGAGGAAACATGAAAGCTAAGAATCACTGAAAGGAGCTGATTAGTAAACAGGAAAACCATAATCAGTAGCCATTTTGAACTACCAGACTAGCAAAAACGTAAAAAGTTAGATGGTACCAAGTTTTGGCAAAGACGTAGAGGAACAGAAACTTTCTTCTAGTATTTATAGTAATATAAATTGATAAAACACTTAGGAAAATACTTTGGTAATATCCAGCAAAATTGAGCCAGTAATTCTACTCCTCAGAACCTATAGAGATTCTTGTACACACACACCAGGAGCCAAGTACAAGAATTTCCAGAGTAGCATTGTTAATAACAGCAAAAAAAGAAAAAAAAAAATCTAGAAATAACCCAAGTCCATGAATAGTTAAAATAGAAAAATATATTATGGGGCTTCCCTGGTGGCACAGTGGTTGAGAATCTGCCTGCCAATGCAGGGGACACGGGTTCGAGCCCTGGTCTGGGAGGATCCCGCATGCCGCGGAGCAACTAGGTCCGTGAGCCACAACTACTGAGTCTGCGCATCTGGAGCCTGTGCTCCGCGACAAGAGAGGCCGTGATAGTGAGAGGCCCGCGCACCGTGATGAAGAGTGGTCCCCCGCTTGCCACAACTAGAGAAAGCCCTCTCACAGAAACGAAGACCCAACACAGCAAAAATAAATAAATAAATTAATATATTATGGTATGATCATACAGTAGAATACTACACTGCAGTGAAAATGAACCACACCCAATACGGATTTTTTTTTTTTTTTTTTTAATCTAAGGATGTATGACAGGGAACCCCTTGGTGGTCCAGTGCTTAGGACTCTGGGCTTCCACTGCAGGGGACATGGGTTTGATGCTGTTCAGGGAACTAAGATCCCGTGTGCAGCGTCGTGAAGCCAAAAAAAACACACACAAAAAACAAACAGTGAATGTACAAAGCAAGTTATAGAAGAATATATGACTCCATCTATGTAAAGTTCAAAACAGGCAAAACAAAATGTATTGTTTAGGGATTCATATATATATGGTAAATTACAAAGAAAAACAAGAGAATGATGGCAAAACTTCAAAAGGATGATTGCTTTGGCAGTGGAGGGAGAGGAATGCGCTTGTGGAAGGACACACAGGAGGTGCTGTAAAACATTGGTAACATTCTGTTTCAGGTGGTGGGGACACAGGTATTACTTTTTATTTCTCTTTAAACTAAACATACACATTATATATCCTCTCTTGTATGCATATTTCCCACAAAAAGTAAAGAAGAATAAGAGTGAACCGCAGGTGAGGTAGTAGAACAGTACAGACAACTCTCTGGGGGCATTTTGCTATCAAGGGAGCAGAGGAACAAGATAGCTAGAGGTGCTATAGTCAAGAAAGGTCTTCCCTTTTCTTAAGACGAATGATATTGCCACATGCTTTTAGGGTGATGGGAGTTAGTCAGCAGTGAGGGAAGTTTGGTACTGAGGGAATAATTATAGGAGCAAAACTTCTGTACTTATAAACCTTACATCTTTGTACAAGTCATATACAGAGTCTGAAGCCATACTCATCTAGGCATTTCATAAAATGTTCTGAAGTGGGCATTTTAGCTGTGGGAGAGGTGAGACCCTAGAGACCTCTGCATCAGCTTGTGTTCATGGAAAGAGCGCCTCCATTTCAGACCACCCCACGCTGGGAGCTCCAGGATCTAACCATTTCCTAATGGCCCTTCCCTTCTAGCTAAAGTCTCCCAACTCTAGTGGGAATTGACACCACATCTTCTAAGAGACTATGCTGACTAATTCCATCATGACTCACTCCCCTACTCATCTCTATCGCTAGCAGAAGATACCCCCATCTAGCTCTCTCCTGAGCACCCTGCTTCCCTTGCAGCCCTCTCAGAAGTTGGAGGTTGCTTCTCTTCTACCGCTTTTGGAATCTTACTTCTTTTCTATAGATTCTTAACTGAGATCAGATACCAGGAGACAAAAGTAGATCAAAATACAAGGTCAGTTTTATTACTGGCAAAGTTGGACTGGAGAATGTGATGGGTCCCCCTCTATCCTTCCTGAACTTACACCTTGGGCTCCACCTCCTACCCTGTCTGCAGGACAGGAAGCTTAAAGACACCAGGCCCTGCTTACTTTACTTATCACATGCTGGGGTGTCAGTGGCTCCGGAGGAGCCCTGGACCTTCTCATCAAGCTGAGAGTAGATAGTGCAGTGGAAAAATGTTGTTAAAGAAAAAGTGGCAGAATTTAGTCAAGTTTAGGGTAAAGAATATTTTTTTTATATATCTTTCTTTTTAAACTTTATTTATTTTTGGCTGCGTTGGGTCTTTGTTGCTGTGCACGGGCTTTCTCCAGTTGTGGCGAGTGGGGGCTACTCTTCGTTGCGGTGCGCAGCCTTCTCATTGCGGTGGCTTCTCTTGTTGCGGAGCATGCACTTTTTAGGTGCACGGGCTTCAGTAGCTGTGGCACACAGGCTTCAGTAGTTGTGGCTCGAGGGCTCTAGAGCGCAGGCTCAGTAGTTGTGGCACACGGGCTTAGTTGCTCTGCGGCATGTGGGATCTTCCCGGATCAGGGCTCAAAACTGTGTTCCCTGCATTGGCAGGCAGATTCTTAACCACTGTGCCACCAGGGAAGTCCTCGGGTAAAGAATGTTAAAAAGTCCAATATTCTTTCAGTCTTTATTTCTTAGACAACCAATGACTTGATGAAACTGCCTGAAATTCTGCTCAGAACCACTACCTCCTACCTCCCTTATTCAGATTGGACAATTTTGCTCCTTACATTTTAGTTTTTCCTTATTTATACTTAAGTTATAAATATAAATCTTTTAACCTCTTTCCAAAGATCAAACTTGTATTTCTAACTGTCTGAGAAACAGTTCCATCTGGATGTATCTCTGAAGCTTCAATACAAATTATTTAAATTCAAACTCTTCTCCTAAATTTGCATGCCTTGCCTAATTCTTTCCATCTCCATATTTTTCCTCATCCTCTTCGACTTTGAGTCAATTTGATGGGTGAGTGATTTGATCCCCTTTAGGGGACAAGAACATTTACACTTCTTTTGTGGCAACTCTCACATGTGTCTTCTCTTTATTCCTGTAGCCAGTGTTCTCACCTAGGCCCTCATATTGCAGCAGTTTCCTAATTTGACATATGGACCCCAAATCTAATTGAAGCTCTGATCTTTGACTAATTAATTAATGAATTCAACAAATCTGTACTGGGTATGTGCATGTAATACAGGACTAGATACTGAAGGGGACAGAAAGATGAAAACAACCCCCTTTTCAGCCTCAGGACGCTTATAGGGCATATAAGAAACATAACCAAATCACAGTAATACGATGAGGACAGGGACACTAATGGACAAATGCCTTCCAAGTCTAATAAACCATTCAGGAAGTTCAGGAGAGGTAAGGTTGTCATTGCTTGGTTCAAGGGCAATGAACTGATAAATTAAAATCAAACTCATTGCCCTACCCCTGGCACCTAGGAGCACTACCTATCACCTGAAGGTGATGAATACACATTTGTTATATAAATGAGTGAAAAGATCACAAACAAGATACTTTGAGGAATCAACAGAGTTTGAACAGCTAAAGAGGGTGAATGATAAGATGTTATAGGTGAGCAAAAACTCTTGAATATAGGCATAGGGGAATGACTAACATGGATGCCTCAGAAGAAAGACCAAGCTAATGGTCATGTCATGTCAGCAGGAAGGAGAAGAAAGGCTCACTGAAGGGAAAGCTCACGAAAATGGACTTGAGTGGAGAGAGACTGAGGCCTTTAGAAAGTTGTTGCCCTCTTGACGTCTACATTGAAATGTCCAGAGTCAAGATGCGAAACAAGATGGCACAGAAGGGGAACTTCAGAGATAAACAGATTTACTTATTTATTTATTTTAAGATGGTAGTTGAATGTCTGTTGAGTCAATGATGTGGAAACTATGGACCAAGTCCTGGGGAATCTCCACAGCTATTATCCAACTTCTGAAGCATAAAAACATATCTTCTAAGGTAGAGAAATCAGCAGACACATGAATGAAACACATGATCCTGGACTGGATCCTGGAACTACACCTCCTCCTCATCCAGCCCCACCACACACACACACACACACACACACACAAAAGCGATGAAGAACTTTATTGGGGTAATTGGTGAAATTTGAGTATAGACCATGGATTGGATAATAGCATTATATCAATGTTAAATTTCCTGATTTTGTAGCTATACCCTGGCTATTTTGGAAAATGTTCTTATTCTTAGTAAATGCAAACTGAAATATTTAAAGGGTCAGGATAGCTGCCACTCACTCTCAAGTTTTTTGGAAAAAAAATTAATACATAACTATTTACATCTTATGTAATTTATATCACTCTACCTCTCTAGATAATGATAAAGTAAATGGGGTAAAATATTAACAATTGGTAAATCTAGGTAAATGATATATGGTAATCCTTTGAACTATTCTTGAAATTTTTCTGTAGATTTAAATTGCAATAAAATAAAAAGTTATTTCCCGCAATCAAAAACCAAAAAACAAGAAAGAATACCTTTCTTTCAAATTTTAATGGCTTGAGTTTTGAATTGCATGTCCAATTTTGGAAGTGCAGGAGGAAAATATAGCTTAACAGTAACTGATATGGCTGAGACATACTTTCCATTGATAGTAAGTACAGTATAAATCCGTACGATACAGTTGCCAGAGAAGCTAGAAGATCTTCAGATCCAATAGCATATAATGGCAATAAGGGAGGAGATGGCCTTAATTCAGCAATAGGAATACTAAGTGTCATTCTGGGTATCATAATTATTTTTAAGGCGGACATTGAAAACTGGAGCAGAGCAGCAGAAGAGAGAACAAGAGTAGGAAAGGGGCTAACAAAATTTCCAGATAAAGAATAGAGTTGATTGAGTCTGGAGAGGAGAAGGCTCATGAAGACGTAAGAATGAAACACAGAAGTTGTCTTCAAACATTAGAAGTGCTGTAGTGAAAAAAAGGGCATCTGTTTGTCTCAGATCAAATTGAGAACAAGCTTTCTCAATAATTGGAGCTGTCCCAAATCACAAGGGTTTGCCTTAGGAACCATGAGGTTCCTATCATTGGAAGTATTCACAAAAAGCTAGAACAACAACTCATCTAAGACACTGAATAGCTTCAGCAAGTTTTGGGGGGTTGGAATAGATCATCTTTAAATTCCTTTCTAACCTTGAAAACCTATACTGCTTAACTGACAGTTCTGAAAGTCCTTGGGAAAGTAAAAAGTTATGTAACAGAAGATGTAATGGAAAATCCCGAACGAACTTTTTGGCATATATATATATATATATATATATATATATATATATATATATATATACACACACACCCCACACACACATATTATAAAGATAGATAGATAGATAGGCAAGCTATTTTTTAGGCAAAGGCACAATCTGACCGTCTATGAAAAAGTACAATGACATGATTTTAAGGTGATTCCCTGGGCCCAGCAGGGAGTACTGCTGTCATTGGAGGTAGCAGTTGACACATTTGCCCATGTTTATTTTATCACCTTCTGAAACATAAAGAGA
Organism: Neophocaena asiaeorientalis asiaeorientalis; assembly: GCF_003031525.2. NCBI lineage: Eukaryota > Metazoa > Chordata > Mammalia > Artiodactyla > Phocoenidae > Neophocaena > Neophocaena asiaeorientalis. The sequence goes on along the minus strand of NW_020174013.1, from coordinate 8,062,947 downwards.
CTTGGGATGTGTCTCATAAGCAGAAAACACTGTTTATCACCTGTTCACTTCAAAATATCCAGAACCTAACTCTAAGGCTACCACTGGGCAAGTTAAACGTTAGCCGCCTCAGTCTCCCCTGTTGGAATACTTTAAAGTTTAAGATTGTTCTTTCCTAGAAAAGAAACAGAAAGCTCAATTAATTACTGGAACCAGCACCGTCACACTATAATGGAGATTCCATCGCACTGAAAGCAGAGCTGCCGTCCTTAGAGTGTCCTTACAGCAATACAAAGGCTTAAAGTCTTGCTCACAACCAGTTACCGAAAGAAAAATAAATAAAATACAGTAAAATAAAATGTGTTGTTCTTCTGTACTAAATCATTCTGAACCTAATGCTACTCTGTAAATTAACCATCTAACTTTCATTATGAACCACCTCATGGCAGAAATAAGAGAAATAAATCAATCTGCTCTACTCTAGTTATTGAATGGTATAAAGATGATATAACAAGTAACACATACAAATAAAAATAATGGTTTAATAAAACTAGTTTTACTATTATAGGCTGGAAGAGTAAAAAAGCCAAGTCTTCCTATATGCCACAACTAAAAAGATTATTTCTGTTCAATACATGTATTTTTTTAAAAAAATCTATTGCCAAAAGCATAACAATGATTCCATATATCACTAGTAGCTTTCAAAATACATTGTCCAGATCTTAAAGGAAAAATCTAAGCATTCCCATCAGCTATAGTTTGACCTTAATGTTTCTATGAACTTTGGGAGAAGGGTAAGAGGCACATATAAAAAAAACTTAGGGGGCTTCCCTGGTGGCGCAGTGGTTGAGAGTCCGCCTGCCGATGCAGGGGACACAGGTTCGTGCCCCGGTCCGGGAAGATCCCACATGCCGCGGAGTGGCTGGGCCCGTGAGCCATAGCCACTGAACCTCCACGTCCGGAGCCTGTGCTCTGCAATGGGAAAGGCCGCGGCGGTGAGAGGCCCGGGTACTGCAAAATACATAAATAAATAAATAAAGGAGGAAAGTTTTAAAAAAAAAAACAAAAAAAAACTTAGTAGCTCACTGAAATGACTGAAAATTAAAATGTGGGTAAGACATTATTTCTTTTTCTTATATTGCCATTTTCACTGGCTATGTTCCATAGCAGCAGTCCTCAAAGTGTGATCCAGGGTCCTGAACATCCCCAAGACCCTTCTGGGGGTTCATAAGGTCCAAGTTATGTTAATAGTAATAATAATTATTATAATTTTTGTCCTTTTCACTCTCATTTTCTTATGAGATTACGTGATGTATGATATTGTAACACACTGATTGTAGAAGCAGGAGAATCTAGCTATCTTCTATTAAGACAAACATTAGGATGTTAACTGGACTTACAGTGGCGATCATTTCACAAAATATGTAAATATCAAATCATTATGTTGTACACCTGAAATTAAAATAATGTTGAACGTCAGTTATACCTCAGTTAAAAAAAAATAGAAAAAAAAGACAAACAATAAATGTGTTCACAAACATTACACTATTCTTTTTTCTAAAATGTTTTATTGTTGTTTTGGAAAACCTACTCATTTTTCACAAAATTATGTTATGTTAATATAGAAAAGATTTAAGATATAATGGGTTTATTTTTTAAATGATTTGTAAGTAAACATTTTTAAATTTCTCAATTTTAATTTCATAGTTTTAATATAAATATTGAGAGATTTAACTCACATAAACGAAAGGCCTTTGAGTCCTCAATAAGTTTTAAAAGTGCAAAGGGGTCCTGATCAAAAATTTTGAGAACCACTGTTCTATAGTGATATGGTAAGATACAGCAATGTGTATTATTCTTCTTCTGATTATTGCTAAGAAAATAGAAGTAAATAATTTATATTGAACTAACTCTATGGATGGGTATTTGTGGTAAAATATCATCTTAGTTATTATCACGTTTTCCCATGTAAGGGATACAATAAAGATCTGACATACTGTCATTAACAAATAGCATACAAGAAGGGGAAAAAAGAAACGCTGCCATCTTTAGAAATCAACACTCTAAAGCATTATAAAGAAAATGGAACCTTATTATTTCATTCTCAATTTATTTATTTATTTTCCACCTACTTTCAAAAGAATTTGTTACAATTTACAACAAAAGATGAAAGTGCAAAATTTAGTAGGGGGAGAGGGGAGGAGAGAATGAAATGGGGGCAAACTATATTAAGAAGACCTGTCTGAGGAAAGCCACAGCAATTAAGCATGAGTACTTAGCTCCATGTGCACTAACAGTCAAAGTCAAGAGTAAAACGGCATGAATGAAATGGCTCCCACTGTCTAAAAGGAAACAGACTAGCACTTTAGAAGGCATAATCTTTCTTAGGAACCTGAACTCTGAAGACACTTAAAGTAATCTGTCATGAGACTCTTCACTAAGAGTGATGAGGAGAATAAAAGCAATAGTAACCTTGTCGAAGGAGTTTCACAAGTTATCTTATTTTACAATTGAGGAAATGAAGTCTAACAGAGGGTAAACAGACTGCCCAAGGTCATACAGCTGTAAGTCTCAAAGCTAAGATGTGAATTAAAGTCTGCCTGACTTTGAAGTATGTGTCTTAAACACTTTGCTAATCTGTCAACGTCTTCACGTTAAATCACACTTTTCTAAAGAAATTTTTCAGCATGCAGCTGTGCAGAGGCAGCTCTAATATACAGTCAACTAGGCCATCACTTAGGGCAGTGGTTATCTACTCTAGCGTATCCAATGAGCCCTTTTTATAACTATCTTGTATTTCCTTTGATCTCCTGAAATGAAACTCATAAGTAATATCACCTACCTAGGAAGATATATTTTTAATGCCCTAAATAGGACACCAGGACAAAAAAATTCCTAATAAATAATATGTATATTAATACGTAAATACTCAGGCAGGATAGCACTAGAAGACATATGGAAGCAGTCAGACGCTTGTTCTTAAGCGTAGAATCACCTTGAATACAGCAACAGCAATTACAGAATGATGTAGGTGTTCTGTCTTGGAGGCTCAGTTACAAGCGGCTTTTGCTGTCAACTGACATGATTTTCTGGAATAGTAAAGTTCTGAAACAAAACAAAATGTAGTCTTCCTTTGATTTACAAGAAGCTACATTTCTGAAAAATGCAGAAAAAATTTGTACCAAAAATCATTTGTGCTTATATGTAAAATGGAGCTGAGTTCTCAGCTCAGATTTTTTTACTACACAAATGTTAGTTAAAATGTTAATGGTAATGGGAGACAGGGTACTGGTATCCTTTGATTCCCCATCCCTGGCCAGGAGCTTCTCCCAGTAATGTGATAGTTAAAAAAATATCCTACAAATTAAAAAAATGTAATCTTTAAGAACCACTGGCCTTGAACCTTGTAACAAGCATGGTCATGAGTTACAACATCATAAATACCCTCCCGCAGCCTAACATGATAAAGGAGAACACACTAATTTTAAAAATAAAAAATGGATTACTTTGGTAGAATGGAACTTGCTACATGAAGGCTTCTGGGAGCCTCACCAATCCTAGAGCTACCTCTGATTGCCATGTGCATAATAACTCAATAGGGGTAAACCTTGGATAATCACAGGGAACAAAAGATACTATCCCTTATGTGCACATGCATTTATGGACTCCAGTACACACACTCCATCAGGGGTACAGAGTGGTGTGCCAGGGCTATGCAGCACCACAGAATCAAACAGTGTATGCGAGAATCAAATTTAACCAAAGATTGGAGGATGAGGCACCATTAGCTTATATAAAAACAGAGTATGGAGAAGAATGTAACATGTGAATTTCAAAACTAGAACCTAACATCTTAAAGAAATGTTGAGTTTGCTGTGCTATTTTGGACTCCGACTCTAAAGGGTACAAGTTCATTTTCTTTCTTTGGTTAATAGAAATGCTTGAGAATCCACCACTGTCAGTCATTCTCTGTTACTGAGATAATATTTTTTGTCCTAAGAATGTACAAAGTAGTAAGCATGTAGCTGGCAAAGACAGATTCTGAACAACAGAATTGCCTTGCTTTCGTGTTTTAACGAAGTGGTGACCTACCTTCAGAAGTGGCCTCAGGAAAACCTGTAGTCAGAGGTATGACTTGTTCAGAAAAAGCTCCATGTTCATCTATTCATGCACTTAAAGACTTAGTTTAATTCCAAACTTACGCAACATAAAACATGGAAAGCCCAACCTTGGCCAGAAATATGATGGCACATGTAACCAAATTTCTGACCTGCTAGATCCTTTCGTGGGGAGGAAAGGGAGGTCATTTTGGTCTGGACTTCAGATTCATGGTATTCTTGAGGAGCCTCAATGTTAAGATTTAAAGCTCTCTCCAAATAAGTTAGGTGAGACCTGTGGTCATTATATTTTGGATGTGCAAATTTATATCCCTGATTTGTTATAGGTGAACACGCAAAATAAATTGATAATTTCTGCAACCCTGTTTTGGCATTTCTTCAGTTCTTTAATGTACTAGAAGGCTCAAATGTAAAAGGGGTCTGGAACTTCCTCTAAAACTCCATTCTGAGAGAGGATGGCCTTCACATGGTTCTCACACAAATTGGATTTTGGGTGGGACTACACCCTCATCAGTACCTTAGAACAAATTGGAAATTACCTATATCCTCAGATATCTGAAAGAGTTAACTTGTTAAACACATTAATATTACCCACTGGATGTCCAAATGTCTCGCCAAAAATGAATCATTTTAGTTTTGTGGTTCTTTCTGACAACAGCTAGCCAAAGTTTTAGTTGCTTCTTGAGAGCATTTGTGGCATTAGTATATAAGAGGATGCTTACCCTCCCACTTGCTGTGACAGAAAAGTATTTATCCAGTGCATTTGAATGCTATCAAATTTGTTATATCACTTAAAATAGGAACTTTTCTCTCAGAAGGTCAGTTCTGCCCATGCTGATTCTTGTCATAATTTTTTTTCTTATTTTCGAGGTAATGGTGAGGGGATGGGAAGAGTGTTAGTGGCAAAAAACAAAACAAAACATAACAAAACAAAAAAGGGCTTCCCTGGTGGCTCAGTGGTTGAGAGTCCGCCTGCCGATGCAGGAGACGTGGGTTCGTGCCCCGGTCCGGGAAGATCCCACGTGCCGCGGAGCAGCTGGGCCCGTGAGCCATGGCCGCTGAGCCTGTGCGTCCGGAGCCTGTGCTCCGCAACGGGAGAGGCCACGACAGTGGGAGTCCTGCGTACCACACACACACAAAAAAACCAAAAAACCAACCAACCAACCAAACAAACAAAAAGCCTTTTCTGGAGGCCTTCCTTAGTGTTATAATTAGAGGGCATAATGAGCTTAGTGAAACTCAGAGTGACTGTCATGTGGAATGGAGAAGGGAGAACCCAGCCTACCTAGGTTTCAACAGGTATTTGTGTTTCTGTAATTTGTTTCACTGCAGCAATGCAGCTTGTGGGTAACAAATGCCCCAGAATTAACATTTATTATCCATTCTTACTATTAAGCACAGGCCTTCTGGAGACACCTGAAGAGGAACTAACTATTGCTTTTGGTTCATTGTTTTTTTTCAGAAAAAAATTATTATGTCTCAGAGTCCACATTCATTATCCATTCTTATTTAAGCCCCGGTCTTCCAAACATATGTTTAGAAGTACCATTATTTTTGTACAACTTCTTTTGTTTTAAAGAAAAAACTAGTAATTCCTTTTGAGAAAAATTTCTCATAGGACAGAAATTAATTATCTTATGAATTAATGAATAATTTAGTAAAACACATCACCTCTTCCATCACAGCCTCACTTAAAGATAAACAAAATATTTCAAATAAATAACATTCCCTTATTTTCTTCAAGCAAAATCCACTTGTAGGCAACTTGAAATAGTTTTTATAATTATACTTCTCTAATGCTTTAGAAAGAACTCATTTCATAAAACATAATCTTCAGTGTTCTCATAGTGCTGTAATAGTGCTCCTTTTTGCTCGTTATAGATTATTTCCTCCATAATATCACTTAAAAGAAACTAATGTTTAGCCTGCCCCACTCCCCTCACCCACATGAATCAACAAAACTGAAATGGAAAGCCTTCTGACCTATTTTTAATTTCATGTCTCTTTTAGTTAGCACACACACAAAATTGTACCAGAAGAGGCTCATGACTGCTACATGATAAGGTGGGCTGGCTTCTCCAGATTCCAAGACCATTAAATTAAATATAAAAAGATAAAGGTTATTGCAGACTTTATCATGAAAATTGTAATATAATCAAGTTGAACAAGCTCGGTAAGCATAGCCTCTCTCCCCTCCCTCCCTTGTTTCCTCTTGCCCTAATTGGATAGCGCTGATCTTACATCCCATTGCATGCAAAACTGGAGAAGACTCTTGTGCTCTTTGCTTTAAACGGTCTTCTAGAGTGGCCTTGCCTGAACAATTATATTCTCATTTGGGTATAGATAATGCAAGACTTATTTAGCAGATAAGTTCAGATTGTTGAAAAGCACCTGTAATGTGTCATTTTCACTTAATTAAAAGGACAACACCTTATTGTTTATATAATCAGCCTGGAAATGGGTAAAATCAGGGGGGAAAAAAGATTAGTGCATGGTCCAATGACATTGTGCCTCCAGCAAGAAACTGCCTCATGTCAACCAGCCAAACAAAGCATCCAGCTTTTGAAAATAATGAGGGGAAACCGATCAGCATAATTTATTACTATTATTAAGAGAACACCACCATTTTAAAGCATTTAATTATTTGAAAACCATCTAAAACTATGGGTTTGGGAGATTACCATTTGTCAAATACAACTGTGTCAATGTATGATAAAAAATGTGTTTATTAAGAAGAACCAAAATTAAGTACAAAGTCTCTAAGGACATTTTAGTTTCTGAAAGAATTTCAAGTTTATATGAAAGTAATCTTTTTGACACCTAAAATTTCATTTTTCTCCACCCTTCCAACTAAGTATATTTTAAATTCAGCAACTGTGCTCCTCAAAATCCATTCTAAGAATATCATTGAACATGGGAATCAATACGTACAAATAGGGAAGTTCACCACAGCATCATTTATAATAGTAAAAAATGGGAAATAATCTAAATAGCTAAAACCAAGGGATTAGTTAAACAAATTATGGTACCCATACATAATGGAATACTCTGCAACCATTAAGAATGGCTTCTAGAAATATTTATTGGCATTGAGAAATATTCACGACATACGGAAAAAGGAAGTTTAAAACAGTGTGTAGTATATAACCCCATGGACATGCATAGAAAAAAGGTCTAGAAGGGTATACGTTGATAGTTAACAGTTAATATTTGACTCCTGCGGTTAACAGTGGTTTTATTCTTCTTTAAGATTACCTGCATTTTCTAATTTTTTCTACAATAAACATGTATTGAGTTATGTAAAAAAATCTTAAAGAAAGCAATATGAATCAATTTGCCTTCATGTAAAGATTCATGAATTATAGAGTTCTAAACTTAAATACTCTTTAAAATCACATAAAGCTTTTTCCCCCCAACTGGAATTGGAAATGTAATCTGATGTTTGAGATTTACCTCAGAAATTATATTAATCATATCTGAGATGTTCAGGCTAAGATCATAAAATATTCAATAGACATTTCATTTATAAGCAACATGGCACTAGTTTTCTCTGGTAATTTATGACATCCACAAACAGGTACTTAAATTCATTGTAATTTGTAGCTGAACTGTTTGTCCAGAAATATGTGGCCAAAACAAGAAATTTTGATTCGAAGAAAGACTCTAATACTTTTCATAAATGGGTTTGGTAATGCTAGAACCAAAGAATAGCCGTAGTCCTTGAAAAATGGGTTTTCGTTTCATTCTTTCACTTGACAAATTTTGATTGACTCCTACTATGTCAAGTTTGTTCTAGGCACTTGGATGAGAGCTTTTCAATTCTTGTTTTAGATCAGTCTTTAAAACAAATAAAAATAACTCCAAATAATTGCTGTTTTCCTATAATATCTATCACCCCAAAAGATTAATGTATACAAAAGAGGGATAAAATTTTTCTTTAATCTTGGTTACCTGTCACTAATACATTCTCTTCCTCCTAGCAATGTAATCTAAGCCACTCCTTTTCTGCATACCTTCTGCATGACTCCTCTTTTATATAACCCTTCAAATCTGGATTATAACAGAAATAGGCTCTAAAGAGCTGAATTCTAGTCCAGACTCTGCTACAAATATTCTGGGTGATCAAAGACAAGTTCCTTTACTCCTCTGAGTCCAAGGTTCCCATTAACAAGATAAAATTATCCCTAATGCTCCTTCCAATTCTAAAAGTCTGAGATTCTCTTTTAGTTGATTTTTAAATTTTTTTTTATTATTTATTTATTTTTTTAGTGAGCTGATTTGTATAGCAAATGGCATTTCTGCTTACTGCTCCTTACTGTTGTGACTTTCTTATGACTTACCTGGTTGAAATGACAATGAATAGTACTTAGTCAGCCAACAGCACTTGTCTCACACCCACCCTGTGAAGAGGAGCTCTCTGGGCCAGTTGAAGAGGATGTAAAAGGCAGAGGAGATGCCCCTTACTTTAAAGGAGCTCACTAGCTAGCTGAAGTGATAAATAATATATCCAAGAGATGACTAAAGGACTATGATGAGGCAAGGATCAACATACCCAAGATTGTACATTAGAAACTAACCAATATGTCCTGTCGGAATATCCCAAGTGACCAGATTGGACCAAAATGTGCACTGAATATGCTTAAAGAGAAGGTTGAGTACAGGTAACAGAAATGGTTTGGCAGAAAGGGACTGAGGTATTTTGAGTATTTTCTCCGTTAATAAGAAGGGAAGCCAGGCAACCAGCCAGATGGCAAAGAAGGAGAAGCATATGGCCTGGATAATCCACACTTTGGATGATCAGACCCTGAATAACTGAGGGCAGGCTGTGTTTCACTAGGGAGCCAGTAGATGTCAATTGTCCAGCACTGCTTTGCACGGATCCCCATTGTCTAGTCTTTACTTTGGAGACAGGGATTAACTTCTTTCCATCATCACTCCCACACCCACTTCCCCAGACGCCTTTTCTCCTAAGGGATATAAGTTGGTTGTTTTGCACTAAGCCTGTGTGCACGTGTATGCATGCATGCAAGTATACGTGTGTATTATTTTGGGAGGCAGTGAGATGCACTACTATGACTTTAATCTTCAGGTAGTGAATTCAGACTAGTGAATTCAAAGCCTAGTCAACCATAGAGGCATAATCTAATCAAGCCTGGGCAGTGGATGGCCCAAAGGGGTTGTCATCCCTGGTTATTTCTCACAACCCCAAAGAGAGTCGGCCGCCTCTGTTCCCTCGGGGACAGTGGGCAGCCCAGCAAGCCAGGGAATACGCTAGGTACAGCTCACCAGGAACAAGGAGCAGAGCAAATGATCACGTTTTTACAGTTCTTATAAACTCGGCCTCTGAGAAGGGAGGAGCAAATCCTCTTCTTTAGAAGAATGCAAATAAAGAGATTGCTAAAATAGTGTCAACTGCTTAGATCACCTGGCATTAAATCCACACTAAGTCATAACTACAAAGTCAGAAGAGATCATTTGTCATGGTGAAAGCAAAAACTATTTTTCTCCAGCCTAAGGGTAAGTTATTTTCTTTGGACGTTATGGCTTTTAAATCTCAGCCATAAAACCCAAACTAAAGTGAATGATGAGGCAGGATTAAAATAATTACTTCACCAGTCAAAAACATAGCCATAAATCATGCACTGCACATATACTATACTAAAAAGCTTTCTTCAAATGTCATTTTTCCTATCAGAGTAATCCTACCACTTAGTACAAGACTTACTTATGAAAGAAAAACATCTAGCGTGATTTACAATACTACTGTGAGCAAATTTTTTTCCCAGAAAGCTCATTAAACTCTCTTTACCTCTTAATGGTTTCATTAACATTCAAGAAGTACAGAGGGATTTTAAACCAAATAGTAAATTGAATATGCTTTAAAATCTTTTAAATTATAAGAAAGTTGGGAAGATGATGGGAAAATGATGCTTAATCATGTCACCTTAACACATCTCCATGCTCCCTAACGCCTTCTGCACATTCTACTGTCATGGTTGCTGACTTTTCTCATGTGCATGCTTTTCCATTTTACATTATTGCAATCATATATGGCACTTTAAAAAAACATGTAACTTTAAAACGTAAGTATTTCTTCATGTTGCCACAGGTCTTCACTATTATGCTTTTTGATGGCTGCGTATTCTAATTCTAACAAAAGGATGCACCAATAACTCAGTCACCCATTCCTCTGCTCTCAGGAAACTAGACAGCTCCCAAATTTTCACTATTACAAATGATTCTGCGATTAACAAAGATCTGCATAAAGTTTATTAGTAACTTTATGAGCACAGTTTTTTTCTTCTTTAGGACTATTTACTTAGGCTAAATTTCCAGAAATATTAATTGTATAAACATTTTTATAACTCTGGATGTATTTGCCAAATGCTTTTCAAAGGGACTGTATCCATTTATATCAGCATCAGCAATGCAATAATTTATCAGTTACACTGCACTGTAAATTGTACTTTTTAATGATTAATAAACATTTTTCTATATGTTTGCTTAACAAACATATGGTGTTTTAATACATCGCCTGGTCACATCCTTTAGCTATCTATCTGTTGGGGTCTTAATAGTTAGTTATATGAATTTTTTATGTAACATATTGTTTATGTTTATTGTCTGAATTTTTTTTTATAACGTTTTCCAAACTTATTTCCCCACAAGGTTTTTCTTGCACAAAAAGCTTTACAGGGCTTCCCTGGTGGCGCAGTGGTTGAGAGTCCACCTGCCGATGCAGGGGACATGGGTTCGTGCCCCAGTCCAGGAAGATCCCACATGCCACAGAGCGGCTGGGCCCATGAGCCATGGATGCTGAGCCTGCACGTCGGGGCCTGTGCTCCGCAACGGGAGAGGCCACAACAGTGAGAGGCCCGCGTACCGAAAAAAAATAAACAAAAACAAAACAAAACAAAACAAAAAGCTTTACATTTTTATACACTTAGAACTTATGGATCTTTTCTTTTATGATTTCTACTGTTTCTTATAACCACACAAATATTCAAAATACTAAGTTCTTTGTTTCTCTGTAGTTCTATGAACACTATTTAACTTGTTTAACACATTTGTACATTTTTTTAGCATATGGTATTAGGTATGGATTAAAAAATTATTTTTGCTAAATTTGTAACCAGTTATTTGAATACTGTTTATCAAGTAGTATTTCATATTGCTACAGTTTTATAGTTAAAATAAATAGGAATTACTTTTTAGATAATTAGGAATTATTCTTAATTACCTCCTAAATTATTTTAGGAAAAGTAGGAATTATGTTAACTACAAAACTGGAATAAACTTGGAATAAAATAGTTAAAATGAATAAAACTGAAATTTAACTAGGAATAAAAATAAGGCTTTTAAAAGTTCTCTACAAAACCTAGGTATAAAGAAACATAATTTGGAAATAGAGCATTTCTTATTTATATATCAAGTGCAAAGTTATGATGTTATGAATTAAATTACATCCCCCAGACCAAAAAAAAAAAAAGAGATATGTTTAAGCCCTAACTCCCGATACTTCAGAATGTGACCTTATTTGGAAATAGAGTCATTGAAGATGTAATTAGTTAGGTTAATATAAGCATACTGGAATAAGTTGGGTCTGTAATCCAATATGACTGGTCACATGAAGAGAGAGACACAAAGAGAACATTATGTGAGGACAGGCAGAGTTTGGAGTTATGCAGCTAAGCATAACCAAGGACATCAGAGACTGCTAGCAAATCAGCAGAAGCTAGGAAGAGGCAAGGAGGCATTCCTCGATAGCTTTTAGGTGTCTGCTGACACCTTGATTTGGGACTTCTAGCCTCCAGAACTGTGAGACAATACATTTCTGTTGTTTCAAGCAATCCAGTTTGTGATACTTGTTACAGGAGCTCCAGGAAATGAATACAAGTGGCAACAACTATAAAAAAATAAGACCAAATTATTGACTGCTAATGAAAAAAGTTGTGTTTCTTGCTCTGGTAGACACTGTAGATTGGCGAATCCCATTCACAGCCTCCTCTTTCCTTACATTCTTCCGCCGGAATAATTTTTCAGCCTTCCCCACAGTTCATGGTGGTCGTGTGGCCCTTCTGTCTAAGAGGTATAAATGGAAGATTCTGGGGAAGGACTTTCCTTCCTGATAGAATTACAAAGCCTCACAAGGAGAAGGCCATGACTGAAGGAACAGTTGCCCTTTTGACACTGAGAATGAAAGCCATGTAATAAGGACAGTGGAGCAGGAAGACAGATGAAGCCTGTGTCATTAGATACATCTCTAACCTGTTTAAATTATTACTTGTTGGGTTTTCTGTCATTACAACCAAATACTGGGAAAAAGAGAAATCAAACTTATTGTCTTTTCAGTTTTATAAGTGGTCATAGAAAACTTCACACCAAACATCAAGCAGTGTCTCCACCCATCTTCTAACAGAGGATTTCTACCTAGCAGACTCCTGCTCTCCCTCCAAGCTCTGGTTCAGGTGTTTCCTCTTTTATGAAGCTTTCTCTGTCTCCTCAAACACACTTCCATACACTTTTCTGCTTTCTCCATTAATATCATTTACACACCTATAATTTTAACCCTAATCACATCATATTGCAATTATCTAGACTTCTTTCTCCTGACTAGGAGTTCCCTGTGCACAGAGCCCCTATTTTTTTTTTTTTTTTTATCTTAGTACTACCAGCCTGTAGGATCGAACCCGGAACTCACTAGATACTCGCTAAATGATTGTTGAATGAACAAAGGAATGAGAAAAATCATTGAACCTCAAGGACAGGAAAACTGAAAGGAAAGGAGGTCCAAGAGCACCAAGAGTGTGCCAGGCTTTTAATCATCACACCTTTTTTTCCCACATACTGAAAGGAAAACCTGACAGACATACCCCCAGAATCTTTAAAAATGTCATCTCACTTATAATAACATTTTGATTTAGTGGCTACATGTGTGTATATAATTTTTATTTCATTGACTATTTACTCTGTGCTAGGCATTGTGCTAAAAGTCTTACATTAATTATCTCACTGAAACCTTCTGAGGCAGTGGTGGCTTTTTTTTTTTTTTTCCAGTACGTGGCCCTCTCACTATTGTGGCCTCTCCCGTTGCGGAGCACAGGCTCCGGACACGCAGGCTCAGTGGTCATGGCTCACGGGCCTAGCCGCTCCGTGGCATGTGGGATCTTCCCGGACTGGGGCACGAACCCGTGTCCCCTGCATTGGCAGGCGGACTCTCAACCACTGCGCCATCAGAGAAGCCCTAGATGACTTTTTATAAACAAAGGGTTTATATAGTCACAATTTAGTTAGAAGCGGATGAATAAAGTACTTGCTGGAACGCTGTATTTACCTAGCTGGCCCAATTTTTTTTCACTTAGATCGTATATTTACTGGGGGTGGTCTAGGGGAGCAGGCTGATGGAGATTGCTGTGGTGGGGGAAGACATGAAAACAACCCTAACTCCACCTTGAAGATATCACTGCTTGCAAAGGTAGTATTACTTTGATTACTGCTTTTCACAGATGTGAAAGCTGAGACCTAGGAAGCTTAAGGAACACACCCAAGCTTAGTAAATGATGGTGTGGGAGTGGACCCAGGTGATCTGCCTCAGAGCCCTGCTTTGAACTCCTATACATACTGTCTCAAGCAGATTGACTCCAAACTCTCACAAGTGAAGCTGAAAGATCTGCTTCTAACAAAGGGGCCGAACGTGACCAAAGCAGTGCCATATACAAAGTACAGTTGTGAAGAGCCTCTTAAAACCTGGTGACATCTAACATGATTCCAAGCTTGCTATGTCTGGTCTTTATAAGCATATTTTTTAATTTTTACTTTTTTATACAATTTTTAAAGGTTACTTTCCATTTATACTTATTACAAAATATTGGCTATATTCCCCATGTTGTACAATACATCCTTGAGCCTACCTTACACCCAGCAGTTTGTACCTACCACTCTCCCACCCTTATATTGGCCCTGCAACTGGTAACCACTAGTTTGTTCTCTGTATCTGTGAGTTTGCTTCTCATTTGTTATATTCACTAGTTTGTTATATTTTTAGGATTCCACATATAAGTCATATCATACAGTATTTGTCTTTCTCTGTCTGACTTATGTCTCTTAGCATTAATGCCCTCAAGTCCATCCATGTTGCTAAAAATAGTCTTTATAAATATTTTAAACTTTTTATAGTTTCAAAAATTTATCTCTTTCTTGCACCCATTGGTCCTATTTCTGTAGTTCAGTATCTTTCAGAACAAATCCAATCTCTCTTTCAGTGGCTACGCTTCAAATATTAAGGATGCCATTATGCTCTCCTTGAGATAGGGTTTGTATAAGCGAAATAGCCTAACTTATACCTCATATGTGATTTAAAAGTTTTGTATTTTTGTGAAAATTAACAAAAGAATCATGCATTTATTCACAAAAATTAAAATGATATACAAATGTAAGAAGACAATATGAAAGTCTCCCCATCACCAAACTCCCGTCTCCTATTCCTACTCTCCAAGAGTAACAGTTGCTGACAACTGGGTGGGCTTTCCAGAGCTTTTTCTATCAAATCTAACTAGAAATAGAAATATATATGTATTATATATGTGTGTGTGTATACGTGTTTATGTATGTGTGTGTGCCATTGTGTGTATACACATTTCTTTTTTATATACATGGGATTATACTGTCCACGATGTTCTAAAACTAGCTTTTTTCACTGAGTAATATGTCATGGACACCCTTCCATGTCAATACATACAAGACTTAGCATTTCTTTTTAACAGATGCATAGTATGAATGTGCTTTCACTTAACTATTTCTTCATTCAGGTTGTTTGTCTCCATTTTTTCCTATTACAAACAGTGGTGTAGGGAACATTCTTGTACAGGCAGTCCTTGCTTTTCTCTCAGATAGAGGTGGATTTACTGTGAGGATCAGGAAGCTCAAGCTTCATGGCCCTCCACATGCATGGGCCTCTTCTAAGGCCCTGGGAGGAGCCATGAAGCTTAAGCTTACATTAGCGTTCAAAAATTGAGAAGGCATTTGCCCATTTTTAGTGTTGGGGCACCTCTTCCGTGCTCCATGATTTCTTAAAGATTTTTAAAAAGATGACTCATACAGGCTCAGCTAATCCTGCCTGTACTTCCTAACTCACTCAAAGAAATGCTTTCCACCCTCACCTCTGCATTAAATGCCTCTTCTTAAGATCACCAATGACTTCCCAATTGCTAAATGTAATGACCACTTTTTGCTCTTCTTTTCCCTTAAGTTATTTGCAGCACTCAACAGTGCTCTATACTCCTAGCTTAAAATTCTCTCCTTCCTTTACTTCTGAAATAATTCTGATTCTCCTCTTGTCTTAGGTGTTACCATGTCAGTCTGCTTCTCCTTCTCTGCTGGCCCCCTAGGTGTGCTTCGCAGGACCCCATTTTTCTCACTCTATATCCTTTTCCTGAATGAGGACATCCATTCCAAAGATCTATGATTAATTTATCAGTGAGGGCCAAAGCTATGCCTCTAGCCCCAGACCAAGAGCATCCAAATGCTTATAAGACATCTCCACCAGTGTCTCCTGAACTCCTCAAGTATAAATAGTCCAGAATTGAACTCATCTTCCCTTGACAGCCTTCTGTATTCTCTTTGTAAACTAATGACATCATTATCCACCAAGCTGCTGTCATCTCTGACTCCCATCTCCATCTCATCTAACCATACCCAACCAGGCACCAAGCTTCATAGGTTCTGCCTCTGAGACTCCCTCCCATCCACTCTCTCCTCATTCTTATCACTCCTGCTTCAGGTCAGGCCTCAGCCTCTGTTCTGGAATAGGGCGAGTGCCTCCTCACCAGCATCCTTCCTACGGGGCTTTCTTGTCATCTGTCCATATGGCTGATGGGGGTAGATTTCTAAGTCTAGATCTGACTATGTCACTTCACTGAATACCCATGGCATACAAGGTCCAAACACCTCCTTTTGGACTCATTCTATGCTACTCCTCTACTCAAACCATATCCTTTAACTCCAACTGCACTGACCTTTCCTAAGTCCATATCTTTGCCTGAGATGCCTTTCTTCCCTTTTCTACTTATTCCCTCCTTACAAACCCGGCCTGTGTATCATCTCAGAGTAGTCTCCCCCACTTTTCCCAGGCAAAGGATATTGCACCCTCCTTTCTGTTCACTTTGCCTGTTGTATGCTGCTCGGTTGCACCCCTTTCCCCACCATGTTGTGAGTTCCTAGAGGGCTGAATTATGCGCTGTTTCCCAAGTCCTGTATCTAGGACAATGTTCGCCACTGAGTAGGTGCTCAATAATGTCCGTGGAATGAATGAAAAGGAAGAAAGAAAATTACTGTCTGTTGAGTCAGGCACTGTGTTAGGTAGCTACATATATATCATTTAGTTTAAAACTCTAAACGACATTTTGAGTGTTATTTTCTCCTTTGGATAGATGACGCCTGGAAGGCTCTGAGAGACTGTTTGCTCAAGGTCAGATATGCTTGTGAAATGCAGCTCTAAGACTCACATCAGGTCTGCCTGACCCCAAAGCTCAGGCTCTTGATAGAAAGTAAAAGCTGTGATAATCCTCCTGACCTAAAACCAACAGCAAATATCATTCACTTTTAGAGTAGGAGGCATGAAGTGATAATAGGATATGTGTAGATGAACTTTTCATTGCAATTAAGTACTGTAAGAGAACTCAAGGAATATTTTTTAAAATATACCATTTATAAGAAAAGTAACTGGGAAAGATATTTTCCCTAATAGTCTTTTCATGTGATTCTCACTTTCCAACCAGAGAATCGCACAGACCCATTGGTCCTCACCCTTCTTTCATCTAAAACATTAACCAGCCCACAGAGTTGGCCAATATGAAGGTCTTTAAAAAGCACAACTATACTTTCCCTGACAATCTAGTATCTCTAAAGTCTTTGGCTTCTCACTAAGGAAACTTGGTGCTTGGTTTTGGTTTTCTTTAAAGTAATTTGAATAAAGTATCTCCAAATTACAATAAATGTTAGGTTATTGAAACCCCATGGTTTTAGAAAAAAAAAAGGTAGAAAGTTTCTCATGGGAAGGTGTTCTAGGCTAGCTTAAAGAGCAGGTCTGGCAAATGTTCATCTCAGCACAGAGTGCACAGATTTGAGGGAGGGAGTCTGACAGGACTTCATACACCTAGGTAGTGAAGATTTTAAGTTATCTTATGGGCTTTACTGTAGTAAATACTGACTCAGCTTCCAAATCACTAGATGGAATTGTAAGAAATTTGTTAATGTTTCTCTTTCCTTCAGTATCTCATTTTGAGACAGGTGAAGTAGCCATTCAACTCAGGTGACCTCTGAAACATCATAGAATTTAATATTGTTTAAGAAAAAATAACTTCTAGCAATATCTAACTTGGGAAAGTTATAAACACACAGTAAACATCCATGATACTGCTATGCACATCCTATTTGAGCTGAACTACTCCCTTTGGTAGACAGAATCCATATTCTCACATAAACTGAAAATGCTAAACTGTAAATAGCTTTCCCACAATTTGCTTTTTGATCTGATGCCTCCAATGATTTCATCATAATTTAAGCAGACTATAATATCACAATTGATGTTCACCAGAATGATGCCCTCTAACTGTTCCACAATCAGTTTTCTTCTCAGTCTGATTCTCAATCTCTTTTTAAAGCAGAAAAATTCTTAAACATGCAATGGGAACACATGTAGGGTTATAATGGCCATAAGTGTCACTACAGTGTTTACAAATGCTATGGAACAGAACAGTCTGACACTGAGCAAAGATAACTTCATTTTCTGACCCTTTGATAAGAATCTGTCCTTCATCACAGCCAGTCTCCCTGCCCTTTCAAAGAGAGGATTAGTAAGGAGTCCAGAAGTTTTTCATCTTTTCTATTCATTCTCCACATTAACTCCTTTTAGTTTTGTTGTTGTTGTTTGCTAATGGATTTTGTGAATGAGGACCTTTTCCCACTCGTTTTTGGTTTTCTTTAAGACTTCTTTTCTGTCTAGTGATTCTAAAACCTCTCCTAAACTTCCTGGAGCTATACTACCTTCTCCGTTCTTGTACTCACCATTTTTTTTTTTAACACTTGAAATATATTATAATTTTATTTTTCAACTATGCCTCAATAAAGCTGAAAAAAAGTCACTTACTAAGCGGTCCTGAATCTCGCAGGCATGAACCTGCCTTAGCATCCCCCTACTGTACTGACTCATTGGTGTCTGATGAGAAGCATGGCCGAGGTGCCACTGTTGGGGTAAATCTAGAAGGCCCCAGCTGGGAGTCATGTGTCAATTACATCCCCTCCAGCCGTGGATCTGATCCTTGTGTTCACCTTTACACTAACCCTTGCTCCATGCCTCTTTGCTGTGATTCACATGTGGCCCGAACATGCTGCCAGGTGGCATTTTGGGCAGATGTGCCATCTTAAAGCTTCTCACCATGCTGTATGATTCCATGGAGGAAGGACCAGAGGTAAAAGTTCATGTTTAGCTAATGTTTACTTTGTTCTTGTTTCCTTCAGTTTTTACCCCCCGCCTCCTAATTACCACCACCCTCCATCCCCTGCCCCCAACCTTCTAGTTTCTATCATATCAAATCTGGACTAAGCTTGGGCTGTTTGCTTGCACTCCTACTAGAATAAGGTGATGCTGGGATTGCACAAGATGTAAAAATAACATTAACATTCGGACATGAACAACTTTTATGGATTTTGGAAAGAATGTGAGAAGAAAGCAAGCTTTTCTGTATCTTTCAATACAAATCTGTCTGAGAGAACAACAGAACTCTTGCTTCTCCAACTCAGGGCTGAGCTGGTAATTATATATTTCAGAAGAATACCACATACAACTAAAAAAATCATAAAAAACCTACTAGCGTAAAAATGTGACATGACATGAAGCTCAATATAAAGTTGTTCAATGCACATACAGTAATTGCACCAATTACATTTAAAATATTTATTTGCTTACCAAAAACCTCAAGATATAAAAGGCTAATTATCAAAAATGACACCAGTGAACAGTTTTACCCAAGCTAATCAAAAACAGAATAATATTAATAGTGCAAAGAAATGAAAAGAAACTTCAGTTTACATTTTGAATTAAAGTGTCAACGAAATAAAACAGCAAATTCATCAGCCTTGTTGTTCACATACATGGCTTCAACATTTGAAGAAAATACAAAAAGCCTTTTCCGCCTTGATAATCACTTTGACTCTCTGGAAATGTTTGAGAAAGGAAACTACATCAAAACTTCCATGTGTTAAGATAGGTTAAATTAAATGCATAATTCAAAAACATGTTATAATTTTTTAAAGAACACACAAGCCTAGTTAATGGTTACCACTCTGCGTACCATGATAAGATCAACTTATAGACTTAGGGGTCGTGGGGTCCATTTTTGTTTCCAAACACTACATAAAGTGTATTACACAAGACAGTTCTTTTTGCTACCTTTTACACAATATTTCTTTCAGAGTTTTTCAGGCCTAAAATTAAAGAATTATGCACGATGACACTAAGGGGGCGATTTACTGAAATGACTGACATTCTCCACTGACAGCTTGAGATTGGATTCAAATTCCTCTGCACTAGTACAATTTGATCTCTATGAACAATTAAATAATGGCACATAGACGATCATAGTCATGTTAGTTAAAAACATCTCTGCCTACATTTATGCTTTGACTTAAAGTGAAGAAATATGAAGACACTGTCTTTTGCCATGAGAAGTGATCACTATTTGAGAGAATTGCTGCAACTCGCCTGCAATGAGCAGAGGCAATGTTTCATCAGTACCACTATCTCAACAATGTGTCATTATCTCTAGTTAGTCCACTTTATCATATTGTATTCATATCCATCATACCTACATAATATAGAAATGTTAACTGATCTCAGGTATGATACTAAAATCTTTCCAGGTTCATGGGGAAAAAGTATAACTGCAGAGTCACAGTGATGTTCAAATACAGAAACATTTCTGAATCATACCAGAAATGTTAAAGGTTACTTTTAAATGAAGGATATTTACTTTTTTTTCTGAGAAAAACACAGAATATTTCTACAATTTTCAAAATTCCTAAATTCCTTTAGAAATATTTTACTCCTTCCCACCAGGTAATAAATAAGAAAGAATATTTTAAAAGTTTGTCTTTTTAAATGTTTCTAGGACAATTTTATAAGTTAGGTATTATTTCCTTTAGCTTGAAAGCTCTCTCAGCTCATCTTTGCCCATCTAGCTCCTACTCATGTTATAAGAACTGGCTTAAGCTCTTTTTCCTCCATCGTACCCTCACTTACTTCTCTAGCCCATAACAATACTCCTCTCCTTCGAATAACTTCAATATAATCCATCCCTTATTTTAGTATATAATTATATATCTTCTCTTGTATTATTTTTCAACTGTTCTATATTGTGCCTTTGACTTTCCAGTAAATTGGATAATTTGAACTCCCTTACTTCTTACCCTCTCCATGCCCTACACAGTGCCCCAAAATCTATCTAACTGATTGAAATATCTTATTTTCACTAGTGTTTTCTAAAAAATATTAAATAGCCTAAATCTGGCAAATTAAATGGAAGAGCACCTTCAATATACTCATGGGAAATAATTTAATTGGAAGTTCTTTGAAAAGTATGATGGATGCTGAACAAAAATAAGGTAGTATGACATTTGTTGACTGATATACTAATAGTTATTTATATCCATAGTGTTCTATGTATGCGTTTTCTGCCAGTCTGTCTCTCCTGCCCATTTTACTGTCAGTCCTTTCAGAGTAAGGATTAGGTGTTCTTGTCTTATGACCCATTAGGCTTACAGCCATGCCATGAACACAGCAGACACTCAACATGAGCCTTTTGCTTGAGAGTCATCCATGGGTAATTGTATGTTCTGTTTATTCAAAGAAACAATAACTGTTTCATGCACTGGATGAAATCCTTTACCAAACCTTCCCTGAGCCTCAGTGCAGCTGGGTCCCAGCGTGTCACTTCCTTTTGTGCTCTAGGAAGACTGGACCCAAGGGTACCCCACCCCCAACCCCTGCAATCCTCCTGCACAGTAGTTCAGACACATATTTCAGGCTTGCCAACACCCCGATCAGAGCATGCCTTGTTTCACAAACAAGAGAATTTGTGTAAAGAGAAGGTCAGAGACTTCTTACAAAGTCACACACATAATCACAGACACACAATGCAGGGAAGCAGAAGGAACGCTTGCTGACGACCAGTCTTCTTTTCAAAGACCTAGATCACACTCATTCCTTAAATTATAATAAATGTGGATGAAAGACCTGTACCCTGTTCAGCCCCAGGAAACAGGAGATCAGGAAGACACTCAGCTTAGACTCAGCACAGCTGCCTTATGCCACCAGTGCCACTAGCAAGCACTTGAGACAATTCAAAGAGCCCTTTATTCCTTTCTACCAGATGAGCCTCTATTTCCTCTACACCCTTATTTTCTCTCTGCCCATTCTTTGCTTACCCTTTAGGTTTGTTCTCATCTATTCCTGAGGCCTGCCTATACCACCCGTGCATTATTCAGACTGGCGCTCAAGATGATTTTTAGCCCACAAAGGTATAAAAGTATGTCCCCTTATAAATATTTTCCATTAATTATTTTTGTATAGGAGGCAGAAAAAATACAAACGAGTGTATCATTACCAATATACTATGTCTTTATGATAAAACACAAACTATTAAAGAGGTATGGAAACAACACAAGCCTTTAAGAAGAGTACGCCAGAGAAGTCTTTCACCCAAATTCTGGGATGCCAGCTGGCAAGATGGGTAAGGATAGCTTAGTAGATGCCAGGAAGGTTATACTTAATACTGGTACAAGGATGGTATTTCGCTTCTAAAGCTCTGGTTCATGTCTGGCATGAGACAAAATACAATATTAAAAAAATTCATAACAGTATAACTTAACTCTATAACAGGAACAACAAATGATGGCCAGATGTATGTCTGAATCTACTGGTTTAGGTAGGTTGTTTTTGCAAGGTTAGGGCTATGCTATCATCTCAGCTGTGAAAAACTTGCTGCCCCTAATACACGGCAAGTCATGTTTGCCGAAGTAACGAACCAGACTGAATGGGCTCATGAGACCATATTCCCCTATAATTCTTTGAAAGGAACTTATAAGAGTAACATTAGAAAAGAATGTAGGCAAGCATGAATTATCTATGGTAGAATCTAGAAAAATTAGAAGTGAAGATAGAGAAATAACTACTGCTTTACTCTTGAATGTGAACTTACTGAGGGAAATGCTGACATTTAAAAAGATATTTGTATTTTCATACCATTACTTGGAAGATTCTTTAGGTTTAGAAGATAATGTGTGAGATAAAGGAAGCAACACACAAAAATCACTCAGTGTGTTTCAAGATCAGAAGTGACATGTTCACCAAAAAAAGGAGGGAGGCATCGCTCGATGAAGCCAGAACAAGTGGCCTTGGTCACTCCATGTCAGGTTTACACCGCACACAACAGGCATATGGAACTAATTAGTCCACGAGGTGGAGTGAGCTGGGCATGTTCAAAAGTTTTGGGGAAATGCATGGCTGACAGATTAACGTTGGGATATTAAAGGAAGACTGGAAATATCTCTAATCTTTTCAGTGTTATCATCACAGGAGCAAAGTATGCCCTCCACACAGTACGTCTTGGTGATTCTATTAGGGACAAAAACATGAGTTGAACAATGGCACTATTAGTAGTAGTAATAACAGCAGAAGCAACTAATTTTTACCGAGATGCAGGCACTGTATTGTGTGCTTTATTTATGTATGTATGTATGTATTTGGCTGCACCGGGTCTTAGTTGTGGCATGAGGGATCTTTGCTGCAGCATGTGGGATCTAGTTCCCTGACCAGGGATCAAACCCAGGCCCCCTGCATTGGGAGCACGGAGTCCTAACCACTGGACCACCAGGGAAGTCCCTGTGCTTTATTTATATTATTATATTTAATTCTTACAACATTTCTATGAGGACAGTATCTCCAGTTCATGCATGAGGAAACTGAGGTCTACAGGAGTTGGGTAATTTGCCCAAGTCACTGAGCTAGTAAATGGCAAAGTCAGGATGTGAAGCCAGGCTTATGTTTTGCACCTGTAGGCTAAATAGGCAGAGGAGTTCAGGCTCTCAGATATTCAAAACAGTACCTTCCAAAGCAAAATTCTACATTGAATGGGAACGAAATCATAGAAGATATTTCTTTGTATTACATTGTTACAAATGATGCTTTAAAAATACTAAGAACCACTGATCATTTCAGTTATGACGGTTCTATTTAAAGTATTATTTCTATTCCATTTCACCAAAAGTCATATTATTGATAGTCATATAGTCATATTGTCTGTTTGATGACACATCAATAGTAAAATGACTTTTAAATTGTCTGTTGCTTAACATGACTATTCAAAACCCAGGTATTAAGTGGATGGATGTGTGTTCCACAAGGAAAGCTCAGTTTTCAAACAGGCGGGAAATGGATGCTCAGTGGGTACTTGGTCGCCGCCTCCCACCGGGTGAAAAGTCAAGACTGCAATAAAATCACATCCAATCCCCGGGTCAACCAAGTTGGGCTGGGGGATAGCTGTTCAGACAACCCAAAACATGAATCAATCCTAAATATTTACAAATACATTATAAGTTTTTAAGTTATTCTGGCATCCTTAGATAATTCATAAAATTAACTCCTATCCCCAGAGGACCCAATCAACCTCTATTAAATGAGGTTGCCCTTAGAAATAGGTTGAAGAGAGTAAAATAGCCCTAAATTGAAATACCTCCATGGATAGTCCTCAACATGGGTAATCTCCATTTGGATTATTGAAGGTTGAGTGACTACAGATGGAAAAACTAAGCTTACATATACGTGATCTGTCTTCCCCACATAGTATTAACCAACAGGGTGGAGTTAAATAAGGGGCTTTAGGCTATCATTAGTATACAAATATTCAACCACAGAAAACAGAAGCTGGTGTTGAAAGTCACCCTACCATACATAACCATACCACTGCTACCGCTACACTTGTATAGTGCTTTCTATGTACCAGGCACTATTCTAAATGCTTTCATGTTTATCAAGTCATTTATTATAACCCATTACAATCTTATGAAGTAAGTACCATTATTATTCCCATTTTATGGATGACGAAACCGAAGCACGGAGATTAAGCAATTTGCCCAGGTCTACCCAGCTAGAAAGTGGCAGAGTTGTGATTTAAAGCCATGCAGTCTAGGGACTTCCCTGGCTCTCCAGTGGTTAAGACTCCATGCTTCCAATGCAGGGGTCACGGATTCGATCCCTGTTCGGGGAACTAAGATCCTGCATGTTGCTCGGCCACAACAATAAAGCGCCAGCATCTGTTCTCTTAACGCACTACACTAAACTGTCCATAAGAACTGAATAAAAACCCCCGGGAACTCTGAAGGATGATAGTGCTGTCTGGGTAACAGGCAAACCATAATCTATCCACTACCTTAATCAAAACACACTGGAAGTTGGGATGAACAAAATAAACTAATAGCTTCCCCACCAACTAGTCATTTCAGTCAGCTTGACCTGAATTAGCTTTGTTAATATTCCACGTTGGCTTTGGGAATATTACCCAGTCTATCTAGTCTTGATTGGAATATTTCTTGAATATCAAAGGATAAGTCTTGGTTGGTTTTCTTGTGTCTTGCTGCCTCCATGTCAAAAACCCAAAGGAAATAAATGTAATTCAGGATATAATGAAAAGATCAAACCTGCCATGAAACAAACCATTTGGGGAGCTAATCTGGCAGTTCAGACAACCCAAATCTCCACCCTTGGGGGCTTGCTCTTGCTAGCGACTACAAACGTGTTCTTTCTACCCCTCTGCCAGCTAAGAAAGCAAAACTGGCTGGCCAAGGCTTCTGCCACTGACCATATGTGCTGGAGTGGGCGAAGGTCAGGGAATGGCAGAGGCAATTAATCACGCGATATTGGGAGGGTATCTCCTATTCGTCTACTTTTCTTATGGATCAAAAAACATTTCTCCCGGAAGGACCTACACAGCTGACACACGGACAGTCAGGCTGCCTAAGATCCCATGCCATTGTTTTATAAGAGAAAAAAACCACAAATTACATTGCACCCTACAATTTTGTTTCAGAGGAGGATTTCCTTTCCCTTAAGAGGTCTTGGCTCCATGTGAACGATAATAGACGTTCTATCTGTGAGGAACTAGAAGAAACGCATAGTGTTTTGCCTTGGATTCTCATTAGGAAAGCTTTCATTTGAAGCAGATGGCAGAATTTTTGGCTTCTCATGACACAGTGAAGTAACTTTAGTTTCTTTCCTCCTGTTTTTAACCTGGAATAATGACTGCAATAGGAGAAAGACAGTCTTTTAGATTTCATGGGGGAGTTCTGTGGAGTCTCCTCAAATCTTGGGACAAAACACCTTATCTCAAATAGAAATTGAACAATATTGACTGATAGCCTGACTTTCCTAACACTGCCTTGAATCTGAAACAGAAGAGAAATATCTGTCAAAAGACACAGTTTCTGCCTTCCAGGAGGTGAAACCATAATTGAAAAGAAAGTAGATACAGTTTCACACACAAACACATAAATACGTATATAAATGTGAGACCACTTTAATATGGTGGCTTCTCAAAAACAATAGAAACTCTGTAAATAAATGGGAGACTTAGTATTATTTTAAATAACCCCTGTCGTTCTGGGTTTAGGATTGCTAATAGATGTCTGTTAGGTCAAATCTGACGTAGGAAGAGGTCTACTTTTGCTAAAACACCTTTAAGTAAAGAGGTCATTGGATAGCTCAGAAAAAGAATTAAACAGCTTATATATATATTAAAATTTTAAAAGGGAAACTTGCTATTTTAGGCTGAAGTTAATATGTGTGGAGAAGGTAGAGAAAAGACTAGTTTCCTAATGAAAATGGAGACCTGAATAATATTTCTTTAAAACTAAACTAACATTGGGAAAATCCTAATTAAAAAAAAAAAAAGGATAAGAAAAAACCAAAAAGCATTCAGTGAAAAAAAAAATTCTCCTGACAGACTAATAAGGACTTTAATATGATAATCTGGTGTTTATCTGTGCTTTGCTTGTGCAATTGCAGTTTTCTCAGCTATTATGCAAGAGCTGTAAAATGAATACCTAATTGACTCCTGGAGAAAAGTATTACTACTGAAATGACTTAAGCAAACACATTCCGAATTAACAAAGTATTTTAAAATAATTTGAACTGAAAAATGAATGACAGCTAAATGACTGCCATTAACCATCCTACAGGTGCCCCCGGCCATGGCTCATTTTGTTTTTATCGAACACCCACCAGCCGTAGGCCAGCTTCAGCCGCAGTATGTCAAACACTTTGGTAACTTGAATTTTTCCCTCTCACCTGCCAAAATTGCCTGTGAACTTGCAGTACTACTCTATCTACTGCTAGGTGAACTCAAAACAGAGAATGTCCTCGGCTTCCGTTTCTAGAGAGAGGTAACGTGCTTCAGTTGTTTGAAATAGGGTAAGTAAAATGGAACAAGAGGTAGGCACATTGGCCTCAACAATTATTTAGGCAGGAGACAAAATCAAAGCTGGAGAAGAGCTGGAAAAGGCAACTGAACTCTCTCCTGCTTGACATTAAGAAGTTTTCTGGACGTGGATCTCCAATTCGTAGAAGTTTATATATCTTTTCTCTTAAACTACATAGGAAGTGTATATAGAAGGATATAGTCAGTACATTCTCATATAATTTTAGGAAGAACTTCTTTTATTCTATGAGATAGTATTTTTTAAAACCATAAAGAGAAGTGTTGAGAGAGTTTGGAAATAGGGAATAGAAATGTTCCAGCCAGAAAATAAATCTGGACCATATTGACTACTTCCAAAGCATCCTTCTTTAAGCCTTTTCGTGTCCCACTCCAGTCAGGTTCTCTGCTCCACCTGGGCAGCTGCCTCCGTGGTCGCACAGAGACTCTGTGGAGCCGAAGCAGGCCACCTCTCAGACATTCAGCTCTTCCCTGGGGCTGGTTGTTTGCAACCATTCTCCAAGCTCTTGCAGACTTCCTGGGTCCTAACTCTGGTAATTCTGTTTTTTCTGGCTTAGAGGCACCTGGTCCTAATTCTGGTAACTCTGTCCTCCTGGTTATTATCCTTTCAACCACCTGGCTTCTCATTCTGCCTGCCGTCTTCAGCTGCTCTGGCTTAGGCTTGCCTACTAGCCTGTACTACTATTTCTGGGACCTCCAATACTACTCAGTTTTGTTTCCAAGGTCCAGCTTCTTATCTAGTATGCCGAGCCTTTATTTCTGCACTTCTGGACATAATACAGGTGCATCCGAAAGTAATTTGCCAAAGTGTTAAGTGATGACTTACATGTGGCAAAGTCAGTTCCACTGCAGGGAACGCCAGCTCCACATTGGATATTCTACTGCTTTAAGTCACTTGGCCAGTCTAGTGTATTGCATCTTAATAATACAACAAATGACCACAGTAGGTTAGAATCCTAACCTCTTCTAAGGAGCAGCCCCAGCTATATAATCCTGGGATTGGAAGGAATCATATTAGTTCAGCTTCTTCTCTGCTTTTAAAAGCATTATTCAGCATGACTAGAATAAAAGTCATGTTTGGAATCTTTATAAAGCAGAATTCTGATCAGTTTCATTTCCTGAATGAGAATCTTGAAAGCTTCCCAATGCCTGCTGAGCTACAAAGTGAGGGGTGCAAGCCTGGGATGTGCAAGATGAAGCATGGAATACAGGAAGAGAACACTGGAATATCTATGTTTATTTACATTATTATCCTGTTACATTTCTTTTTTTGTATATTTTTATAGAATATATAATATGTTGATATAGTAGTGCACATATAGTTTATTAATAAATGAATATACATATGCTGGGGTAAATATGCAAAAAAATTTACGGCTATAATCAAAAATGTTTGGAGGACAGTGGCTTTTAGGACAATGATTACCCCTTAGAGCAGCATTTAAGGTACCTCACAACATGCCTTCAACCTGCCTTTCCTGCTACCTCACTCACAAATATTACCCCAATCCGGGCACCCTATGCTCCATTCACACTGAAGTACTGGACTGGAAGTTCTGTGACGGCAGGAATCATGAACATCTCACTCACACTTTGGATACCCAACCCTTAGCACATTGCATAGCATCTACTAGACACTGAAGATATATTTACTAAATGAATGATCAGTTAATAAAACAAGCTTTGTAAGCACATTGTGCTATTTCATATATCTGTACCTTTCCACTTATTGTGCTGTTTGGAATGTCCTTTCTTTCAGCCTCAACCCGGGGAACACCTATAAAACTAGATTTGTTCATCAATGCCTCTACCCCTACCATATAGTTACTTATGTCCTATTTCGGGCTCCCATACATCTTTCTAATTATTTATAATACATGTTTGTCTTCTTTAATATCTCTCTGTATCCTCAGATCCTGGCATGGTACTTATTAGCACATTGTAGGTGCTTAATAAACACTGTGGGATGATGTGTAAGTGAATTTCTAAACAATTATTAATCTTTAAAAGGCATTAGAATGTTTCTGCTTCTAATGATGATCAAAAACAGTACAAGACTTGACCCCCAACTGTAAATAACTGGACTAAATATATGAAACCACTGCTTTCAGCTACTAGACAACAGGACTGTGATCTCCAGGAGAAGGGAGAAAAATGCAGTGAGTCCTAAGATCACTCCAAGCAGAACATGGATGACTTGATGAGTTGAGGAGGTAGAGATGGAATTAGGGGAGGCTAAGGTGGCTGGAATTTGCAGGAGAGAATAGCAGAGAGGACAGAGCAATGCAAAGCAGAGATTCAGAAATTTATATAGGGTCCCTCCTGAATCCTTGCCTGAGCATTAAGCTGTGATTCCATAGAGTGACTCCATGAGGCTGGGCAAAGAATGTCAGGCTGCAAGATGTTCCAGTTCCATCTAGGCATAGTGGAGAGATATCACTGAATACTGGAGGCATTCAGTGAAAATGCCAAAACATAAGACAGTAGTAGGGCTTAACTAGCCATAAAGGCTACTCTAGACATGCCCAACAAAGCTCAAAAACAAAAACAAGCCTTGAAAGAATCAAGCTGAACCATAAGCAACCGAACTGAATCTACTAAGTGAAAACAAAATTCAGACCTTCAACAATGTAATGTTCACAACATCTTGCATCCTCAAAAACTTACTAGACTTGCAAAGAAGAAAAAAATGTGATCAAAAACAAAAGAAAATTTGATCAATAAAACAGACCCAGAAATGACAAATAGATTTAGCAGAACAAGAAGTCATAAAAAGATATTACAAACATATTCAAGGATTGAAGGAAAACATAAAAATAATGAGAGAAATGGAAACTATCAATATAAAAAAGGAACCAAATAAACTTTTAAAGCCAAAAATATACTACATCTGAGATTTTTAAAATTTACCAAATGGAGCTTAAAATCAGATTAGTCAATGGCTGAAAAGATTGGTAATAGTAATTAAAAGCTCACCAAACTGAAGGAAAGAGAGAAAAAAGGATGAAAAAAATTGAACAGAGCTTTGGTGATGTGTGGGACAATATCAAGTAGTCTAACATACACATAATTGAAGCCCCAAAAAGGACTGGGGAGAGAACTGGGTGAGAAATATGTTCCAAGAAATAAGTCCCAAATTTGATGAAAATTTTAAACCAAAACATATATGAGGCCAGCAAACCCCAAGCAGGATAATTACAAAGAAAGTCATATTAAGGCACATGATAATCAAATTACTGAAAACCAGTAATGAAGAGAAAATCTTTTTTTACACTTAAAAAATT
Source organism: Neophocaena asiaeorientalis asiaeorientalis (assembly GCF_003031525.2). Lineage (NCBI taxonomy): Eukaryota > Metazoa > Chordata > Mammalia > Artiodactyla > Phocoenidae > Neophocaena > Neophocaena asiaeorientalis. The sequence continues at coordinate 8,033,022 of NW_020174013.1, read as the reverse complement.
TTTTTATTGAAATATAGTTGATTCACAATGTTGTGTTAGTTTCAGGTGTACAGCAAAGTGATTCAGTTATATATATGTTCTTTTTTAGATTATTTTCCATTATAGGTTACTACAAGATATTGCATATAGTTCCCTGTGCTGTACAGTAGATCCTTGTTGGTTATCTATTCTATATATAAAAGTGTGTATATTTTAATCCCAAACTCCTAATTTATCCTTCCCCCTCCCTTTCCCCTTCGGTAACCATAAGTTGCTTTTCTATGTCTATGAGTCTATTTGTTTTGTAAATAAGTAAGAGAAAATCTTAAAATCAGCACTTCCCCTCCAAAAAGACACAGTATATTCAGAAGGACAAAGATAAGAATTACCACTGACTTCTCATTAGAAATAATACAATCCAGGGAACAATGAAATGACTTCCTTAAAATGCTAAAGAAAAAGGCTATCAAACTAAAAGTCTTTATCCAGAGAAAAATTTAAAGAAAAAAATACCATTTGGGCTTCCCTGGTGGCGCAGTGGTTGAGAGTCCGCCTGCCGATGCAGGGGACATGGGTTCGTGCCCCGGTCTGGGAAGATCCCACGTGCCGCGGAGCGGCTGGGCCCGTGAGCCATGGCTGCTGAGCCTGCGCGTCCAGAGCCTGTGCTCCACAATGGGAGAGGCCACAACAGTGAGAGGCCCGTGTACCACAAAAAACAAACAAACAAACAAAAAAACCCCATTAACCTAAAATTCTATGTCCAGTGAAAAGAAACTTCAATAATGAAGGAAAAAATAAAGCCTTTTCCTGACAAATGAAAGATGACAGAAGTGATTGCCAGCCAACCCGCATAATAAGAAATGATTAAAGAAGGTCTTCAGGTGAAAGGAAATTATATTACATAGAAACTCAGATCTATATAAGTGAATGAAGAGCACTGGAAATGGTAAGTATATGGGTAAGTATAAACATTTTTCTTGTTTTTAAGTTACTTTGAAAGATAACTGTTTCTGTTCTTTTCCATGGAAATCTTTAGTAAAAGGTAAAAGATTTATACAGCAGAAACTAACACAACATTGTAAAGCAACCACAATCCAATAAAAATTAATTTTTAAAAAGATAATCATTTAAAGCAAAAATAATAATAATGTATTGTGAGGTTTATGACACATGCAAGTAAAATGTACAATACCAATAGCATATAGGACAGTAGAAAGAGTGGAAGTACATTTTTGAAGGTTCTAACATTATATGCAAAGTAGTATAAGACTATTTGAAGGTAGATATCGGTTAATGTTATATAGTTTAAACCTTAGAGCAAACACTAACTTTAAACAAAGAGTTTAGTCACTAAGCCAATAGTTGGGAAAATGGAATACTAAAAGATAATTACTACAAAAGAAGACAGGAAAAAAAGGACCAAATGCGACAAGCAGAAAACAAATAGCAAGTTGTAAACTTAAGCACAACCTTATTGACAATTAAATTCAGTCCAATTAAAAGCAAAATTTGTCAGTGGGTTCAAAATCCAAGATCCAACTGTATGGCTGTCCATAAGAAATGTACACAAAATATGAATTGGTAGATAGATTAAACATAAAGGCTGGAAAAAGATATACCATACAAACACTAATCATGAGAAAATTAGAGTAGCTATATTAACATCATACAAAGTAGACTTCACAAAAGGAATATTACCAAGAAAAAGAGGGACATTTCATAAGTATAAAGGGATTGATTCATCAAAAAGACATAACAATCATTAATATGTATGCAACAAATATAAGAGCTTCAAAATACATGAAGGAAGAATGACAGAAATGAAAAGAAAAATAGACAAATATGTAATTATAATAGGAGACTTTACAACTCCTCTTTCAGTAATTGATAGAACAAGTAGGCAGAAAATTAGTAAGGATGTAAAAGAGAAGAATAATACTATCAACCTACTTGATTTAACTGACATTTACAGAACAATACATCAAACAATGGCAAAATACATTTTTCTTTCAAGTTCACATGGAACATTCACCAAAAGAAACCATATGAATGACCATAAAACAAGTCTCCATGAATTTAAAAGAATGAATTATCCAGAATCCATTCTCTGACCAAATTAAAATTAAGTTAGAAATGGGTAACATAAAGATGTCTTGAAAATTAAACACCACATGGCTAAATAATTCATAGGTCAAAGAATAAATCACAAGAAAAATTAAAAATATTTTGAACTGAATAATTAAAATATATCAAAATTTGTTGCATGTATAGTACTTAGGAGGAAAATTTGCAGCTTTGAATGCTTACATTAGAAAAAAAAAGGTTTAAAATCAATGACTTAAGCTTTCACTTTTGGAAGCTAGAGAAAGAAGAGCACATTAAAACTGAAGTAATTAGAAATAAGGAAATAAAAAAGATAAAAGTAGAAAGCAATGAAATAGAAAAGAGATAAACAATAGAGAAAATCAATGAAATCAAAAGCCAGTTCTTTGAAAAGAGCAGTAAAATTGATAAACTTCTAGATGGACTGACTGCTCAAGAAGAAACAAAAGAAAGAAATGAAATACAAATGTTGGGAATGAAAAAGGAGACATAGCTTCAGTTCTTATAGACATTGAAAGTGTAATAAGGGAATATTATAAATAAGGAAATTTGGAAAATAAACCCATGAAAAGGAAAAATTCCTTGAAAGACACAATTGTCAAAATTGACACAAGAAGAAATAAAAAATCTGAAGCCCCCTGTCTATTTGATTGAATCTGCAAATAAAAACTTTTCCGCAAAGAATACTCTAGGCCAAATTCCCTAGTGGTCCAGTGGTTGGGACTCTGTGCTCTCACTGCCGAGGGCCCAGGTTCAATCCCTGGTTGGGGAACTAACATCCCATGAGTGGTACAGCTGAAAAAAAAAAAAAAAAGAATACTCTAGGCCAGATGACTTCACTGGTTAATTTTATCAAGCATTTAGGGAAGAATTACTATCAATCTTGTACAAATTCTTTCAGAAAGAGAGAAGAGGAAAGGACACTTGCCAATTTATTTTATGAGTCTAGCAATACCCCGATAACAAAACCAGACAAAGAAACTACAATAAAGCTTCAAGAAAAATATAAACCATTATGAGTACTGTGAAAATAGATGACATAATCCTTAGCAAAATAATAGCAAATAAAATTCAGTAATATCTAAAAATGATACTATCTTATGACAAAATGGGGTTTATCAGGAATAAAAGGTTGGACTAACATTAGAAAATCAAATGTAATTTACCATATTAACAAAACAAGAAAAGCAATATAATTGTCTCAAAAAATACAGGAAAGTGGTTTGACACAATTCAACACATATTCATGACAAAATTTCACAACAAACTAGAAATAGAAGAATACTTCCTCTTTTGATAAAGGGCATCTACAAAAACCCATATACTTAATATCATAGTTAATGGTGAGACTAAATGCTTTCCCTTAAGATCAGAAACAAGACAAAGATATCCACTTTCAACACTTCTATTAAGTGTTGCACTAGAGGTCCTGGCCAGTACAATAAAGCAAGAAAAAGAAAAAGAAACCAAGGCATACAAACTAAAAAGTATGAAGTAAAACTATCTCCATTCATACAAGATAAAATCTTGTAAATTTAAAAACCTATGAGACATGCTCTCACTCCCTCTTGCGAGAGTACCAGAATCAGAACTAACTGCTAAACAATGATCCACAGGAAGATGCCGGAACTCACCAAAAGATACCCCACATCCAAAAACCAAGGAGAAGCCACAATGAAATGGTAGGAGGGGTGCAATCACAATAAAATCAAATCCCATAACTGCTGGGTGGGTGACTCACAAACTGGAGAACATTCACACCAAAGAAACCCACCCACTGGAGTGAAGGTTCTGAGCCCCATGTCAGGCTTCCCAACCTGGGGGTCCGGCAATGGGAGGAGGAATTCCTAGAGAATCAGACTTTGAAGGCTAGTGGGATTTGATTGCAGGACTTTGACAGGACTGGGGGAAACAGAGACTCCACTCTTGAGGGCACACAAAGTAGTGTGTGCATCAGAACCCAGGGGAAGGAGCAGTGACCCCATAGGAGACTGAACCAGACCTACCTGCTAGTGTTGGAGGGTCTCCCGCAGAGGTGGGGGGTGGCTGTGTCTCACCGTGAGGACAAGGACACTGGCAGAAGAAGTTCTGGGAAGTACTCCTTGGCGTGAGCCCTCCCAGAGTCCACCATTAGACCCACCAAAGAGCCTGGGTAGGCTCCCGTGTTGGGTCACCTCAGGCCAAACAATCAACAGGGAGGGAACCCAGCCCCACCCATCAGCAGACAAGTGGATTAAAGTTTTACTGAGCTCTGCCCACCAGAGCAACAGCCAGCTCTACCAACCACCATTCCCTCCCACCAGGAAACTTGCATAAGCCTCTTAGATAGCCTCATCCAACAGAGGGCAGACAGCAATAGCAAGAAGAACTACAATCCTGCAGCCTGTGGAACAAAAACCACATTCACAGAAAGATAGACGACATGAAAAGGCAGAGGGCTACGTACCACATGAAGGAACAAGATAAAACCCCAGAAAAACAACTAAATGAAGTGGAGATAGGCAACCTTCCAGAAAAAGAATTCAGAATAATGATAGTGAAGATGATCCAGGACCTCGGAAAAAAAATGGAGGCAAAGATCGAGAAGATGCAAGAAATGTTTAATAAAGACCTAGAAGAATTAAAGAACAAACAAACAGAGGTGAACAATACAATAACTGAAATGAAAACTACACTAGAAGGAATCAACAGCAGAATAACTGAGGCAGAAGGACAGATAAGTAACCTGGAAGACAGAATGGTGGAATTCACTGCTGCAGAACAGAATAACGAAAAAGAATGAAAAGAAATGACAGCCTAAGAGACCTCTGGGACAACATTAAATGCAACAACATTCGCATTATAAGGGTCCCAGAAGGAGAAGAGAGAGAAAGGACCTGAGAAAATATTTGAAGAGATTATAATCGAAAACTTCCCTAACAAGGGAAAGGGAATAGCCACCCAAGTCCAGGAAGTGCAGTGAGTCCCATACAGGATAAACCCAAGGAGAAACACACCGAGACACATAGTAATCAAACTGGCAAAAATTAAAGACAAAGAAAAATTATTGAAAGCAGCAAGGGAAAAATGAAAAATAACATACAAGGGAACTCCCATAAGGTTAACAACTGATTTCTCAGCAGAAACTCTACAAGCCAGAAGGGAGTGGCAAGACATATATAAAGTGATGAAAGGGAAGAACCTACAACCAAGATTACTCTACCCGGCAAGGATCTCATTCAGATTCAATGGAGAAATCAAAAGCTTTACAGACTAGCAAAAGCTAAAAGAATTCAGCACCACCACACCAGCTCTACAACAAATGCTACAGGAACTTCTCTAAGTGGGAAACACAAGAGAAGAAAAGGACCTACAAAAACAAACCCCAAACAATTAAGAAAATGGTAATGGGAACATATATATTGATAATTACCTTAAACGCGAATGGATTAAATGCTCGAACCAAAGACACAGGCTCACTGAATAGATACAAAAAGAAGACCCTTATATATGCTGTCTACAAGAGACCCACTTCAGACCTAGGGACACATACAGACTGAAAGTGAGGGGATGGGAAAAGATATTCCATGCAAATGGAAATCAAAAGAAAGCTGGAGTAGCAATACTCATATCAGATAAAATAGACTTAAAAATAAAGAATGTTACAAGAGACAAGGAAGGACACTACATAATGATCAAGGGATCAATCCAAGAGGAAGGTATAACAATTATAAATATATATGCACCCAACATAGAAGCACCTCAATACTTAAGACAACTGCTGACAGCTATAAAAGAGAAAATCAACAGTAACACAATAATAGTGGGGGACTTTAACACCTCACTTACATCAATGGACAGATGATTCAAACAGGAAACACAGCTTTAAATGACACAGTAGACCACATAGATTTAATTGATATTTATAGGACATTCCATCCAAAACCAGCAGATTATACCTTCTCAAGTGTGCATGGAACATTCTCCAGGACATATCACATCCTGGGTCACAAATCAAGCCTCAGTAAATTTAAGAAAATTGAAATCAGATCAAGCATCTTTTCTGACCACAATGCTATGAGATTAGAAATGATTTACAGGGTACAAAACACAAACACATGGAGGCTAAACAATACGTTACTAAATAACCAAGAGATCACTGAAGAAATCAAAGAGGAAATCAAAAAATTACCTAGAGACAAATGACAATGAGAACACGACGATCCCAAACCTATGGGATGTAGAAAAAGCAGTTCTAAGAGGGAAGTTTATAGCAATACACTCCTACCTCGAGAAACAACAAACATCTCAAATAAACAATCTAACCTTACACCTAAAGGACCTAGAGAAAGAAGAACAAACAAAACCCAAACTTAGCAGAAGGAATGAAATCATAAAGATCAGAGCAGAAATAAATGAAATAGAAACAAAGAAAACAATAGCAAAGATCAATAAAACTAAAAGCTGGTTCTTTGAGAAGATAAACAAAATTGATAAACCATTAGCCAGACTCATCAAGAAAAAGAGGGAGAGGACTCAAATCAATAAAATTAGAAATGAAAAAGGAGAAGTTACAACAGACACCACAGAAATACAAAGCATACTAAGAGACTACTACAAGCAACTCTATGCCAATAAAACAGACAACATGGAAGAAATGGACAAATTCTTAGAAAGGTGTAACCTTCCAAGACTGAACCAGGAAGAAATAGAAAATATGAACAGACCAATCACAAGTAATGAAACTGAAACTGTGATTAAAAATCTTCTAACCAACAAAAGTCCAGGACCAGATGGCTTCACAGGTGAATTCTATGAAACATTTAGAGAAGAGATAATATCCATTCTTCTCAAACTCTTCTAAAAAACTGCAGAGGAAGGAACACTCCCAACCCCATTCTACGAGGTTACCATCACCCTGATACCAAAACCTGATAAAGATGTCACAAAAAAAGAAAATTACAGACCAATATCACTGATGAATATAGATGCAAAAATCCTCAACAAAATACTAGCAAATAGAATCCAACAACACATTGAAAGGATCATACACCATGATCAAGTGGGATTTATCCCAGGGATGCAAGGATTCTTCAATATATGCAAATCAATCAATGTGATACACCATATTAATAAATTGAAGAATAAAACCCATATGATCATATCGATAGATACCAAAAAACGTTTTGAAAAAATTCCACACCCATTTATGATAAAAACTCTCCAGAAAGTGGGCATAGAGGGAACCTACCTCAACATAATAAAGGCAATATATGACAAACCCACAGCCAACATCATTCTCAATGGTGAAAAACTGAAAGCATTTCCTCTAAGATCAGAAACAAGACGAGCATGTCCACTGTCACCACTATTATTCAACATAGTTTTGGAAGTCCTAGCCAAGGCAATCAGAGAAGAAAAAGAAATAAAAGGAATATAAATTGGAAAAGAAGAAGTAAAACTGTCACTGCTTGCAGATGACGTGATACTATACACAGAGAATCCTAAAGATGCCACCAGAAAACTACTAGAGCTAATCAATGAATTTGGTAAAGTTGCAGGATAGAAAGTTAATGCACAGAAATCCTATAAACTAATGATGAAAAATCTGAAAGAGAAATTAAGGAAACACTCCCATTTACTATTGCAACAAAAAGAATAAAATACCTAGGAATAAACCTACCTAGGAAGACAAAAGACCTTTATGCAGAAAATTATAAGACACTGATGAAAGAAATTAAAGATGATACAAACAGACAAAGAGATGTACCATGTTCTTGGTAGAAGAATCAATATTTTGAAAATGTCTATACTACCGAAAGCAATCTACAGATTCAGTGCAATCCCTATCAAATTACCAATGGCATTTTTTACAGAACTAGAACAAAAACATCTTAAAATTTGTTTGGAGACACAAAGACCCCGAACAGCCAAAGCAGCCTTGAGGGAAAAAAACGGAGCTGGAGGAATCAGGCTCCCTGACTTCAGACTATACCGCAAAGCTACAGTAATCAAGACAATATGGTACTGGCACAAAAACAGAAATATAGGTCAATGGAACAGGATGGAAAGTCCAGAGATAAACCCACACACATATGGCCAACTAATCTATGACAAAGGAGGCAACGATATACAATGGAGAAAAGACTGTCTCTTCAATAAGTGGTGCTAGGAAAACTGGACAGCTACATGTAAAAGAATGAAATTAGAACACTCCCTAACACCATACACAAAAACAAACTCAAAATGGATTAGAGACCTAAATGTAAGACCGGACACTATAAAACTCTTAGAGGAAAACATAGGAAGAACACTCTTTGACATAAATCACAGCAAATCTTTTTTGATCCACCTCCTAGAGTAATGGAAATAAAAACAAAAATAAACAAATGAGACCTAATAAAACTTCAAAGCTTTTGCACAGCAAAGGAAACTACAAACAAGACGAAAAGACAACCCTCAGAATGGGAGAAAATATTTGCAAATGAACCAATGGACAAAGGATTAATCTCCAAAATATATAAACAGCTCATGCAGCTCAATATTAAAAAAACAAACAACCCAATCCAAAAATGGGCAGAAGACCTAAATAGACATTTCTCCAAGGAAGGTGTACAGATGGCCAGGAAGCACATGAAAAGCTGCTCAACGTCACTAATTATTAGAGAAATGCAAGTCAAAACTACAATGAGGTATCATCTCACACCAGTTAGAATGGGCGTAATCAGAAAATCCACAAACAACAACTGCTGGAGAGGGTGTGGAGAAAAGGGAACCCTCTTGCACTGTTGGTGGCAATGTAAATTGATATAGCCACTATGAAGGTTCCTTAAAAAACTAAAAGTAGAATTACCATATGACCCAGCAATCCCATTACTGGGCATATACCCAGAGAAAACCATAATTCAAAAAGACACATGCACCGCAATGTTCATTGCAGCACTGTTTACAATAGGCAGGTCATAGAAGCAACCTAAATGCCCATCGACAGATGAATGGATAAAGAAGATGTGGTACATATATACAATGGAATATTACTCAGCCATAAAAAGGTACGAAATTGAGTCATTTGTTGAGACGTTGATGGACCTAGAGTCTGTCATACAGAGTGAAGTAAGTCAGAAAGAGAAAAACAAATATTGTATATTAACTCATATATGTAGAATCTAGAAAAATGGTACAGATGAACTGGTTTGCAGGGCAGAAATTGAGTCAGAGTTGTACAGAATAAACGTATGGACACCAAGGTGGGGAAAGCGTCAGGGGTGGTGGTGTGATGAATTGGGAGATTGGGATTGACATGTATACAGTAATATGTATAAAATGGATAACTAATAAGAACCTGCTGTATAAAAAAACAAATAAAATAAAATTCACAAATTATAAAAAATTAAAGAAGAAAGTAATTATTATCATTTTTTTTTTGCAGTACGCGGGCCTCTCACTGTTGTGGCTTCTCCTGTTGCGGAGCACAGGCTCCAGACGCGCAGGCCCAGCGGCCATGGCTCACCGGCCCAGCCACTCCGCGGCATGTGGGATCTTCCCAGACCAGGGCACGAACTTGTGTCCCCTGCATCAGCAGGCGGACTCCCAACCACTGCGCCACCAGGGAAGCCCAAAAGTAATTATTGATATGGTAAAAAAAATCCTATGAAATCTTCAAAAAAGCTATTAGAATTAGTAAGTGAATATAGCAATGTCCCAGCATTCAAGGTCAATATACACAAAATCAATTGTATTTCTATGAGCTAGCAATAAACAATTGGAAAATGAAATAAAACTACAATACCACTAACAAAAGCAAATTTTAAAAAAACATAAATAATGGGAATAAGTATGCACACTATAGTGGATGAACAAGACTCGTTTACTAAAAACTATGAAGACCTGTTTACTGAAAACTATAAAACATTACTGATGGAAATTAAAGAGGAATTAAATAAATGGAGTGATATATTATGATTATGGATGGAAAGACTTTTAATATGTCAATTCTCTCCAAATTTATCTATGGATTCAATGCAATTCCAATTAAAATAGCAACAGGCTTTTGTGGGAATAGAGATTGCCAAGATGATTGTAATATTTATATGAAATTCAAATAACCTAGGATATCCAAAACAACTTTTGAAAAAAGAGAACAAAATTAGATGACTTACACAATCTGATTCCAAAACGTATAAATCTATAATAATTAAGACAGTGTGGTATTGGCATAAGGATAGACATATAGGTCAATGGAGCAAAAGAGAATCTAGGAAGAGATCTGAACACTTATGGTCAATTGATTTCCAACAAAGATGCAAAGGTAATTCGGGGGCGGGGAGAAGGATAGTCCTTTCAACAAATAATGCCATAACAACTGGATATCAGTATGAAAAAAAATGAGCTTTGACCCTTATATCACACCATATTAATAATAAAATCCAAATGTATACCATTCCTAAACGGAAAAGACAACAATTCATACTTGTAGATGAAAACATAGGAGAATAAGATTCATGATGGTAGTGTGAGCAGAGATTTGTCAGGACACAAAAGGCACTAGCCAAAAAAGAAAAAGGAAATAAAAAAGACAACTTAGCCTTCATCAAAATTTAAAACTTTTGCTCTTCCAACAACACTATCAAGAAAACGAAAAGGCAAGTCCCAGACTGGGACATATTTGCAAATCATATATCAGACAAATGACTTGTTTCCAGGTTATATAAAGAACTCTTACAATTTGATAAAAAGAAGGCATACAATTCAACTAGAAACTACACAAAAAAATTTAAACGGAATCTTTACACTTCACAAAAGAAGATATACAAACACATAAAAGATACCAACATCAGTAATCATCAGGGAAATGAAAATTAAAAGCATAATGAGATAACATTACAAAGCCACTATAATGGCCATAATTAAAAAGAGTGATCTTACTAAGTATTGGTGAGAATGTGAAGCAACTGAAACTCATACATTGCCAGTGGGAATGTAAAATGATACAACCACTTTGAAAAACAGTTTGGCAATTCCTTAAAGGGTTAAACATATAGCATACATATCATATTGACCCAGCCATTCCACTCCCAGGTATTATCCAAGAATAATGAAAACTTATGTCCATAAAAGATCCTGTACACAAATGTTCGTAAATGTTCCTAACAGCTTGATTCACAATAGCCTCAAAATGGGAACAGTCCAACTGTTGATCAACAGGTGGATGAATGAACAAACTGTGGTGTATACTCATACAATGGGATACTACAAAATTTTAAAAGGATGAATTACTGATACACAACAATATGGATAAATCTCAAAAAACAATGATTTGAGGGAAAAAGGTACCTACAAAAGAATACATTCTATATAATTCCATTTACATCGAAATCTAGAACAGGTTAAACTAATCTATAGTGATAATTACAGAGATCTGTAGTTTCCTAGGGCTACGACTGGGACCAGGGCTTGGGCATGACAACAAAGGGACATGAGCAAACTTTTCAGAGTAATGGAAACTTTTTATAACTTGACTGGAGCAGTGATTCCATAGATCTATACATTTGTTAAAACTCATTGAAATGTACATTTAAAATGGGTACATTCATTGTATGTAAATTGTACTTTTATAAAGTTGACTTTTAAAAGTTAAAAAAAAGCATTAGATATAAATAAGTGGAAGTTTTCCTTGCCATCTACCATACTAAGAGGAATGAGAAAGCAAGGCCATTTTGAAACCAAAATGAGTCACTTTGTAGTTTATCTTGGATTATACTTTATCTTTACCTTTGCCTGCCTGGAGACTGTGGACTTTGCTAGAGAATGATTTATATAAATAACCCCACCATCTACCATACTGTTCAAGCCAATGACTTAAAAGTCATACTTGATTCTTACCTTTCCTTCACCATCCCCCTCACACAACCAATCCATCACCATGTCCCCATTTGAATTCCCAAATTATATCTAGAATTCATCTATTTCATGCCATTACTATTGCCGCCACCACAATCCAAATCACTACCATCTCTCAATTAGAATAATGCAATAATCTTTTATCGACGTTTCCCTATTCCATTCTTGCCCTTCAAACAATCTATTCTCTATCTAAATCTAATCAATCAATCTAATCTAAATCTAATCAATCTGAACAAAAAGAGTAATCTTTAAAAATACAAATTAGATCATGCTGTTCCCCTGGTTAAAACGCTTCAGTGGCCTCCCATTGTACTTAGAATAAAATGTATACACTTTATGGTGGCCTGCTAGGTTCCTATATGATGCTGGCTGGCCTCAGGCATCTCCCCAAGTTCATTTGAGGCATTCTTTCCCTTCTTGCTACACTTCAGCTTTAAATAGTTTCCTTTCATTCCTCAAAAAACCAAACAATTTCCATCTTTCAGGGCCTTTGCACTAGTTTTCTCTGTCTAGGATGTGTTCTCTAAGTTTTTCACTTGACTAGACTATTCTCACCCATTATATATCCGGTCAAATGTCACTTCCTCAGAGAGGCCTTCCCAGACCAACCTATGTAAGAAGCTTCCTCCTGTTCTTTACGCTACTTATCACAATCAGGAACACAGGTAGGGTCTTGGAAAGATAACAGTAACAACTACTACTACAGCCTCTAGGTCCTAAAGACTGTCATACAGAGTGAAGTAAGTCAGAAAGAGAAAAACAAATATCATGTATTAATGCCTATATGTGGAATCTAGAAAAATGGTACAGATGAACCGGTTTGCAAGGCAGAAATAGAGACACAGATGTAGAGAACAAAAGTATGGACACCAAGGGGAGAAAGTGAGGGGATGAATTGGGAGATTGGGATTGACATATATACACTAATAGGTATAAAATAGATAACTAATGAGAACCTGCTGTATAGCACATGGAACTCTACTTTGCTTCGCTGTACAGTAGAAACTAACACAACATTGTAAAACAACTATACCTCAATCAAAGAAAAAAAAAAACTACTACTACGTATATTGTGATATCTTCTGTGCCAGACGCCAGCCTCTGTTTGTAGAACTTTACATATATTAAGTCACTTAATTCTGTATGCAACCCTAGAGGCAAGAACTACTAGAATTCTCATTTTACAGATGAGAAAACTGAAGCACAGAAGAGTTGAAAAACTTGCCCATGGACATACAGTCAAGAAAAGGTGGAGCCTGAATTCTAAACCAGGCAATCTGGCTTCACAGTCCATGGTCTTAAATATTAACCTTGTTGGAAGAAGGAACCTTTTTATTTTGAGACAGAGGTTAGGAATTAAAGATTAATGAAGATATATTTAAATTAGGAGGAAGAAGGAAATTTGATATAACTCATGACTCTCTCTTTCACAGAGAACCAGAAGTCCAAGTCATCTATTATGCCTAATGATATTGGCTAGAGGCAAGGTTGGGGAACTGAGGAAAGAAGTACATATTTCAAGTAGCTCCTGTGGGGAATCGGTAAACTGATCACCAGGTCGTACCAAGGGGTCACCTGAGGCTGAAAATCATAAATGTAATGGTGCAATCAACAATTACGCATTTTCTTTCAGCAGCATTTAGCAGTCCAGGAGCAGAGAGAACCAATTGTTAGCTTTATTATGTGGCTGGTGATTGGATGCGTAAGCATAAGAGAGGGTCGGGGGATGAGAGTTTTAAGGGTGCTGATGAGAGTGCTACTGAAATGCTCAGCTTGGCTGGGCAGGAGGAGGAGTCAAAAATAAGCAGCAAAGAACAATATAAAAACAGCTTTGAGGAGGGAAATGTGTGTGTTTAGAAAAAAGGAAAGAAACGTATCAACATTTTTTTTTTTTTTTTTTTTTTTTTTGCGGTACGCGGGCCTCTCACTGCTGTGGCCTCTCCCGCTGCAGAGCACGGGCTCCGGACGCGCAGGCTCAGCGGCCATGGCTCACGTTAAGTTTTTTTGTTTTGTTTTTTTTTATGAATGGGGATTTTGATGGGCAAGATTGGCCATGGATTATTGCTTGTTGGGACTGGGTGATGATTACATGGGGTTCTGACCAAACATGGCTATCTTAAAAAGCAGCAAGGAGAATCCATTTGAAAATATGATCTGATGTTGAAAGGTTTATTTCCCACACATTATAACTGGTATCCCAAGCAATGTATACCTATGAAACCACAGGGTCAGAGTTCCAAATCCAGTGTTAAGTACATACACCAAAGGTGCTCTGTTTGTAAATTAAGGTCTACAGAAAGGACTTAACTACTGTAGGTCTCCAAGGTGCTAGCTAGCCCTTGTCTCATTCAGCAAAGCAGTTCTCTCTAGTAGCCTGAAATCATTTATACATGTAAAATATTGTCATTTTCATCCCTTTAGAGGGGTCAGCAATTACCAACTAATAACACCAGAATGTAACTGTAGAAATTACATAACTTTGTTACAAAATATGAATTATAAATATGCACACATTTGCAGATGCATATGTACGTACCTACACAAATACAATCAGCTAAAATCATTCTCATTTATAAAAATGAAGAGGTACAACAAATTGCAAATTATTGTAAATGAGTTATATGCCACGTAACTCTGCTGAATATCAAAAACTTTAAATCCGAAATCTCAATTATCTATATAATGTAAAAGTACACCCATAATAGTTTTCTAAGGTTAGTAGAGGTTAAGACTATTCAGTACTCTTTAAGTGCAAATGCAGACTTGAGTAATGATACTTTCAATACCTCAAACAAGTATCCTGAAAAACTTTTCCAAGGTCAAAAATGAAGCTTCTCAAAGATACCCTGTCTATATCATTTAAGACAAGATTAACTGCACTGTTAATACATACATGTTTTCATTCTTGTGTTTATATCCCTTCCATTAAAAGCTGCCTCAGTTTCTTGGATAAAAGGTCATGGAGTAAAAACAACGGTGGCTTCCCTAATCCCCACGGTTCCCAAACTATTATGAGAAGTAAGCACATCTGAATATACAGTAGTCTGGAAGAGAAGCAGGATGTCAGAAAGGCTCTTTAACTTTATCATAAATGAAGTAATCAATAACTACATGAAACACTGTCATCAATTATATATGAAATAGAATAAAAGGTAGTTGTACAAAATAACTGCTTAGAGAAGCAAAAAATAAAATAAAATAAAAAGTAGGTAGAAGCACTGAGAGCCTTACTGCTGAACTCTGCAGAAGGCGCCTTCAAATAAATATTTCAAACCTTCATATGAATATTTTAAGCATGACAACTACACATAAACACACAGCCAAAGTGCTCAAATCCACTCAAGAAAGACTATTAAGTCATCAACTTGCTCCTGACAGGATCCACTGAATATGGCAACAGTGAGAAGTCAGGAGACAGTTGGAATCATTTCAAGACTGCTAATTTAACTTGTCTTAAAACCAACCAATGCTCAACGTGTCATCATCAATGTCATCTCATCGCAGTCTGAAAAGCCTTCGACCTAAAGCAAAAAGGTCCCCAAGTGCCACCCTTCTTGTCTACTGGTTGAAAATCTAATTGGTTCTGCTGACAGGCTTGGGAATTGGTAGGAAGGCTGTTCAGTTAATCTCCAAGGGCCAGCAAAGAGCTCAGTATCCATCTCTGAGCTTTGCTCCCTGGCTGTCGTAAAATGACTCTGATGGCAGTGCAAGCTCTTATGCTTCAGCTGTCTTCTGACTTCTGTTAAGTCAAATTCAATAAAGTTTGTCACTCAATAATCTGAGAGCTACCCAACAAAACCTCTTTGATCAATAACAGCTTGCCTGCTTGCACTTGGGAAGGTGACCTATTAAAGATTAAAAACACACCTGCTGCTTGAAGCAAAGAACATCTTTTTTTACTTTTAAATGAAAATTCATCCATTAAAAGCAGTTTAACTATTAAAAGTGTATATAAAGCATTGCATGGGAGAAATAGGAATGAGATAAAAAGAACAGCTCAGATATGCTTTCTTGATGTCTGAATCAAGGAAAGTTTGATATTTGTATGCTTCTGCTATATTTGCTTCTTATATAAGCCACCTTTATCCCATTTTTGCAATTCAGAATCACATACTTATTTGTTGCCTGTGTACAGACAAAGCACTGGTACTGTAACATTTATTCAATCCTTAATCAAAACAAAGTAATCCCTTGTCCTATGTCATCTCCCTTTCTGCAGAAACATCATGAATGCTCATGCTGGGAAAATGCATTGTATTCTTTAAAGTCACAACACTCTTTTCATTTAAGTGGTTTTCCTCACTCACCCACACACATTAGGTCAGGCTATGACAAGGTAGAACTCCAGGTAACTTCAAAATTAAGATACAGCTCAGTGAGCCCAGGGAGCAATATAAATTATTGGAGAAAAGTAAAGAAATGTTAATATTTATATCTCACACTCAAGCCTCCCATCTTTATGATTAAAACTCTTTTAGAATTTTAATAATATAATTTTATAAAACATCCCAATAGAACTTAAAATTTAATCAAGATTTGTTCTTTTTTAAGAAACAAAATTGTAGAACTCTTTTAAATTTTTTTACCCAAGAGCAGAGAGCAGCAGAGCTTGGGCCTTTTCCCTTATCTAAGGAATGTATGTCTAGGATGCATTTTGTTTGCAACCCAACAATAATAATTGAAATGCATTATCATATTACAAAGGACACTATATAAATAGAATAAGATGAAAACTTTTACAGAGCCACAATTATGGGGCAATATTAATAAAAGATTCTGCTAGAATGTAACTTTGAGTTTCCTGATTGTCAGCTGCTCTCACCATGTAGCAGATGAATTTCCCTGTCCATCTCTGACTGTATATATATCAAATCAGTCTTTTGTGTGGGTATTTTTCATAAAGTTTAAACATGTTTATATTGTAAGGCATTAATTTTCTCCCATGACATTCACGGTACTATCACATAGAACATATGTGACAGGGAGATATGGATTACATCTCCAATAGCCCCTAATAATTTCATCATAGTCTCTTTGAGCTCTGCAGCTTTTTCCTGATCTGAATTAATCACTTCTCCCCTTCACTGGCTATTATCTCCTTAGTTTTGTGCTTCTGGTTTTCCAGTTTCTATTTGAAATGTCTTCATCAAAGCAGCTGCATACAGAAACGTGAGTTCATTTCTGCTTTCATTGGTCTTCTCCTGATCTGTGTGATATACACAGATCAAGGTTTTTAACTCCTGTATGTAGCAACACATAAAGTCCAGAAAGGCCAACCTAATCTAATTAAGGTTTTCTGACTAAAATAAGGTAATTCTTCATGTCAGTTGAACCCTGGGATGAGGTGACTCATTTCAGAGGATATCTTAGTTTGCTTAAATGTATAGTTATAATGAGGTTGAGCTGAGGACATTTCTTGTGATCAAGAAATGATCATCTTTTTTGGTGAATCAAAAAAAAATATATTGTTGAAGGTTCTTCTGTTAGTATATACGTGGCTTGTGATTGAAAAGCCTTTAAGTCATCTAAATCAAATGACAATTAAAGTGGGTTATAGAATATTAGAAATAGAGACAACAAAGGGACAGGTACTCACCAGAGCTCTCCTTCCACGGGACAGCAATTGCTTGGCAGATAAATGCAAAATTTTTTATAGGTCTAAAATAGGTTGGTATGTAAACAGGCACCTTAGGGTATGTTTGTAAAAATACATTACAGCACTTTAAAATACCAACAAGAATTGAAGTGGACAAGATTATTGTCTTTAATCTATATGCTAAACCCTGCCCAGACCATGTCTATTACCTCTCAAATGCAATATGCCCAAACCATTTTTGCCATCTCATCTAAATACCAAAAAAACTTAATTTTTCACAGTGAATGGCATCATCATCCATTCAGCTACTCAAGGCAGAAACCTGGGAATTACCTGGAGTCTTCACTTGCCTTTGGTTACCATGTCTAAGCAATCACCAAGTTCTAGTGAGTCTCTCCTAAATCTCTCTCCATCTGTATACTTTTCTCTATTCCCTTGGCTGGCTGCAGTCATAGATCAGGTGCTAAATCATTATCTTACCTTGATTACTGCTCCTCCCTGACCCTGAAGGGTCTGCGCTTACATCTAATTCATTCTCCATATGGCAGTCAGATCTGTCACTGCCATGCTTAAAGTTCTTCAGTGGCTCCCCACTGCCATCAAGATAAAGTCAAGCTCCTTAAAATGGTTTGCAAGACCCTTTTTAATCTGGTCTCTGCATCTTCCCCAGAATCATGTTTCAATGTGGATACACATATACCAATAATTTGCCCCTTTCTTTTACATGATCCATCTGCCACTACTGTCTCCTATCCCACCCAGTCTGCTACTACTGTCCCCTTGCTCACTCCAACCAACCATCTGGTCTCCTTGCTGTTCTATGAACATGCCAGTGGCTCTGAGTTTTCATTTTGTATTCCTTCTGCCTGGAGTATTTTTTCTTTCTGGAGAGTCAAAGGGCTTGTTCCCTTCATGGCTTTTCAGCATTTTATTCAAATGTCTCCTCACTGAAGCTTTTCTTGACTTCCCTATTTAAAATTGCAAGCTATGCCTCCCCAGCACACCCCACCCCTCCCCTGCCTTGTTTTTCCCCCCCTGCACTTTTCACCATCTGTTACACTCTATAGTTTATTCATTTACTTATTTTCTGTTTATCTTGCTCTTAAGAATACAGGCTGCGTGAAGGCATAAAGTTTGGTCTGTTTTGTTCTCTGGTGTATCTCCAGCGTCTTGAACGTACCTGGAGTGCAGGCGCAAATTAGAACTCTACACACATCCTCCCATGCCCTTTCAGGAGTCAGACTGCCTGATATGTACTATGGCTTCACCTCTTATTGTTTGTATGACTTTGGAAAAATTATTTAATCCTTCTATGCCTCAGTTTTATCATCTGTAAAAGAGATAAAACAAATTCCTAAGGATATTGTGAGGGTTAATGAGATAATATATGAAACATGCTTAGAACAGTGCTCAGGCTTCTAGTAAGTGCTCAGTAAATGTCAGCCGTTTTAGAACCGCTATTACTGATTCATCTGTGAGCTCCTTGGGAACAGGGGATGTGACTTATTCACCTTTTTATTCCCTGGTGAGTTAAACACAATGTTTTGCATATAGCCCAGGTGATTTAAATATTACTTTTAACAACTTGTATGGCATGGGGTCCTGCCCAATCAGAACGATGCTGGCCTTCACACTAAAGTCTTGAAGACCTTCTACGGTGTCTTTTATGGTTCTTCTATTTACTGGATCATAAGGAGATCTAGAGGTTTTTGGAAGAGGGTCTGGGACTTTCAGAGCATGGAAGGTGGGATATGGCACCCACGGCAGTGCTATCTCCCAACTATTGTAGAAATAGTTCAATCTTTTCATAACTGGTATGCTTGTTCTGCTGTGTACACTGCATACCACAGACACTCAAATACTAATTATACAAATAAAAATAAATACATGAGTTAAATTTCACATCAGTGACACTGCTATGTTACTAAAATAATAGCAAATACCAGAATCTTATATTGCTCCCAAATAGACCCACTGAAATCTTATGTAAATGTAAAAGAACCATGGATTCTTAATATCCTTATACTCATTCATCTTTTCCTTTTCACCATTACCCCTATTGCCACATAATGCGTATGGAAGAAATTTATATGCAGGCAGAAGAGATAATAGATTGACAAAGACCTATTCATATTTAAAGAAATCCTGATTTAGGTTTTAAAAGCCAATAATGTTAATGGGTGAGAGAGAGAGAGGGTGGGGGGAGGGAAGGAGGAGAGAGAGAAAAAAGAGGAAGAGATTGAAAAGTAAGCTCAACAATAATGAAAATAGTCTTATTAGTTATCAATTCAATGAGTTTTAAAATCACTTTTGAGGCCCTGTCATGACTGCAATAAATATGTTTCTCAATTAACTTTGAACCTAACCCCTGAGTCAACCTTTCATCTGCACCTGGTCAATGATCTCAATAATTTTTTTGGTGGACTGGTCCAGTTGCAAGTAAGCCTTTTTCTATTCATGGACCTTTAACAGAATAGGAACTAGTGAAGTACTGTGCTATACTTCCACAGCTGTGTAACTGCTAAATAAGTATTTCGTCTTAAGAATAAGGATATATTTATAATTGTCCTACTACTCAGAGTAAGAGAAACTACTACCAATAAAATTCCACAATCGGAAAAAAAAAAAAAAAAATTCCACAATCGGTATTTCCTCAAAGTTAACTCTCTTCTCTCCTTTTTTAAAGTACTGCCTTTAGCCAATAAAAACATAATTCCTGGGCTTCCCTGGTGGCGCAGTGGTTGAGAATCTGCCTGCTAATGCAGGGGACACGGGTTCGAGCCCTGGTCTGGGAGGATCCCACATGCCGCGGAGCAACTAGGCCCGTGAGCCACAACTACTGAGCCTGCGCGTCTGGAGCTTGTGCTCCGCAACAAGCGAGGCCGCGATAGTGAGAGGCCCGCGCACCGCGATGAAGAGTGGCCCCCCCGCTTGCTGCAACTGGAGAAAACCCTCGCACAGAAACGAAGACCCAACACAGCCAAAATTAACAAACAAACAAACAAAACATCATTCCTGACAACTAAAGCTATGGTGATGAATGTGATGCTATCTTTACTGATTGGCAGAGAGCTATTCGAAATTTTCTAGAAGACTTTAACTATTGATAGCATATGTTGACAGCTATCCCTCTTTAAAGCGACAATATATACTGGTTATTCTATTTCCTGAATCATCATTCCTATGAATTAACTTTCTTTTTTGTGTGATATTATCAAGTTTTGATAATTTTAATGACAACAGCTTCCTGTTAGCTTTCAACACAATTCGCATACATAAAAGTTAAATAAAGGGCTTTTAAAGTTACATATGGTACTACTGAGGCATCATGTACAGTTTATTTGAAAGTTACCCGGGCTTAATGGGCTAAAGAAAATAATTTAAACTCCTTTTGTGGGTTTTTAAAACCCAAGTTTTTAAAATTAAGTCTGTTAGGGATAGTGTAACTTACTTTGCAATTTCTTCATTTTTTTACTACTAATTTTAGCCAAAATTCGTCTGTATTCTCCTTAAAGGATCTAAGTATACACTCTTTAAATGGGATTCAACTGAACCATGGACTACACTTTCAGGTACATGTGAAAACCCAGCTTCAGATAACATCCTAGGACCACCACCCTCCCTAAGCCCATCTGCCTTTTGCTCTTATTACCCTTCTGGACCTAGCACTGTTCTTGGACCCAATTTGTTGAATGTTTGTAGCTTTAAGCCTACTAACCTTCTCATCACTTAAGGGGGAGTAGAAAGTTTAGTTCTGTTTTATTCTTACATGTCAGGATTCTTAAAAATTGGAGTTGATGGGTGAGCTTCCAGGGAGCCATGAATCCTGAAATATGTGCAAAATTCTGTATATAAATACAATTATCTTTCAAGGGAAAAAGCTCCATAGCTTGCATCAATTCTCCATAGAATCTCCAACACAGAAAGGTTAATACCTCTGTTTTTTGCCACCCTCACTTAAATAATAATGCAATTGGGGCTTACTACTCATACCTTATTTTTACTTTGAGATGTTTCATTTATTTTTAGCAAATACGTTGCAAGTGTAGCTTGTCAGTTTAATTGAAAGGGTACATTATTTTGGTTGTACTGACAGTTTTTGTTCACTGGAACTGTAGATTTTGGTAATTTGGGTAATTTTCTTGTGTGAATCACAAATATGGAGGGAGCTTAAGAGCTTTTGGAGAGAGTCATCGACTTCACATGATAAAATCATTTCCAAATAGGAGAGGCCCCGAATTTCCTCAGAAATCCTTTGGCCCTTGTTCTCGGCTTCATTCTGTTTCCTAAACTTTTTCATCCCCAATCCTAATGCTTAATCAAATATTATCTTTCATTTTTATTTAAGTCTTTTGTGTGAATGTGCCTTTTCTCTTCAACTAAACTATAAGCTCTCAGGGGACAGAGACACTTTGAATTGTTATTTATTTTCTCCCTCAGAGATGTGCACACTGCAACACCAAGTAGATGCTCAAAAAATCTCCACTAAAAGAATAAACTCATTTCTCTAGTCAGAAATGTATACTCATCCCTAATCTATTCTATGTATGTGAATCAAGTCTTCCTTAGTGGGGAAAGAGAGGCCATTATTTGCTCTTACCGTTTTGTCTTCTTGATAGTCAACATCTTGGGCTAAGATGTCTTTGTAAGTTAATGAGGCGCACTGCAACTTTATACAGCACCTTTCTCACGAGGGCCTTTCTTAAGTGGCCTTACAACCACTGTTGACAGTGGTTTCCAACCTATTTTCCATCCCCAACACAACTGATGGATGTTTGATGATTCCATCAGTAGCCTTCACTGCAATCGTATTCCTCAATTCAGCAGGGGCGGGTGGAGAAGAGTACAGGGCATTAAAAGTCTTATTGGTAATTCTGATACATCCTTCTGGAAATGAGTCCTTTCTCCCCTATTCCTCCCCAGCAAGCAGAGAAACACTCAATTAGAACAGTTAGGAAGACAAGTGAATTGGTTTATCAGAACACATTTTGTAATTTCAGAAACTGAATTCCACAAAAATACAATGGTCAAGAAGCACTTAGTAATTAAGAATTTTGACCATATTAGGACTCACTTGCAAAGAACCGAAATGCTTAAAATGGCCTTTGTACACCTCAGTGAAACTCTATGCCACCCACAAGTAAGAATAAGCTAAATTTTTTAGTTGATTAATCTCTCTTTTCGAGGTTGGGAACAAGTGGGAAAGCACTCTTCTTATATGTAATTTTCTCCTAAAATACCTAAAATGGATTGACAGGTATGACAAAAAAAAAAAAAGTTAGATTGGGAATTGGACTTTCCTTGAATGAAGTAAATGAAGTACTTTACTCAAATGAAGCAGAGAAATGAAGACATTTGAGCTTTACATTCAAAGATGGAAGATAATCTTAAAATACCAAAACTAACGATTTAGGGGCACCCGTTAGCAACACTCCCAAGGGGGTAGAATCAGAATAATCCACAATATAGAAAATTCTACAGGACAAATGACCCACTTTCTTTTGTAAATGATTGACAAGAAAATAAAAAAGGAAGGAGAAGGAAAACTATGTTTAAGAGGTTCAGGAAAAACAGTAGCCAAATACAATTACAATGTGTGGATTTTAATTTGATCCAGAGTCAAACAAAATGTACACATACACACACACACACACACACTCTGAGATACTCAAGAGGGAGGGAAACTTGAACTCTTTGTATATTTGATAGCATCAAGAAAAAATATTTTAGATGTACTATTGGTATACAATTTATGGATGAAACTAAAGATGAAATGATTTATATTAAGGAAAAAAGGATGATATTTGATTTGATATAATCTAGTGGGGAGAGAATGGTGAATGGAGACATAAATGAAACAAGATCGGCATGCTTTGATTATTAAAGTGGGTAAGGGTATATTGGGCTCATTATATTATTGTCTTTACTTTTGTGAATGTTTAAAATTTTTCATAATAAAAAGTTTTTTAAAAATAAAAAATAAAATCCTGAGCATATATATATAGTGCTGTAATTCAGAGAAAAATAGAGGATAAATATTCAGAATATTTTCAAATTATAATTACATATGCACAAATACAGACTTCATTTAAAATGCCAATTAGGCATCTAATTGCATCAATTATATATTTCTGCTCTTAAATCACATAGCCGAGTGTTTACCTATTTTGGTTCTCATTATGGCACATAAAACACCACATTTCACTAAAAAATGTACCAATAATTCATAGTATTTCCTGTTCTTTCAGTACATTATAGGTAGACTTGACAATAAACAGAAAATTTTTTGTGTGTATAAACCATTCACTAATAGAACCCATAGTATATGTAAATGTCATACATGCAAATTAGCGTTCAGTTAAGAAATAAATACAGGTACTGCTAGTTTTTAAAATATTTTAAAAGATTCATATATGAACCTTCCTTCCCAAAAGAACTTCTCAAAGAGAAAAACAGAGATTTCTCTATCATTTCACTGTGAGTTAAACCTTTTTTATGTTATATGGAGATAATGAAAAACATGAGGAAAATGTTCTTAAGAGTTAGAATGATCTCATCAGCATTACTGGGGCATTCTGAATGTAATCAAAGAGGTAATGGGAATAAAAAATATTCTTTGACAGATGAGCCTGCCATGTCATGGGAATTTGCAGCCTGTCTGCACAGAATGAATTTCCTATTGAGGCAAAATGTTCCCTCTGATGATAAAGGAACTGCTACCAAAATAACTTTTTAAAACCACAGAACTGTTACAAGAACAGTAAGAGGTGCTGCATGACAAATCACAATTATGAGCTACGAATACTGACAAACAGTTCAGAATCTATAGATGCAGGCTGAGCTTCAATGAAAGCGTCAGCATAGTCATGAAAACGGAAGGGGGAAAAAGACATCACTGCCTAGAAACAGCTGCAATGATCTATTGAAAACAGTTGAAGACCAGACTTTCAGAGTAATCTTGGGGGTGATGGGTGGGGTCATACTAAGAACCTTCTAAGTAATTTATTCCACTTTTATTAAATAATTGAAATTCTATCATAGGTACTTTATATTCTAAAGAGTAGACAATTGAACTGGCATCTAAGGCGATGGTGCCCAGATTTTTATAATTTCCTAAATGGTTTAATTTTTTATTAAGTCTGAAGACCCCAACTTTGCAAAGAACATTATAAAAACAAACAATAAAAACAAAGATCTATTATCACTATCGTTTCAAAAATGACACTTCAATTATAAAAAGCTGGATGTATTTTAGCTTTATGACAAACTTACCACATCATCTTCCTCTTTTTCCTTTCACTACTGACAGGCTAAAGTGCTCACACAGAATGCTTGTCATAGGCTAGTACTAGTCTGTGGACTGGCTTTCGATACCATCACTCTATAGTCTCTTCCAACCCTGAGTGAGAATCATAGAATTTAAGATCTTTTAAGTCTCAAGTGTTAGAGAAGCTGATCTTCTGGGTTACTTAAATGGAAAAGGATATTGGTCATTTCGAGAGGCAATTTTTTCAGCCAATCTGTTTCTCTGAACGATCACATATTATCATTTAATTTCCTGACCATCTGTTTTCCTTTCAAATCACTTGACAAAATAGGTATTTTAGACACATAGTTTATTACAGCATTGGGGATTACTTTTGGCTAATACTCTAGGGGCTCGTTTAAAAGTCTAGATTTTGGAAAGCAGTAATAGCTGAGTTTATAATATACTTTAAAAGGTAGATCCAAACACTCCTAAAACACAAAAACATTTAATTGATGTTCTGGAGTAGTTCATCTTGAACAACACTCATGTTGAGCTATTGAGTTTAGTATAGTGTCAAATTCTTCAAATGATCATGAGCTACACAGAAATCTTACTTCCTTTTATATATTTCTGATTAAAAGGAAAATTTGCCTATAGATTATTATAATTCTATCAACAGAATTAGGAGCTATTAAAAACATTTTAAAGAAGCTCAATGTATAAAAGTGTCTGTTTTCTTTCTTTTTTCCTTGTGGGATGTTTTTTTAATTCAAACAGAAAGTCACAAAAATTATAATCATCCTCATCAGTTCACTCAGTCCCATGTAATTAATATTTTTTTCATCTTGATCTTTTGTTAGCACTTTTTTTTTTTGCGGTACGCGGGCCTCTAGCTGTAGTGGCCTCTCCCGCTGCGGAGCACCGGCTCCAGACGCGCAGGCTCAGCGGCCATGGCTCGCGGGCCCAGCCGCTCCGCGGCATGTAGGATCCTCCCGGACCGGGGTACGAACCCGTGTCCCCTCCATCGGCAGGCGGACTCTCATCCACTGCGCCACCAGGGAAGCCCTTGTTAGCACTTTTATGAATTCATCAGTTTTCCACTGGAGTTCTGAAAATGCTTATTCATTCAGTTCAGCAGTATAGTCAGCTACCAGAAACCTGTACTTGTCTGAGTCTTTTCCATGAATTCCTTGAAGATGAAACCCTTTTATAGAACATTTTTGCAAAAGCATCAGAGTACACCCAGAACTGTCTATAAATGACAAAAGACTTAAAAATGACCACGGTTAAAGATTTGATGAAAGTTCATAATAATGCAATTGACAAGGAAATTTAGTTATTTCTGAGATATACATTTTAAAGTAATAACTAGAATTATGACTTATAACATTATACCAGAACATATTAAGATTTTTAGAAATTTCATATAATGCCTGAAACATTTATGTTAACATAGAGCCATACAAATAACCCAAAGAAAGTTTAGTATTAGTTGTTTTTTTGTTTGTTTGTTTGTTTTTTTATACTGCAGGTTCTTATTAGTCATCAATTTTATACACATCAGTGTATACATGTCAATCCCAACTGCCCAATTCAGCACACCACCATCCCCACCCCACCGTTTACGTTTTTTGCCCTGTAATTCATTTCTAATCTCATAGTGTTGTGGTCAGAAAAGATGCTTGATATGATTTCAATTTTCTTAAATTTACTGAGGCTTGACATGTGACCCAGGATGTGATCTCTCCTGGAAAATGTTTCGTGCGCACTTGAGAAGGAAGTGTAATCTGCTGTTTTTGGATGGAATGTCCTATAAATATCAATTAAATCTTCCCTTGATCATTATGTAGTGTCCTTCCTTGTCTCTTGTAACATTATTTTAAAGTCTACTTTATCTGATATAAGTATAGCTACCCTAGCTTTCTTTTGATTTCCATTTGCATGGAATATTTTTTTCCATCCCCTCACTTTCAGTCTGTATGTGTCCCTAGGTCTGAAGTGGGTCTCTTGTAGACAGCATATATATGGGTCTTGTTTTTGTATCCATTCAGCAAGCCTGTGTCTTTTGGTTGGAGCATTTAATCCATTCACATTTAAGGTAATTATAGATATGTATGTTCCTATGACCACTTTCTAAATTGTTTGGGGTTTGTTTTTGTAGGTCCTTTTCTTCTCTTGTGCTTCCCACTTAGAGAAGTTCCTTTTAAATCTGAATGAGATCCTTGCCGCGTAGAGTAACCTTGGTTGTAGGTTCTTCCCTTTCATCGCTTTATATATGTCTTGCCACTCTCTTCTGGCTTGTAGAGTTTCTGCTGAGAAATCAGTTGTTAACCTTATGGGAGTTCCCTTGTATGTTATTTGTCGTTTTTCCCTTTCGGACTCTCAACCACTGCGCCACCAGGGAAGCCCTGTTGTTGCATTTAATGTTGTCCCATAGATCTCTTAGGCTGTCATTTCTTTTCATTCTTTTTTCTTTATTCTCTTCCACAGCAGTGAATTCCACCATTCTGTCTTCCAGGTTACTTATCTATTCTTCTGCCTCAGTTATTCTGCTGTTGATTCCTTCTAGTGTATTTTTCATTTCAGTTATTGTATTGTTCACCTCTGTTTGTTTGTTCTTTAATTCTTCTAGGTCTTTGTTAAACATTTCTTGCATCTTCTTGATCTTTGCCTCCATTCTTTATCCAAGGTCCTGGATCATTTTCACTATTATTATTCTGAATTCTTTTTCTGGAAGGTTGCCTATCTCCACTTCATTTAGTTGTTTTTCTGGGGTTTTATCTTGTTCCTTGTATATAGTTCCTTGTATGTAGCCCTCTGCCTTTTCATCTTGTCTATCTTTCTGTGAATGTGCTTTTTGTTCCACAGGCTGCAGGATTGTAGTTCTTGTTTCTGCTGTCTGCCCTCTGGTCTAAAATTATCTGTTTTCTGTAGCTGACATCATAATTTCTTAAGAACATAAGAATATACAAGAGTCTGAAACTGAGCAGGACCCTGTGTCCCTTTCCCCCCATATCCTCTGCCTGCCTTTTGTCTGTAGAAAAACTTTAGCCAAAGAATAAGGTTAATCAGAGAAGTCAGAAAATACAGAAGCAAAGCCACACAGGACAAAACAGTAATAGTTTAGTCAGTAAGCAACGTCAAGGACTTTTAGTTCCTTCTCAAGGGCTATAGATAATATTCTGAGCCATATCTTGTGAGCTGTCTTGTAAATACTGAAACCCTCACCAGGTGGAAAAAGTTAACTACATGATGACTAGGCAGTAGCCATGACATAAGTTGCCACAATTCCAAGAATTGGCCTCAAAGAAATGGGAACAAACCGACCCTAGAACTGAAGATTAACTGTACTTAAAAACAATCAAGATGACACTGGTCAGACCACTGCATGAGCAATTTCAAGATGACTGTCAGAGCTGATTGTGCTGTTTCTACATGTAGCCCTCTCCCTCTGCCTATAAAAGTTCTTGCCCACTAGTTGCCAGTGGGGGCGGGGTGTCAGCCTTCGGACAGGAGTCCACCCTCTCCCCCAGATTTCCAGCATCCGAAATAAAGCAAACTTTCCTTTCCATCAACCTTGCCTCTTTTATTGGCTTTTGAGCAGCGAGCAGCCAGACCCCACTTTCAGTAACAACTCTGCTCTGTACAAGAACTCACTCTCATGTCAATCAATAGGACAAGCAAGATGTGTGATCATAGAGGAGAAAACCCACATCTCAAGAGCTCTTAATCACTGACCAAGAGACCTCAGATGATTCATCTCACCTTTCTGTGTCTTAGTTGTCTCAGGGTATTGAAATAAGTGACCACTAAGCATCTTTCAGTTTTGACCTTTTGATTCTTAAAATTCTAGTGTTTTGCCTAAACAAACACAATGAACACCTTAGGAAACCACTTTTTCAATGATAGAACTCACATTAGTTAATCCCAATTACCTTACATGGATAGACCTACAGATTGTCATACTGAGTGAAGTAAGTCAGACACAGAAAGACAAATATCATGATATTGCTTATATGTGGAATCTTAAAAAAAAAAGAGTATAAATGAACGTATTTACAAAACAGAAGTAGAGTCATGGTTGTAGAAAACAAACTTATGGTTACCAGGGGATGGGGGGGAGGGGTAAATTGGGAGATTGGGATTGACATATACACACTACTATACATAAAATAGATAACTAATAAGAATCTGCTGTATAGCACAGAGAACGCTACTCAGTACTCTGTAATGGCCTATATGGGAAAAGAATCTAAAAAAAAAAAAAAAGAGTGGATATATGTACATGTATAACTGATTGACTTTGCTGTACACCTGAAACTAACACAACATTGTAAATCAACTATACTCCAATAAAATTTTAAAAAAAAATAATTAAGAGAATGAGGAAAATGTTTAATAGTGTGTTTAAATGCTTTAGTTTTGAAAAGAACTTAAAAAAAAAACCCCGAACGTGTTCAATGTTTAATAACAAGAGAAAATAATATAAGGAGAATGGAGTTTAGAGAATAGCAGGAAAGAGTTTGTTCAGGTAGGTGAAAGTATTTGATAATAAAAGTAACAACATGTTAGAACAAAGACTATAGATTTCCTCTTTCTGGAAACATAGTCTCTCCAAGAAAGGAAACTATGTAAGTGACCTCTTGAGATTTCTTCCAGTTTTATGACTTTAAACAAACAAAAAAAAGTAATGGCTTTTTTGACTGAATATTTATATTCAGTCAGAGTGTCAAAATGTAGCCCAATGTTATAATTATGGACATGGATATTATTCCCTCCTTAAATTTAGGCTATGACAGAAACCTGGTAAATGGAAGAAGAAAAGACAGTATCAGCAAAGGAGGCTGAGGGACTGTTAACGACAGAGTCAGCTAAATCATTGGCCAAACCTCACGTAACTTCCTGAGTCTACTTAACATTAGGTTAGTTTCAATCTCCATCTGATAGGAAACAAGGAGAAATGATTTCCCAGAAGTCACCATAAAACTCTCTAAGAAATTTTAAAAATTAATTTTGATACAAAAAAACTATGGGAATAATCAATTTCATCCTACAAACTAGGAAAAGTTTGCATGAGTATGTGTGCGTATGTGAGAAAAACTTGCAAGTTAAAGTACCTAAATTTGAAAGTGAAAAATATTGGGCGAGAGAAGGTTTCCTGTCAAAAACTTGGTCTCATGATGGTGGTGGTATGTAATGGGATGAAGAAGCTGGGGACAGAGGTATTTTGAACAGAGTTTTAAACTCTGAATCTGAAAAAAGGATCAGTACCTTTTTCATTTTGATTCAATGATAAATGTAAATTTCAGAATATGGAAATAAGTAACAGCCTTTCTAACAAAATTCTTCAACCAACAGAAGTTTTTTGTGAAGTAAAACTTAGGTTAAAATGAGAACATTGGACAGTTCCCACGACTCTTATTCATAAACCACCAAAAAAGGAATTTACAAACCATTAGTTATTCAAAGTCCACAGAGTACCAAATTGCTTTTGAAGGAAAATTCATAAAACTCCCATACTGGAATGAATCTCTTCCTAGCTTCTTAAAGCAAACTATAAGAGAAACATACAAATTGTTTCATTGACCTTGATGAGGTATCAACTCCACCATTAATATAAAACTCCTTCTTAGGAACACAGTCAACCCAACCCAAGCTTGGTTATTATACTAGACATCTGAGAACCCAGATTGAAAAAAGACCAAAAATGTGTGTGGAATCTAAGCCCTAGATTCCCATTTTTGAGATTTTTAATGAGTGTATTTGAGATTCTTTAAAAAAAAAAACCAACAAAACTATGGTTTCTTTTATTTAAAAAAATTTTTACATAGATTGATCTTTAAATTTTAAGAAATGATTCTGACAAATTACTTTTCATTTCCATAGAAGATAATGGCCCTATTAAATGAAATAATAATAGGGCACGGATTAAATGGGCTCTAAAAGAATATGATATTGATGTATCTACATTTTCCAGCTCATTCATTGAAAGGATTAGCTGTAACTAGTGCAGTAGCTATAAAATGTTGAAAGAGATGGGTTCCTGAGAACTGCCAGATGGTCAGCAAAGAATATCTTACAATAGGGTTATTAGAGCCCTTCACACAAGGACAGATATATCTAGTTTGGAAAGCTGCCAAGTATTATGAAGTGTTACTTTCATTTGTAAATAAACTATGAGTTATTGTCACAATGTTTAAGAAATGGAGAACAACAGAAATTTCTAACAAAGTCCCGAAGCTTCTCATGGCTAGGCAATTCTCACTAGTTTTAAGTGTTTTTCCATGTAAATGTTAAAGCTAACTGTTTTGTAAATAATGATCAAGAACCCACAGGTGTCAGGATCCACAGAAAATACAGGATTTTACCTCTACATTGCTAACAGTTTTATAGTTGGTCAGAATTCAAAAGACATGCTAAATGGATGAGGCCTACCTACACAAAATGCATACAGTTTTCTTAGGCAATGATGGCTTTTTACGGACATGTGCAATTACTCAGTCTAATCATGCCATGCCAGTTAGCAACTTGCGAGTATGAGGTTTGGCATATATACTGAACACCTGTGATAGGATGTAACTTGTGAACCTCATATTTTGAAAACATGACTTTATCTGTTCCTTCTTTTTGTTTTCTTATATCTTCTAATCACCACCTACCACCCAGGGCCTTCAATAAGTAAGCTTCCGAGACAAGACCCGAAGGACTTCTGATTTTAAGCATTCCAAACTTGCTGCCATTAGGTTCTTCTGAGCTGAGATTTCGTATAATTTTCTCCTTTATATCATTATATTTCTATTTTGTGCTAACATTCTAAATAGGCTTCACAGATTAAAAGTGCTGTATGATTAAGTCATACTTGTCAGGCTGTTCATTAGTGGTTCATTGAAGAGGACAATGCTAATTCCAGCAGGAAGTAATGGAATGTAAAAAAATGTATATAAAAATGTTGAATAAAGCCTTTCAACCAATTCCACAAGGAAAACTGGACCTTCATTTTTTTTTTCTCCCATTTCTTCATAATTTATTTCTGTGTAACTTGGATTTTTGATTCAGAACAAAGTTTTTATTAAAAATGAACAGAAGGTAGGCAGGGGTTCTTAGGACTCATGGAAAGAATCTGGTGGGGGGGGGTGGTCCATGAACCTGGAAGGAAAAAATATCCATATTTTTACTAAACTAACTAAAATTTAGCATTTCCTTCGATTACAAAGTAGGCTATGAATAATGATATTTTCATGTAACATTATAGTTGTTGCAGTTATTTCAAAATGCCATTTAGTAGCTCATTCTTAAAAAATTACAATAATTACAAGTTATTAAAGCTGTAACTAGATCTTCTTATTTTATTGTATTAATAAGGAAGCACATATATTACTATATCACAATTGTGTTTTAAACATATTTTGATAGCTGTATTTCAATGTAATTGGTTTCTTCTGTATTTCTATAATTTTTAAAAATACATTTGAAACATTATTTTGAGAAAAGATCCATAAGCATCACCAGATACCAAAGGGGCTCATGGCATAAAATGGGTTAAAATCCTCTGAGCTAAAGGGAATATAATATATATGCTTACACACCATCTACCACATAATATTATGTTTCCATTTCCTACTGGAACATAAATTAGAATTAACAAACAGCCCAGAAAGTGACATGTTTCCTATATAAGGTGGTGAGATCACTGGCTGGTGAACATTATTGATTACAGATTCACCATAAAGAATTATGGGCATCAGATTTTAAAAAATGATTCTATACTTAGTCAACCAAAATAGAGGTATGTAAGCAGTTAATGGAAGCTGTTATTCACAAATTGGTACCACCTTCCTAGGATCAGATTTAGTTACAAAAATAGTTAACCGGCCTGTGTGGAAGCTGGACCTTTATGAAAACAGTCACAGCACAGTTCATCAAATATGTTACAAATGGATCAACTAGTCAATTAGTATGCACTTGGGAAATTGCCACAGAAAGCTGTTCTCCAGAAGACAAAAAGACTAACTTGAATCTACTGCATAATAAACAGCCTCTAAGGTGACTTTTATCAGGGGAAATTTCAGAATTATTGAAAAGGATTTTAATCATTCTAAACTTTAACAGAGTGACTATCTAACCAGTAACATGGGACAACTCATTTTCCTTATAAAAATATAATTTTCTCTAAAAAGTTTGATTTCATGGCAGATTAAAGCAAATGTTCAATTTTCTATTGGTTATGAAACAGAAAGGAATCTATATGCATGCTTCTAAATACTAAGTAAACTTTAGACTTTTTTCAATTCTCACAATTCTGTCAGAATGACCTCCTGACAGAGTTTTCTGCATGGAATTTTCTGGGGGAGAGAGTTCCACAGTTCAGTGACACAGCTCTATGATGATGCATACACAGTTCAAAGATGAAAGTCAAAAAAAAAAAAAGAAAGTCATTAGCTGATCATGATCCCTTTACCTCTTGAGAACTGCCACTTCCCTGGCTGCTTGATGATTGGATTGGACTTTAAGAGATCACATTTTATCAAACCAGTGGTTTCAAAATGTGGATATACCACAGAATCAGATGGGGAGCTTGTTACAAACAGATTTCTGATTCACCCACAGAATGAGTAGGCCCAGATGGCATCACTGGCGTATTCTACCAAACATTAAAGGAGAAAATAATACCAATTCTTTTCAAATTCTGTCAGAAAACTGAAAAGGAAGACTATCGTCTAACTCATTTTATAAGTTACCTGATACAAAAATCAAAGATATTATGAGAAAACTACAGACCAATATCCCTCACAAACACAGATATCCTGTTACCACTTCTGTTCAACACTATACTAGAGGTTCTAGCCAGTGCAGTATGGGAAGAGAAAGAAAAGGTATCTAGATGGGAAAGGAATAAGTAAAATTGTCACTGTAGCACACAACATGATTGTCTATGTAGAAAATTGTACAAAAAAAGCCATTAGAACTAATAAGCTTAGTAAGATTGCAGGAAGCAAGGTCAATACACAAAGTTAACTGTATTTCTATATACCAGCAACAAACTATTGGAAATTAAAATTTGAAAATAAAATTTACAACAGCATTGAAAAATATAAAATTCTTAGGGATAAATCTGACAAAAAATGTGTAAGACTAGTACATTGAAAATCACAAAGTACTGCTGAAAGAAACATAAAATTTAAATTAATGGAGGGATACACCATGTCCATGAATTAGAAGACAATATTGCTGAGATGTCTATTCCCCCCAAATGATCTACTGACTCAATGCAATCTCAGTCAAAATCCTGGTAGTCAAATAGAAATTGACAAGCTGATTCTAAAGTTCATATGGAAATGCAAAAGACCTAGAATAACCAAAACATCTTTGAGAAAGAAGATCAAGGTTGAAAGTGATATTACCTGATTTTAAGACTCACTATAATGATACAGTAATCAAGAAAGTGTGGTTTCAGTATAAAGATTGACGAGTATAATATTGTGATTTATAACAAGAAAATATATTGGATCTTCATTCCTGTTTCTGGTGCTATACTAGACGTTCTAAAACCCGAGGAATTTCCTAAGTAGTGAGAGAGATAAAGGTGTCTTCTGTATGTTAATGAGGTGACTCTTGGAATGCCTCTAGGTCACCTAAGGATGGGGGCTGGTTGCCAGAATAACCAACCATGTGATTGGAGGGTTGGAAGTTTCCCTTTGGGGAAGGAGAGGAGCTGGAGGTTAAATCAACCACCAAGGGCCAATGCTTTATCAACCACGCTTTATCAACCACGTAATGAAGCCTCCATAAAAACCCAAAAGGATGGGGTTTGAAGAACTTCTGGATTGGTGAACTCACGGAGATTCAGGTAGAGTGGCATTCTCAGAGAGCATGGAAGCTCTGCACCCTTCCCACATTCCTTGCCCCATGCATCTCTTCCATCTGGATGTTCATCTGTATCCTTTATCATATCCTTTATAATAAACCAGTAATCCACTGAGTAAATGGGTTTCCTGAGTTCTGTGAGCCACCCTAGGAAATTGATCAAACCCAAAGAAGGGGGACTTCCCTGGCAGTCCAGTGGTTAAGAATCTGCCTTACAATGCAAGGGACATGGGTTCGATCCCTGGTCAGGGAACTAAGATTCCACATGCCGCAGGGCAACTAAGCCCATGTGCCACAAATACTGAGCCCACGCGCCTCAACTAGAGAAGCCTGTGTGCTGCAAACCACAGAGCCCACGTGCCCTGGAGCCTGTGCGCCACAACTGGAAAAGAGAAAACCCACACGTCACAACTAGAGAGAAGCCTATGCACCGCAACAAAGAGCCCGCACACTGCAAGAAAAGATCCCGCGTGCCTCAGTGAAGATCCCACAGGCCACAACTAAGACCGGATGCAGCCAAAAATAAAATAAAATATAAATGTAAATAAATAAATCTTAAAAAAAAAAAAACATACACCCAAAGAAGGGGTCATGAGAACTTCTGATTTATAGCCAGTTGATCAGAAGCACAGGTACCTGGGCCTGCATCTGGCATCTGAAATAGAGGGTGGTTTTGTAGGACTGGACTTTCTACCTGTGGAATCTGATGCTATCTCTGGGGAGATAGGGTCAGAATTGAGTTGAATTGTAGGATACCCAGCTGGTATCCTGAGCATTCTTGGTGGTGTGGGGAGAAAATCCTCCCTCTACACACTGGAAATTAGGTCTCAGAACACCCTTTAACAAGTATACCAATGGAACCCAGGAGAGAACCCAGAAATAGACCTACGCATATATGAACAACTGATTTTTGACACAGGTTCAATGACATTTCAGTGAAAAAAGAATAGTCTTTTCAACAACTAATACTGGAACAACACATATCCATATGTAAAATAAGAACATTGATCCATACCTTGTACCATAAAAAAAATTACTCAAAATGGATCAAAGACCTAACTATAAAACTTGAACTCTAAAACTTTTATAAGAAAACACAGGAGAAAACATTTGTAACATTGGGTTAGGCAAAGAGTTCCTAGACATGAACAAAAAGGATGACCCATGGAAGGAAAAAAAAAAAAAAAGGGATGAATTGGACTTCATTAAAATTAAAAACTTCTGCTCTTTGAAAGACACTGTTAAGAGAATGAAAAGGCAAGCTACAGACCAGGAGAAGATATCTGCAAATCATCTATCTGCTAAAAGACTTGTACTGAGAATAAAGAACTCTCAAAACTCAATAATAAGAAGACAAATGTCCCTATTAGAAAGTGGTGAAAAAAAAAAAAAACTGAACAGACACTTCACCAAAGAAGATACACAGATGGCAAATCAGCACATGAAAAGATGCTCAACACCTCTGGTCATTTGGGAAGTTTAAATTAAAACCACAATGTGATACCACTACACAGCTACTATAATGTCTAAAATCAAATAGCCTCATCATTTCAACTGTTGGCAAAACTCTCCCACAACACCTGCTGGGAGTGTAAAATGGAACCACCATGTTGGAAAACAATTTGATAGTTTTCCCCAAAGTTAAATATATATCTACCATATGATCCAACGATTCTACTCCTAAGTATTTACCCTAGAGAGATGAGTGCATATGTCTTTTTTTTTTTTTTTTTTTGCGGTACGCAGGCCTCTCACTGTTGTGGCCTCTCCCGTTGCGGAGCACAGGCTCCGGACGCGCAGGCTCAGCGGCCATGGCTCACGGGCCCAGCCGCTCCGCAGCGTGTGGGATTTTCCCGGACCGGGGCACGAACCCGCGTCCCCTGCATCGGCAGGCGGACTCTCAACCACTGCGCCACCAGGGAAGCCCGAGTGCATATGTCTTATCAAAAGCTTATATATAAATGTTCATAACACCTTTACTTGTAATAACCAAAAACTGGGAAGAACCCAAATGTCCATCAATGGATAAATGGATAAATAAACTGTGCATGCGTGTGTATCTTCATACGATGGAATACTGCTCAGCAATAAAAAAGGAATGACCTATTGAAACACATTACAACATGGATAAAATTCAAAAATAAATATACTGAGTGAAAGAATCCAGGTGAAAAAGAGTACAAACTATTTGATTCTACTTAAATAAAATTCTAGAAAATGCACCCTGATCTCTAGTGACAGAAAGCAGATAATGGTTACAGAGGGGTAGGAGAAAGAACTACAAAGGAGCATGAAAAAACCTTTGGCGATGATGAAAATGTTCATTATCTTGAGTGCGGTGATAGTACCATGGGTATATAAATAAGTCAAAACGTCAAATTATACAATTGAAATATGTGCAATTTATAGTAGATCAATTATACTTCAATAAGGCTGTTTTTAAAAAAAGTTCTACCCAAGCAGTCCTGACACTGTCCGATTCTGGAACCACTGGACTAAACCAAAGCCTTGGACACCTACGCCACCCTTAGGCAGAAGGCTGTCTATTCTGTTTTCAAACAGCTTCCAAGAAAAAATATTTCAGAAACTCTGATAACATGTTTTAGTGTTTAATGACCTCAATAGTAAAAGAATTCTTCCTTCACCTAACCAAACTCTCGCTACATTTAAGCTCATCTGTTTTACAGGCTCCCCTGTGAAAATTAAAATAAAACAACTGCTCCATAAACTTTTCCTGACAATCTGACACACAGCTGTAACTCAACAAATGACTATGAAATGAAATAATACCTCTGTACAATTTGAAGAGTGGTCTCTCTTCTCTAGTCTGAACTTTAAAAAAAACATCTATTCATCATCTTACACATTTAAAGTGTTTTTCTCTGGACCCTCTAGCTTCCCTGCAGTGTAAAATTAGAATAGTCTGAGAGTTGTGATTAAAACTGACTATTATGACTCTGGACTCCTCATGCTTGCAAATCATATTCCTTTTTACACACCCTAAAATTATGTGTTGCTTATAAATAACAACACAGAATTGCTCGGCCATACATGGATTGGGTTTCACTATTGACTCCCAAGTCTTTTTTTGTCGTATTTATGACCAAGCTGCTCCTATCTTGTATCTGTCTTTGGTACAGCTCATGACGCCTACAGCATACTAGTTTGAACTGGGTCCTATTGCCCTGCATAGAGTATATAATGAATGGTTCATTTTCATGGTTTAAGATCATTTCATTTAAACTATAACAACTTTCCAAAGTACTCGTATCAGGGCTTTCTTTGGGACAAGATTTGTGGTTGATACTGAGCCCTTGGTAACCATTTTCAACTGTGACTTGTCAGTGAAGTGGACCCCTTCCTACAGGTATATACTCTGGACTGGACCACATCCTTTGAGTTAGTGCTGAAATGTCATGTGTGACTGAATCAAAATCCCTTCTGAAGTTCAGATAAATTACATATCCTGCTTCCTAAATGTTTGTATAAACTGTCAATCTTTTGAAGAAGGAAATTAAATCGATCTGGTACAATTTGCTCTTTGCAAAGCCAGGAGAATGACTACTCAGGGCTTCATGCTCTCCTGTGTGGTGACTAATTGATTGTTCAATGATTTCATCAAGCACGGACTCTGTAAAGGTGTCAAAATTAACCTGTCTGGCTTATAGGAGGTATAATTTGCTCCCATTTTGAAAAGCTGGACACTAAAGCTGCTTTGGTTTAATCAACAAGCCTTTTTACTGTTTTTTATCATTTCATGCAGATACCCAATTTCCTACTTTAGACCACAGCACCTCCAGGAACTCCATCTTGCTTATCTTCTGTTGCCTTATAGAATTGAATACTATGCTTTATGTAGAGCTAACATAAATATTTGACTTGAATTTTAATTCAAAAAATTATTGTTGCATTCCTTAAGTATTTTACAATACACAGTATCAGGTTAATTTTAACTTAGTGTCTCCCATTTTAGTTCAGCATTCTACTCAATAATTTAGAGAGCATTTAATATTATCCATAAATTAACAGTGAAAATGTTTCTATAGGTAGGACTTGTGTTTATAACTGACTTTCATTTGCGGATGAAAATGATTTCAGTGTGGGCCATTATTCATATATGGTGAATACAAGGTAATATCCCAGGCCCTCTGGCACACTTCCACGTCTCACAGACTAAAATACACCAGTACTTTCATCTTACCCTATGGGCAACAGGTTAAGGAGCAGCATTGCAATCCATAATCTCATCAGATGAGGTTATATTTTATAAACTATTCAAGTAAGATATAAACATCACTGAGGATACTTTAAGCAATTATCTGAGGTCAGCTTAATGAAACATTTTAATAACTAACAATAAAAATAATAATAGTTCTTTTTTATTGAGAATTCGTGTGCCAAGGATGTTTCTAAATCCTTTATTACCATCAGATCTTTTAATCCTCACAACAACCATGTGATGAAAGGCAATACAATTATCTCCATTTTACAGATGAGGAAATTGAGGCTTAAGGTAATTAAATAACAGGTAACAAGCTGTTAACAAAGCAGGGATTTAAATTCTTGTCTGTCTTACTGGAGAGCCTAAACTCTTCTTCACTATACTATTCTGCCACTCGGAGGGCCTACTAGGTGATAAGCAAGGCTCTAGGTACCAAGAGAGACAGATGAATCAGTCATAGACCTGGCTCTCAGGGATCTTATATTTGGTGGAAAGAGAGAGATGGTTCACTGCAAGGGTTTTCCCTGTCATTCTGCCCCTCTCTATAAAGTGAGATTTTTGTCTGGGCATCCTTAAGGATTCTGTCTGGGGTTACACAAACATAAGTGCACTAGAGATTTCTGCACAACTCTTGGGAAGCTCTCTAAATAATTTCCCCATGCAAAGATGTTTCCTTAGGGATGGTCGATCTCAGCCATCCTTTCTTTAATTTCATATTCGCATTTGCTTTCACTTCTTACTTAAACCAAATGTCTTCCTTTTTCACATGCATATCTGAGTTTCTCATTAAACAGTGCTGCTTGTATAGTCTGAAGAATTGTTGCTCAGAGGTCTGAAATTCTTAATTTAAAAAATACAGGAATCTCTAGGACTTCTGGCAGTGAGCTTACCCAACAAAAAGAACAAGGCATGAACAAAGTGTTAATAAGGTGTCATATATAGGCCAAATTTCTTTTCTCCACAAACGTTCCTTTTTCTACTGCTCTGTTGGAGCCAATGTTGAAAGAAAGTTTATTTTCCTTTTCCTTATTTCTCTTTGGAATACTCTACTCTGACTGAGACTTCATGATGTAGCTGATTTCAGACATACTCAGGTCACCAGCACCTACCTACAAAGCCCATTCAGGAAGACAAATTTGACAGACAAGAATTTGATGCAAGAACGATAGTCTGTGTTTTTCTTAATTGTTACTATAGAATAAAATTTTCTAAATCTTATTTCTGTAACAATAATTTTTTTTCCATTAATTTCCCAAACTGAAAACCAGGGCTAAATTTTGTTTTTCAGAAATGGATCTCTTTATGTTCTGCATTTACCTTCTCAAATGTAATCCTTAGCATAAAGATTGGTGAGGCCTTTAAAACTCTTTGAACCAACTTCAATTTGTGACAGTGTGAGAATCAGAGTTGGCTAAATGTTATCTGGGCAAACATGGACAATTCCAGAGGAGAAATGTTATTTGAAAAACATTTCACATGTTACATGAAAAGACACAGGGGCAAAACAACACGCAGCGTTTCAATCTTTGAGATAGCAGACCTGACCAGAAGAGACAGAACTTATTTTAGAATACTGGAAAATATAAGAGTTTAGCTTGAGGGGTAGGGGGAGGGTGGGAGACTATGATTTGAGGGAGGGGAGAAGATTTTGTAGGGCTATGAAGACCAGAAATGTTGGGACTTAAAATTGTTGGCTAAAGGGACCCACTGTAGTTTTGCAAAGGAGAGCAGAGGGAAGGCCATGGGCTTTGGAATCAGATAGAACTAGGCACAAATTCCAGTTCTACTGCTGGAAGCCTTAGTTTTTGTTATATAAAATGTGGTTAATGAGACTTACTTCCCGGGTTTAAATGAAATCACGTATGAAAGGGCCTACTGGAGTGTCCCCAGTAATGGCTAGATTCTTTTCCTTTCAAAAGAGTGACAGGAAGAAAGTGAAATGTCAGATTTATCTGGCAGGAGTGGAAAAAACTGAAGGTAGTGCTTGGTGAAAGAGAAAAACCAAGTTAGGAGATTGGTGCAGAAAGGCAGGTTAAGGTGATGAGAACGTGGCAGAGAGAAGTAAAAGAACCAAACCCGAGAGACATTCCTACAAGATAAAAAATACCAAACTTCATGAAAAAACAGATAAAGAAGACAAGAAAGAAAAGTCAAGATAATTCCAAGGTTTCTAGCTTAGGCGCTGGAAGAATGGTGATGGAAACAGAGTTGAACGAGGGTGAACAGAAATGATGACTTTGGGTGTTTTCCTTTCTGATATGTTGGGTTTGAGGTAAAGTTAGGGCATCTAAGAGAATATACCAGGAGGTGTTTGGGGATATAACTAAAGTCAGTGAACTAGTGAAATTTCTAAGGAATAGAGAAAAGAAAGAATAAAGCTAATGTTGATCCTAGAGCTGAGAAGATCCCCTCTCTACTCTGATCATATTCATACAAACAACCATATGTTCATCAGAATTGTCTTTCTAAAACAAAAGTCTAAAACATAAACCTGATCTTGACACCCCCCCCCCATTAAAAACAACTTCATTTTGCCTTTGAAGTCCAAGAATATAACAGAGAAATACCCAAATCTTCACAATATAATCCTAGCCTACTTCCACAGCACACCTCTCCCTATCTGGTCTCTCTCTCTCCTTCCTCTCTCCTCCATCTCCCACCTATCAAAACTCCTTACCTTCCTCAGAATACGCCATAGCTTCTGGATCTGTATTGTTATTCCCCACAGAAGCAGTGGAATGAAAACAGTATAAGAAGAGGGGGAAGAAGGGGGAGATTGTAGTCTAATTTTCTCCACCTCCACTCTGGCCACTCTGAGATACTACTATACTTCCACATAGTAAGTGTAGGCAAAGACATTGAGCAACTGGAACCCTCAAGCACTGCTGGTGGCAATGTAAAAAGATAAAACCATTTTGGAAAAACAATTTGACAGTTTCTCATAAAGTTAAAAGTATATTTCCTGTATTATCCATCCAGCAATTCCACCTCATATTTTCATTTCAGAGAAATGAAAACATACGTACACATAAAGACTTCTACCATAGTGTTTTTAGGTCTTGTATTCATAATCACTATAAACTGGGGGAAAACCCCTCAAATGTCAATCAACAAATAAATTAATAAATAAGCTGTGGTATATCCATAAAATAGAATACTAATCAGTAGTAATAAAGAAAACACTACTGATACACACAAATCATGGATGAATCTCAGAAATATCAGGCTGAGAAAAAGAAGCCAGACACAAACTATATATACTACAGGAGATCATTTATCTGCAACTCTAAGAAAGACAAATCTAGGGGCCTGGTGAAAGTCATGGGTTATACTCCGGGAAAGAGCACAAGGGTACCTTTTTTGGGTAGCATAAATATCCTATATATTGATTGAGGTGATGACTATGTGAGTGTATATATATATATATATATATATATATATATATATATATATATACATTTACACATACATATATACACATATATGTATACACTTACATATAATATATATGTACACACTTATACATCACATATATACTTAGATATACATATATGTACTTAGACATACATTTACATATGGTGTGTTTATACACTTGTCAATTAATATTGCATAGAATATTAAAGTGAAAACTGTATTAAACAATTAATTATATAATTAGTTGCTTAATGTCTGTCTCACCTCTTTCCCATCAGGGGCTTTGAGAGCAGGGATTATGTGTGTCTTGTTCACTGACTGCTGTTTTTGATGCCTCCCACTGTGTCTCATGTATAGTAGACCCTCAATAAATACTTGTTGACTGAATGTCCAGTCCAGTCCAATCCAGATTTGCGTTCCTTCTACATTCAAAGCATAGTATTAAGCAATGAAGGAAATATTAAAATAAGTCAGACGTGAAGAGCTAACAATACACTAGGATCAGTATACAAATAATGACTATATAAGTACTACATGTGTTTTACCTTTTGGGAGGAAAGTCTGAAAAAGATAACTATTTTCCTTTAAATATTTCTCTGGTAGTCAGTTCATATTTCAGTAGCCATAAGATAAAGGAAAGGAATATGCACACAAATTAAGACTTCTCTTGAAAGGCTTGAAATCCCAGAAACTGGGAGTTACTTTTTAGTTATTTGTCCAGTTTAGGTAAGATATCTGTTAAGGAGTACTCCAACAGCTGTTTTCTTTGGTGCTCACAGAGATATAAAGTGCTAAATATCTCAACTCCAAGCCACCTCTGCATGTAACTTTCATGTACTTCACCCATTGTCTCCTGCAATATTTTAGGTAAGAGATCATTCGGTCTTTTAAAACTAAGACTGTAAAATAATTTTCAAGAAGGGAAAAATCATTGCCTAATCATGATTCAACAGCTGCAAAATTTAAGACCAAAGAAGAATGTGGTACAGCAGTACCTGCTCATAGGACTACTTGCTGTGAGGATGCCTTTAAAATACAATGAGCAGGTAACCACTGACCTTTATAATACAATCTTCGAGTAGTTGGCAGAAAGAAAGAATGAGACAGCTTACTAGACACAACCAAGAGCATTTAGAGATGTAGAATTATGTGTAAGTGTCCCTTCATCAAGATTATTATTCAAATTATCAGTTCCAAAGTGTTAATATTTTTATGGCACTACACTGTTAGTAAAGTACACCCTTTTTACATTTTTCTTTTCAGAGAGAAAGGATGAATATGCCACTGTGAACAGTGTCAGATTTTAAAAAACACATGTGCGGAGTGATTTGAATATCAAGATAGGCTTCCACATAGTGGAAAGGCCTAGTCTAGACATTAGGATCTGATGCCATACTGTAGTTACCTACGAGGGTAGAAGATTTCAAAGTGTTAAGAGTAGCCAGACTGAAAAAAGTAAGAAATGGCAAAAGAAATGAGTGTGGAGAATCTTCCCACATAAGTAAAATGTTTCATTAGAAACATGTAGATTTTAGAGAGCCACCAGCTATAAAATTCACATTGCTCTTTATATAAAATGATTTTGCCTTTTAAAATAGTCCAAGGCTAGACCCTGGCTTTTGGAATGTTATAAATATTTAATGGCTCAAATAGTCTCAAAAGTTACCCAACGCAATAATTTATTTAAATAACATTAAGGCCTTTTTTTTTCCTCCTGATCTAGACGGATGAAACATTAGATCTTTCAGTACACACATATTCAATGGTCAGGTCGTATAACCTAATAAGGCACTGCCATAGAACATAACAAACTTGACTTATATTCAGAGGAAATAGACTTAATTCCTAGCTCTGCGGCTCACTGACCATGAGATTTTAGCCCATTTGCTTAGCTTAATGTAGGCCTTGATGTTGCTATTGGTAAAATCAGAATATTAACTGACTTGTCATAAACCTCAGTCAACGATAAATTGCTATATACACAGAAGGGCTCATTATTATCATCAGCTAGATTCACACAAGCTTTTCATCATTATATTCACATGGAGAGACAAATACAGAAAAGGCAAAGTCTTTGAAAATTTCTCCTCTTAATATCACCTGAAACGTGCTTGTACTTTCTAGTTTTCAGACTAGCTATATTCTGACATTTGTGTAGTCAACCACAAGCACAGCAAGCAGGATGGCATTTATCTTTTATAATAATACAGAGTGCTCTATCGTAAAGTAGGGTCACTGAAATGAGTACTAATCCCACCAGCGT
This sequence comes from Neophocaena asiaeorientalis asiaeorientalis, assembly GCF_003031525.2. Taxonomy (NCBI): domain Eukaryota; kingdom Metazoa; phylum Chordata; class Mammalia; order Artiodactyla; family Phocoenidae; genus Neophocaena; species Neophocaena asiaeorientalis. Next base: position 7,988,450 of record NW_020174013.1, on the reverse strand, counting down.
CTAAGGTACAACCAGCAGGGTCCAGGTCAACAGGCAAGCAGCCGATAATTTGCCCAACAACACTGAATTTCATCTGCCCACAGCCTCTATCTACTGATTATACAATCAATACACCTCAGATGAGAAGAGCTAACAACTGACCCGGGCAGATCAATGCTAGTGAATAAGTGCTTCATGACAAAAAGTTTGATAATTACCATTCTGAAGCCGTGTAAATGTTGTTTCTATTGTAACAACATTCATGATGATACTGCTATGATTGCACTGTTATTATAGGTTTAATGTTAGGCAATCAAGCTACAGTGGTCTAGATATCAACAAACAGCAGCAAAAGAAAACATCAAATTGTCCCTATTCTTTTGACACCGTAGCTGAGAAATGTTTCTATGTTAGTGGCCCTAAATGAACAATAATAAGCGACAATTTAGTGAAAAACACTATTTTTACATCTTACAAAAGTCATGCAATATAGATTGATATAAGTGTGATTATTTCTAGGGCCACTTGAACCAGGGGATTAAAATAAATTCAGTCCTGTGACCATGGTTTTCTTTCTTTCCTTTTTTTCCCCACGTACATCATTTATAGAGGATTTATGTAAATTTTCTCTATATTCGTAATTTTTCAAGCATTAGTATAGTCATAAGTATAGGGTAACTTGGCTTGACTTAATTATCATCGTTTCTATTACAATACACTTTATTTTTTTTAATTGTATTTTTGAGTCCTGCTTGCTAGTTCATTCTCAATCATTAACATTTAGAAGAACTAGTCATTACTGGTTTTCAATAGCTGCTTAGGTTCCTATAAGCACTTAGAGTCTTAAAACACAGAAATGGAAAACAGGTATTTCAAAGGTAGAACAAATTATGACTCCTAGAGTTAGGGTCCAAGGAGCCCTAATGTGTGGGCACTGAAGCACACAAATTCTTAACTTTCCCATTTGCTTTTTAAAAACCACAAGGAATTGGGTTTAAAAAAAAAAAAAAACTAGGACACCTCATTTCTGTAAGATGCTTGTCACATAGAAAAGTGGGAACTGATTCCAAAATGAAAGGCTTTTCAAAAGAATGGCAGTCTCTTTGGGCCATAATCATTTCTACGAGGGTATGTCTGACTTTCAATTTCTGTGACACACATTTTTAATTGTCACTTCCATAAATCCATGCACCAGCTGCACCCACACAGCAATAAAGTCACCTGTCTGCAACTTGTTTTCCACATCCCTGAGTGGCCAAATCTCTCACTGTCTGGGGTAAATCAGCCACCTTTCCATGTAGATAAGAGATACGGGGGAGGAGGGGAGCAATGCTAAAGAGTTTGTCAATAGCTCAGGAGAGAAAGGGCAAACCAAAATCCTTTTGTGGGCAGCAGCGCGAGCAAGATTTCCAGCATGCTCCAGGGTTGCTGTTAAATGTCTTTTTCAGCAGTATTCTTTTTCTTTCCATGTAGCTTCTACCTCGCAATGGAGTCAAAGAATATGATGTATATTAAAGTACTCTGCCTCTCAGATGGGGTTCATTTTTATTCAGGGGCAGTTTTGCTGACTGACAGGTAAGCGTTTGGTGCTGAAACGGGGCCTGTACAAGAGCTTTGCATTTCATTTGCTCCATTACACCAGTGCATGGATTACTGGGCCTCCATGTTGGCATCTTTCCATTACTTTCAAATATCTGACATGAGCAAAATGACTCATCTGACATTTCATGTAACAAATTTGTTCCAGAAAGAATAGAACATGATTATACTATTTTACATACCTGGGAACCACAACCTTCCACCCTAATCTGACCAGAAATTGTAAGTGTATAAATAGTAGCTGATATCAGAAAACACACTGCCAGTGACAGCCGTAAAATACCACGGCAAGAAATAGGTCTGCTTTATCGCACTACCCACTGTCACTTCAACCTACTTCCTGAAATGTTAGCAAACTTTAGTCAAAGAGGTAGCTTTGTATTTTGATTTTGTTTCCACCACTGAGTAAACTTTGAGGCATTATTTATGCCAATGTACCAATGCATCAACTTTTCACTTTTAATCAATTGCTTTCATATGTGTTCATTTTCCTTACAGAAACACATTTCTTGAAACGGTACAGATAACTAATAGAGTCAAGGAGTTAAGAGGCCTGTATCAAATAGTCACTCACAGTTGTAATGCTATTGTCTGCTGACCAGAACAGAATTATTCGGTCTCTAAATTCTTCTAGCTCTCACTTTCTCTTTGAATGCTTTTTTTTTTTTCAGCAAAAATTATACAGACCATGACTCACAACCTTAAGACAGCTCATTTCAAAACTAACATCACACCCAATTACCCAATTTGCCTCGCAGACACGTGTTTCAATTCTTTGCTAAAGGCCAGTGTTATCTTAGAGAGCCTTGCTCCAGGTAGAAAATTAAAGAGGAAAGAATCCTCAGCTTTATGACTCAGCCAAGAGTTTTCCCCACCTCTTCACTTAAAAATACCTCAGTGACACATTACAATCTGCCATCTCAAGCTGAAGATCACAGATCTACACTCAGAGAAGGGTTTTTCTAGGTGACAGTATAACATTTCATAAAGGAGCAGCATAATTATGTGACAGTAAAATTTAAAATATCATGTTCACTGTTAGTATGAATACATCAAATTAATACAGCATTATTTCCATATGAAATTATTAGCTTCTTTATTGTATAATGGTATTTTCTTTAATAAATGGTCTCTTTTATATTGTAAATGTTAACGTACCTTATATTATGGTATATCCTGCTTAACAATGTTAATTTACCTTCAAGCATTATTCATATGCTGAATTTATATAAAGCTATAATAGAAAAAAATGAGACATTCAAAAAGTCTCATTACTTTTGTCATTATAACTCATCTGTATTAAAAAAGCATCTGGGAATTCATGGTATTTCCCTGGCACAACCAGCATCAAAGTGATTTGCCTACTCTGGGGAATCATTTAACTAGAATGCTTACAGGATATTGCATATTTGAATAACACATACCTTTGAAGAAACAGTATTAATAAATGGTCCAAGAAAGCATATCTTTTGGAGATAAACTCCTTAAAAATATGTCCAGCATCAAACACAATCATTCTTTTCACAGAAACTGAATGAATGAATGTTCTTTGCAATATTTCTGTCTTGGTCATGATGGTATTGAAGATATGGGGCTACTTAAGTGTCAATGATTACCTTCTGAGTTGCATTTTTAAAACTGTGCCAGTGAGGCTATTTCTGAGCAAATCCTAAGCAGCCTCTAGCTGCAACAGTGCACTTACTATTATTCTTGACTCCCCTCCCTCACTAATCCTAACATGCTAATCCTCAGACCTGGGTAACCTCACCAACTACATTCTCCTCACCTGCTCCTGTGATTGTTGAAGGCTATCAGCGTAAGTCAAATCACATTGACTTTGATCAGCGATCACCTTCATACTGGACCCGCAGGTGATCCAACAGGCTTTCTATTTTTCTCACAATAACTATCCTTCACCATTCAAACTTGCCCCTGACTCTTCATTTTCAGCAGTCGACTGCCTCCCAAATCACTGAAATATATTGAGGCCACTGAGTACTACATCCCATAACTTTCATCTTCTTTACTTCAGATTCCCTGGGTCTTCTTTTGCTTCTGCCTCCTCCTTCTTCTGTTTTTTTTTATTTCATCCAGTCTCATTTTCTCTGAGACCTACTCCACTGTCTGTGCCCTATGTTCAACATCTCCACAGGTATGCTCAGATCTCCCAGATCTGGATATTAGGTCTCCAAGAAGGGGGATGCCTAGTGGGTACCTTAGAATCTGACCCATACTTTATAAGTCATCAAAAAATATTTGCTGGGAAATTAAATGAATGATTGATTACTGAAATAAGATCCTATAAGGGTTTCATGCTATGTGAAGACATAGGCAAAAAAGAATAGCAACAAAAATTATAAAAATATTTATAAAATAAATCTAACAAAAATGGGCAAGATTTATGTGAAGAAAAATATGTAATGCTACTGAAAACATAAAAGAACACTTAAATAAATGGAGAGAGACATGCCGTGTTCCTAGATGGAAGCATTCAATATTGTAATGATGTCATTTCATTATCAAATTACTCTATAAGTCAGTGCAGCTGCAATCAAAATCACAATTTGTATGGACAATATATATACATTTTGGGGGCATTCTTGCTGCACTGGCATTTGGGGCCTTGATCCTGGAGAGACTGTCCTTCCCAGGGCTAGCTAATTCTTAGAGAAAGCAAACAACTCCCCTTGCAAGAGTGACTTTGATGTACAAACCAATCAATCCAGAACTCACACCTGCAACCAACCCTTTTATCAAATTCTCACACATCAAATCAATATTCTCCCTGCTATAAGTCACCCCAGGGCCAGGTACTGGAAAACTAGGGACCACCCCCACAGCCCAGAGCCTACCAAAATTATTCAAACTACCCAATACTAAGCTAGTCAACATATCTACCCTGCCTCACCCATTCCTTTCCATGAAAACTCCAATAAACGCTCTAGGCCATGCCCTCCCCTCTCCTCTTCTGCCTCCTTTCTGACCCTGGTGCTTTTCCATGTGGCCCTGCCTCCTGTTTCTAGAGATCCATGAGTATAAGCTTCTTTCCTCAGGACAATCATTTCTGTATTTGCATGTTTTGCCATACAGGATTAAAACAAATCCTAAAGCACATTTTAATATATAATTTGTATTTTTTATTCAATAAACAGATTCAAATGTTCACCTGGGAGAATAAATAAGAAAAGTCAAGAAAAGTTTAAATAGAAGAATAACGAGGGGGACTTCCCTGTGGTGCACTGGTTAACACTTCACGCTCCCAATGCAGGAGGCCCGGTTCAATCTCTGGTCAGGGAGCTAGATCCAACACGTATGCTGCAGCTAGAGGAGCCGGCAAGCTGCAACTAAGGAGCCCACGTGCTGCAACTAAGATCCAGCACAAACAAAATAAAATAAATAAATTTAAAAAAATACTTTATTAAAAAAAAGAATAATGAGGGAGGGATTTGCCTGATCAGAAATCAAAACACAACTATAGGGCTTCCCTGGTGGTGAGGCTTCCCTGGTGGTGAAGTGGTTAAGAATCCGCCTGCCAATGCAGGGGACAGGGGTTCGAGCCCTGCGCCAGGAAGACCCCACATGCTGTGGAGCAACTAAGCCCATGTGCCACAACTACTGAAGCCTGCGCACCTAGAGCCCGTGCTCTGCAACAAGAGAACCACCGCAATGAGAAGCCTGAGTACCGCAAAGAAGAGTAGCCCCTGCTCGCCTTAACTACAGAAAGCCGGCATGCAGCAACGAAGACCCAACACAGTCATAAATAAATAAATAAATAAATAAATTTAAAAAATCAAAACATAACCATAAACATATAGTAATTAAAGCAGAAACAGTCAAATCAGTGAAACTGAACAGAGCATCTAGAGACAGACACACTTACATATACGGATATAGTGTATGATAACGACTCTATCTCAAAATAGTGAAGAAAAGATTAACTAATATGTTTTTTTTGAACAAACAGAAGACCATATGGAAAAAACACATTTGGAATTTTACCTCATATCATATGTAAAACTAAATTTCAGATAGAATCACAGAGCCAAATGTTTAAAAAATTTATAGAAGTACTGAAGAAAATTTAAGAGAATATTTTTATAATATTATGATGGAGACAGCCTTCCTAAACAAGACCCAAAAGCCAGAAGCCTTAAAGGGGGACTGCATAAAGAACACTAAAAGATAAGGTAGCTGAAGGAAAAGATATGAAGCATATACAGCAAGCTTGGCATGGGCTTCCATGACTCTCCATGACTTATTTCCCATGATTCCCTCATATAAATCATGATGAATTAGGCTGGCCATTTGGTAAACATTGCTTTTACTTTCCAAATGCTTCACCTTTGCTCATTTTCCCTTCATCTACGCATGTCAAAACCTTTCTGGCCCTTTAAGGTGTATTGCAAATGTACCTTCCCTGTGAAATCTTACCTTAACTCCCCTCCCTATTACCCCTAAGCCAGAAAATAATCTTTACCTCTGAATTCCTATAGCAGTTTTGTTCATCTTATGAGCACAATGAAAAAAAAAATGTCTTACACATACCTAACTCATCTATTAGGCTTAAGGCTCATTGAAGGCCTAGACTGGGTCTTATTTATTTTTGTGTCCTCCACAGGTCTTAGCTCCTTCTATGGCAGTGTTTCCAGAGTAGAATATATACCATTAGTGGTAGGCAAGATAGATGAGCATTTTTAATTTTAATATTGTAATGTTATTTTATGAAAATTTTCTATTTATAGGAAATGATACTGATGTTCTATTTTAGTAGTGAGTTAGGATTTTCAGCATTAAATGGGAATGAAATTCTGACACATATTACAACATGGATGAACCTTGAAGACATTATGCTAAGTGAAATAAGTCAGTTACAAAGGGCAAATATTGTATGATTCCACTTACATGAGGTACGTAGAGTAGTCAAATTCATAGAGACAAAAAGAATAGTTGTTGCCAGGACTGAAGGGAAGGGGGAATGGGGATTCATTGTTTAACGGATATGGAGTTTCAGTTTGGGAAGATGAAAAAGTTCTGAGGATGAGTAGTGGTGATGGTTGCACAGCAATGTGAATGTACTTAATGAACTGAACTATACACTTAAAATTGGTTAAAATGGTAAATTTTATGTTATGTATATTTTATCACAATAAAAAATATTTTTAGGTAGCAGAGTATTTGTCAATAATTCATGAAGATAGTTCATAAATGAGTGACATGTCAAACACAATGTTCTAATGATTTATTTCATACATTAATGTCATCTCAATATAAGTTCTGAAAGACCTATAACTTTTATTTCTTTTTGTTTATTCATACCCAAGATTATATCAAAGAATGCCTTAGAACAATGCTAATGTATAACATTGATTATGAATAATTGTGCAAATAAATGGAATTATAAAGTAGTTACTTGTTATAGAAAGAAGAGAATACACAGGACTGCTACATATAAACATTATATTAATTTTAAAAAATGATGCACAGCTACTAACTGTGAAAAGAGCTGACTAGATTTAAACTAGAATGATGTTTAAGTTTCACTTGCATAAACCTAAGTCCGTGTGTGTTTAATTGGATGTATGTTAATATACTAATAAAACGTGACCTCAAATATTATCCTAATGGAACAATTTCATCCTTCCTTCAAGTTTTAAGGAACTCCCTCCTCTTTTACCTCACTGCTACAAATTCTTTATTTTTCTATCTAATACAAACAAACAAAAATAAACCTCTAGTTAAAGTCTATATCTTTCTATGTCCTACACAAATCTACCTTTTTATTCAAATGTTATCTCAAATTCCATTACATTGGTAAAAAGGACTGGATTTAAAATATCTGCTCTAGTTCCCCCAAAACAAAAGAAAGATGGCATTAAACGTGGTTTTGTTTTTTGATCCTAAAATCTCTTTTAACCTTGCCACCATGCTCTGAATCTAAGCAGTCATGAACCTCAGATTACCTAACCTTTAGCTCAAAACATATTTTACCTTTTATTTTTATTTATTTATTTTTGCGGTATGCGGGCCTCTCACTGTTGTGGCCTCTCCCCTTGTGGAGCACAGGCTCTGGACATGCAGGCTCAGCGGCCATGGCTCACAGGTCCAGCCACTCCACGGCATGTGGGATCTTCCCGGTCCGGGGCACGAACCCTTGTCTCTGGCATCAGCAGGCGGACTCTCAACCACTGCGCCACCAGGGAAGCCCTCTTTTATTTTTTGTATCAATAAGTGCCTATCTAAAAGTACAATAGGACTAAAATACGGCAGGCTGTCTTTTGAAGTTAAAATACGTAACACTCTGACATCCTACCAATCTCTGTTGATCTTCTTAAAACATGGTCCCCAAATTCATGTATTCATAAGCTAAGTGGAATCACATTATACAGTAGTACAGATTGTTTTCAAAATAGCCTGTGGCCTGTTTTTGTTGGTTTGCTTTTAATCTTTTAAAAAGCAGAATTATTTACACCAAACTATCTAAAAATTAGGCAACTTTGATCAAGTCTGAAAAAACAGGAGCAGATAAGAACAGCCATTGGCATTAGTAGTTTCCATCGTAGACTGCTCCTGTTGTGGTTAGTATCAGTAACAATAAACAGTTATTTAGCTCTGACTGCACAGAAGGAACAGCCTTCCCCCATGTAAATGAACAGATATCTCTGTTATGGGGAGACTCAGATAACAGTATTTTGTTAAATTCCTGGAATGCGATTGTTTGAAAGAAGATGATAAATCTATTCCTCTCACAGATTTAGCGTTGCCACTGGGATTTCATCATAGTTCAGTTATAAATTAACTGCACAGTAGATTTATTCATCTATCATTCTCCCATAACAAGTCTGATCATGATTGCTTTGTATGTCTCCATTTGGCACACTGGGGTTTTATTCGTTTAACAAGATTATTTATTAATCAGGCATTTATTGAATAAGGTTTAAAGGAACTCAGTGGGTCTGAGACAGAATGCATTAGATCTATCGTTAGGATTATTTTTATTTCAGGTATTCCTTTAAGTGGGCCTCATTGTATTTGGGGGAAATATTACTCATGAGATGGGCATTTTCTCTTAAATACATTTATCCTGGCTTTATGAAATACCTGATATGGGGATAATCTAGTTAAAAAGGAAAAAATTAACTACGTAGCATCTCTATGAATTTTGTATTTAGAGGGTAAAAACCACTCCTAAATTAATATCAGATAAAGGAATAATCCTAGTTAAGAAATAAAATCCTCCTTGATCCAAATGGCAACTTAAAAAAACAAAAGGTAACCAATAACTATAAAAACTCACCATACAAATAAGATCTGCCAATTGCTATAAAATTCACATTATCAAACTGATATGCCATTTTGCCTTATACCAGGGAAAAATTGTCACTGCAACAAAAAGCATTTTATTTGAGGACTAAATGAGTAACGACTGCACTTGAAGCTAACGCACAGAGGAAATTGAGGAAAGAGGATTGGCCATGACCGGGGCTCAAGCTTCTCTTGGTAACTACACTCCTTGAATATTCTAACCCACATCGATCGTGCCAGCCACTACCTCCACAAAGAGAGAGGTTTAAAACTGAGAGAAGAGATGGGATGAGAGATAAGAAGAGAGGCAGGAAAATTATGGAATTTCAGAGTTGGAAGGGATTTTACAGAACTACTGAGGGAGAGTAATAATAGTAATAGTATATAGATTGGGAATGTAAAGTTATTAAACAAAACTCATCTTTAAAGTAGGAAAAAAATCAAAGTGACTCAGAATCATTTGAAATGAATATATTCCATTGGATTACATATGCAAGTTTAGTGAAATACTCCAAGAAAATCATCATTCCTATAATAAGCTGTAAGAAGCCTATGATATTTGCATCTTGATTTATACACTTTTACCATGTAAGCAGAAATATTGCAAGTAACTGAACTTAGAACTTTTGAAAATGAAAAACATTTATTTTGAAGCAGTGAGATGATATTATCACCAATTATTAATAGTTTTCCTATTGAGTTGTCTCTGGGTACAATTGTTCTATGAATAAAAATCACAGGAGAGTGTGATTTTTATTCATGAGAGTCTCTCAGAACACATACATAGTTTAAGGCTCTGTCTAGAATTAATCTAAACAATCTAAAAACTGAGGTAAGATGGCCAAATGAAATTCTGAGACTGTCCTAAAGATTGGCATTTCAACCATCATCACTGCTTTTAAGCCAAGACTTGACCATTCCACCTTATAAATATATCGTGAACGCTTCCACTCCTCTCCCTTCTATCTCTTCCACCATTGTCTCCCTTGTTGCAGTTCTCTTATCTGGGCCTCAGCAGTAGCCTCCCTCCGGGGCTCTCAGAATCCACACCCCATTTCAGCTCTGGTCCTTTATGTACTCTGTAACCAGACAGTTCTTTAAAAGTACCAGGCTGTGCATGTCATTCCCCCAGCTTTGTACCTTCAATGCCTTCCCATTGCTTTTAGGATAAAGGGCAAAACCCCTGCCATGGCCCATAAGGCTCTGCAAAGTCTGGCTCTTTCTCTTTCCTCTCCTGTTTTGCTTACCTGCTCCAGCCAAACTGGCCTTTTTAGACTTTTAGTTCCTTCAGTGCAAAGCTCTTTGCAATCTCAGGGACTTTGCAAATGCTCTGCCAGCTGTCTAGAACACTTTGCCCCACTCTTTTGCCAGTGCATCCTTTAGGTTTATGCTTAACTGTCACTTCCCCAGGAACGCATTCCTTAGTCACCCCAGCCCCACCCTAGCAAAGTTGGCTCTCTTTATTATAAATTCTAACAGCAACTTTTATCACAGTTGCAAGTAAACAACCTTTCCAGGGCTTGCTTGTAAACTATTACATGAGGGCAGGAATGGTATTTTGCCTCATTCACCAGTTTCCCCAGGGCTAAGTAAGCACTCAATAAACATCTGCTGAATGAACAGTTCTAGATCCAAGGGGAGAGCAGTGAGCATCAACTTTGAAGCCCACTTCTATGGCTGTGCTGGTGAAGAAACAGTTAATGCCTGGCTTGGCTAGCCCGGCTGTGCCAGGGCAACAGGTCTAACTGCAGAAGAAACCCGACCCAGGAAAGCCTCTCCTTTCATCTTCTTCCACTTCTCATCCCTCCCATATCTGTCTCTGCCTAACAGCAATCCTTTCCTTCCAGAAAACAAAAGCTGAGCCCTAAATTGAGCTTCCTCCAAAAGGGATCCCACTTCCATCAGTGCACTCGCCTAGACAACGTTACTCAAAACTGTGCATGTGTGTGTTGTATCCTTTCTCTGACTTCATGAGAAAGGATTTACAAGAGAGAGAAGGGACACTCTGCTGAATAAACATAATTTTTCCATCACACTTGATAGCTGTTGCTCTGTGCAGTGCTTAAGGCAGAAATACGAGTATTCCTGCTCAGCAAACATCATGTCCACGCAGAGGTCACCCACAGCTCTGTGGTCCTGTGGAGAGCGTTTTAATATGCCACTGACTGATGGTTGCATTGCATGTGTCACATAAGCCTGACAGAAGGGCTGAATTAATGTCAATTAGGACAGTCTTAGAGTTCTTTGAACAACCCAAAGGCTGAGCCAGTACTATTAAAAGAGCTGCAGGAAAATTTCTGTTCCTCTATTAAATCATCCCAATAATTCCTTACTGAGAACCATAGACTTGATACTCTTTACAAACCTACAGAGGAATCTGCTGGTCAACTGGTAACTCTCATTAGTGGAATTTACTTCTGGAATACCGGTTCCCACGGTAGCTGTCCTTCTCCCTCAAGCTTCTGACTGTGGCTATACAATTACACTCCAATTCTGTTTCTGCTACCACTAGGTGTTCAACCCTAGAATCTTGTCTCCCTGAGAAATATTTACAGATCAGGGCCCAACTCTTAAATATACATTTACATTAATCCTTGTTATAAGCATAGAAGGCAGGGTCAGCTGAGATGTTTTAACATGCATGCTTTCTGTTTGCCTTAATTTTTTTTTAATTCAAAGCAGCCTTACCTGATAATTCTTACACAACTCCTTAAACTGCATCTACTCATCAATGTCAAGTGGAGTTCTAAGATTGCCAGTTGAAAGGCCCAGATCTGTGTTGATTCTGCCACAACTTCTTAACTCCTTTCCTATGGCTGATGTTAAAAAAAATCGTGTTAACATATTTCACTGTTGTGGGGAAGAGGTTGCCTGATCCTTCCACCATCAACTAGAAGCCCCTACAGTGGCCTTGTGGTTCATAGGCCTTTAGGACTGCCCCTGTGTGAGTCAAACAATAGCTCACATAGGATCCAGCAGACAGATTGAAAAGAAATTCCAAATTCTGCCCCAAAGGACTAACTGAACTTAGCAATTTGTTCTTTTTCATTAAAAAAACAAAAAAACTTGTAGTACCTTTTCGTAATGCAACAATAAGCTACAATGTGGATTTCTGCAGAATTCTGGAACAAAGCCAGAGCAACAAGAGCTCTTTTTCTTGAGGAATAAGACCCATATGTCAAAATTTATCTAGAAACTCAATTTGCCTGGCTGCTTCATCATGCTAGGAGAATAACTACAAAATTATACTACTGTTCATTATGGCCAGGGGGACCTTAATTTATTATGATTCGTGCCAGAGTAGTACAGTAGCCTCAGCAATGGCTATTGCTGTATGGAGATGTGCCAGTCTCGTAATGGTTACAAGTGGATCATAATACTATACTTGGTTTTTGCAAATGTTTAATTGACATGAAATATTCAACAGCCGGTAGAGATAATTTGTAATCCTCAATTCCTTTTTAGTCCCATCTAATTTACCCAACAGATTTATGGGCTATATATACCCACTCATGCACTCACACACAAACATATGTTGTGGTATGACAACACAATATTGCATGGCAAACTACCTCTGTGTGAAAAGAGCGGAAATAGCATTATCAACTTTTGAAAATTCAGCCTTCCTATTTATTTTTAGGGTCAAAATAGTAACACTTGTGGCATGACTGGGACTTGATCACTTGTTAACAAGACAGTGGGGAGATCTTTTAAAACAGTAGTTTTGGCTGAACATAGTATTACCTGGAGAGTTTTTTAAATATTCCAAACCCAAGCCATATTCCATCTCACTTAAATTAGATTCTCTGGGGTGAGATCTAGGCATCAGGTTTTTTGTTTGTTAGTTTGCTTTTTAAGCTCCCCAGGTGACTCCTATGCACAAACTTCAGAACTGCTTTAGAATCTGTTCCTGAGGTGTTTTTTTTTTTTTTTTTTGTAAAGTGTAAATTCAGGCAATATTAAATTATACAATCCTCACATATCAGTTCTGGAAGCAATCATCTCATGTAATAGTTTCATTTTCAAGAAGGGAAGATAGGGACCCAGAGAAGTCAAGTGACTTTCTCAAGTTCTCTCAGCAAGGTAGTGACAAAGTTTTACAGCTACATCTTCGTGCTCCAATCCAGTGTTCTTTCTAAGATACCACATTTGCCTGACTATTCACACTTATTTTTCTTAATTTTTACTTCTTTTTCAGATCCAATTTATGGATTAAAAAATGTTGTAAGGCATTGCCATTAAGCCATCTCTGCCATATATTAAGTGAATGTAAATTAAATTTAAACGATTTGGAAGGGGCCTCTTGACCAGAACTATGCTAGGAAATGCAAGAGATATAAAGATGAGAATCTACAACCTAGTAGAAAAAAATCAGGACAACACACAAGATTCACTTATAGCTAATGGTGGATACTTGCATAGAGGTAATAATACCACAAGGTCCAGCAAAAAGTTAAAGTACAATATTTAGCAGCTTGATAAATACTCAGAATGTAGGCCTTTGCACTCCGAAGAAAGTTTAATCAACTAATGTGCTTTGAATATCAACTATATTAATAATGTGCAACTATTGATTCTATACTCTCCCTTTAAATAACTATCTTCACTCTGTTTCCCCTATGAGACAGGAACACAAAGGTAACAGTCACAAAATGAAAAACAATACAACTATTAAAAAAATATTGTAGAAGAATATTTAATAACATCAAAATGGCTATAGTATATTTTGAAGTTTGAAAAAGTGAGATTATAAAACAGTACTTGTAGCATAATCCTTTTTTAAAAATATATTAATTTTCATACATACTTGTGGAAAATATATCTCAAAGAGTAAAGAGTAGATATCTCTAAGTAGCAGGGTTATAGGATTATTTTTATAATAAGAAAAAATTTTTTTTTGACCGGGGCTCGAACCCGTGTCCCCTGCATCAGCAGGCGGACTCTCAACGACTGCGCCACCAGGGAAGCCCAGAAAAAAAAATATTTTAAAAGTTCAGTAAAGGCAAACTTTTGTGAGGTTTAATTTAATCTCAGCCTTATTTTTCTCTTTGTAAAATAGGAATAATAATAGTTACAACACAGGATTGTTGTTTAGATCAAATGGTATAATGTCTGTTAAAATTTTTTTTAATTTTTGTATATTGTGAAATGCACTTTATTATTTTTATTCATATCCCACCACCAACACCAACACCACCAGTACTGATGGATGCAGGTCCTCTTAAGCAGGCTAGGCAGGTGGGAATTTCATATTTTAAGAGCATGGCTTTGGAGACAGATGTGAATCCTGGTTTCTAGCTGTGTGACCTTGGGCAAGTTTCCCAACCTCTCTAAGCCTCATTTTCCTCATCTGTGAAATGGAAATAATAATGCCTATCTCACAGGGCTATTGTGAGGATTAAATGAGTTAATACTTGTATTTAGCATGTAAATGAAAGCTCATAAAGTATATATTAGCTATTATTGTTGCTAACAACTGTCCTACTGTTGTAATAATAATTATAATTGTACCATGAAGCAAATGGATTAGAAGAGAAAGGAAGATAAACAGAGAAAAGCAGAACTAGTTTATTGGGAAACTGCTCTGGATCTGAAATTCTGATGCAAAACACAGGGTGAAATGGGGAGCTGTTAGCCCCTCTCACTAGCTCAACACACCAGAGGAATCTTGACTCAAAGGCAGCAGCTATGTGGCAAGTTACAAAGCCCTCGGGAGAATATTCCAATAAACCTCCTACCAACTTGATCTTGTATTTTCATTCTGTTCAAGCTCATTACCTGTAAAAGCAACTCCACCACCACTGCTACTTCATCACTACCACCATCACTACCATCACTACCCTAAGTGGAGGCTTAGTTTTTTCTCCTACTTACATTCTCCAGCCCTGTCCAGGGCTCACTTCCCTACTTGGTCACTGTCTGGTGATTTCCCAGACTTTCCCTAAGCAATCTATATCCTCCTGGCCTTGCACCAGATAATTCCACTTCCCTGTACATTTAGAAGCATCAGATCTATTTTACTCTGTCACAAGTGACTAAGGAGGCCCAAGATCTAAGATCTGTGACCAGATCTTAAGGTTTGTCATTAATGTCTTAGTTGCCACTTGCCCTAGACTCCGTAAATTGCTTCCTGTGTATCTTATAGCTTAAGCTAGCAAATGGAAAACTCCTGATGAAGGATATAATTCGCCTCCTGAAAAGCAGGCAGTACATGGCTGAACTGACTGATGCAAAATGGGAATATTAATAAAAAAGGCCTAGAGGTATGACTTAGAAGAATTATACTGGGAGAAGTCACTAGGTCATCTCAGGAGAAAACAACAGGGAAAATAAAGTCAAATGCTTACTGTGATGATTAATTTTATGTGTTAACTTGACTGGGCCATGGATGCCCAGATTAAACATTATTTCTCTGTGTGTCTGTGAGGGTGCTTCTAGATGAGATTAGCATTTGAATGGGTGGACTCAGTAAAGTAGACTGCCCTCCCCATTGTGGGTGGGTATCATCCAATCCCTCAAGGGTCTGAATAGAACAAAACGAAGAGGAAATGAGGATTTATTTCCTTCTGGCATGCCTGCTTTGCTGTGACATGGTCTGCTCCTGCCCTTGGACTGGGATTTACACCATTAGCTCCCCTGGGTCTCAAGGCCTTCAGACTTGGACTGGAATTATACCACCAGTTTTCCCGAGTCTCCAGCTTGAAGACAGCAGATGATGGGACTTTTAAGCCTCTATAATCATGTGAGCAAATTCCTCATAATAAATCTCCATATATATTTTATATATATATCTCCTGCTTGTTCTGTTTCTCTGGAGAACCCTGACTTACATACCTATATATCAATTCATAGAGATGACTAACAACTAAATTGTATGTTAAAAACATATTCATCTATATAACAATCTAATACAAACAGGAAAGAAGAGAGAAAACAGTAAGAAAGGAAAACAGTAATGATAGTCTTATGAGAGTATATATACTATAAATTACCAGTCAGATGGAGAATTAAGATGATATATTTCTAAATCTAGATATGAAGTTGACATTTTTTTAGATGTAGCAGTGATGGGGAGCTTCATCTTGCCACACTTACGCTGGAAAGTTGGTGGGAACCTATAAAACATGGTGTCAGAAAGGTTAAATTCCAGAATGCTGAAGTTGCAAGAAGAAAGAAAAAGATTATAAAGATTACAAAAGGTTGTTTGGAACAAGAAGATAAACAAGAATGTTACAGAACCAGTGTCCAGGGTATGCAATGTCATAGTAAAGGGAGACAGGAAGAAGGCAGTACTTAGCAATTCCTTTTTTTGCTCTGATTTAATTTTCTCTCTGGGAAGGGTAGAATAAGAATCAAAAATAAGGACTCAAAGCCCCATCTAAGATGTAAGATAGTAAGAAAACAGCATGAAGTCACTTCAAATGAATTCAAGTTTGCAATCTGAGACCAACTACATCCCAGGGTATTGAAACAATTTGAGGGCAAATGTGCAGAATCACTATTAGGAACTTTGAGACATCCCAAAGAACAGGGGAGGTGCCAGGGGAATGGAAATGTACATAGTCTATGTTCAGATTCTTTTAAAAGGTATATTAGGTAACACTATAGCCAAAGGGCACCCCAAACTATTGATATTAATAAATGAAAGTATGCCAAACTCATCTTATATCCTCTTTTTTTTTTTCTTATTTGATAGATCATCAGCCTGTCATTAGAAGAATGCCAGAGTATCTCCTGATTTTAAGAAGGCATTTAACTAAGCCTCAGGAAGATTCTTATGAACAAGATCAAGAACAACCAGCCAAGTTAGTTGGTGGATGTCATCCTGTCTTAGTAGAAACTCCCAGAATTGTGTTTAGATCTAGCCTATTCAAAAATTTTATCAACAACTTGGAAAGAGACTTCAAGAGCAAAATTTTGGACTATTCTTCCAATAGGAAGGTTAATTAATAATCTGGACGATGAATAAAAATTTGAGTTGATTTTGATTGGCATAAAAATGAGTTGGAGGGGCTTCCGTGGTGGCACAGTGGTTAAGAATCCGCCAGCCAATGCAGGGGAGGCGGGTTCGAGCCCTGGTCCGGGAAGATCCCACATGCCGCAGAGCAACTAAGCCCGTGTGCCACAACTACTGAGCCTGTGCTCTAGAGCCTGCGAACCACAACTACTGAGGCCAGTGTGCCACAACTACTGAAACCTATGCGCCTAGAACCCATGCTCCACAACAAGAGAAGCCACCACAATGAGAAGCCTGCGCACTGCAACAAAGAGTAGCCCCCGCTCTCAACAACTAGAGAAAACCTGCGTGCAGCAGTGAAGACCCAATGCAGCCAAAATTAAATAAATTAATAAATAAATAAAAAATGAGTTGGAAACCAATAAATTCAAATTCAGATAAAATCTAGCAGGTAGAAATATAAAGAAGCTTATTTATCTTAAAACAATAAATCAAATACCAGGTATAAATTAGAGAATACTCAGCTTGCTAGCAGTTCAAATGAAAAAGAAGATGATTCTCAATATCCATAAAGTGCTTTATCATGAACCAATTTGTAACTCTAGTTCAACCAACTGTTTCAGGCACTGTGCTAGACTCTCACCTACTCCTTAATTAGGCTTCACTAAGTAGATAAAGGGTCCAGATGCACAGATGCAGTAGTCCGCTATACTGGACCCTGTGCAAGACACATCTTTCAAAGGGATGACAGATTTGGTAGAGAAGAGGGAGAAAAGATGAAGACCATGTTAAAACAAAATACATTTTGTGCAAAACAGAATTTCTTAGTGTGAAGAAATAGAAAAGACATGAGAGTTATCATCAAATGCCTAAAAGACTCTCATGAAAATAGGGTGGGTCTCTAGAGAGCAGTACAAAGTGTATATTATGACAGAGAAGTATATTTGGGCTCATTCTGGGGAACACTTCCTCATGTCTGCAACAGTTTAACCATGTGCATTTCCTACTAGTGAAAATGCTCACAAATCTGTCAAGATGTTTATATTTATAGGAGGGGTTCTTGCAATGCGGGGGGGAGCTAGAATAGATGACTGTCCAATCCCTTCCAACATGATCATGCCATGATTCTGTGATTATTGCATCCTAATTAAAACAACGCCATCACTAAGTCGTGCTCTAACCCAACAGCTCTCAAGTTGGATGGCTTTCGTGGTTCTAAGCCTTTGAAGAATCATCTGTTGTAGATTCTGAGAATTAACTAATGAGTCTCTCTGAACCCTGTCTATTGAAGATGGACTTTTGTCTTAGGAAACATTCTTTGAGGCTACAATAGAAGATAAAAGCATTCCCTAGATCCTTTTGTTTGTGTATATCGGCCCATCCCAAGGTCTACACTTAGCCAGCACCCAGGAAGCTGTGACAGGGCAAAAGAGCTTTTAAAGAAACCTGACAACACTGCTGCAGTTGATCATCTCAAGGAGAAAGTCATCACATGAGTTTTCTTTTAATGCCAGTCAAGGTCCTGCTAACAGGTATTTTAAATTGACTGACGTGTGGTGGGGATGGGCAACTTAAGCTGATATAGAGCAGAAAGGAACAGCTAATGCAATTCTTAAACTTCTTCCTATCCTTTAATATATTATTAGTCTCCCTTAATATGTTATTATATATTAAATAAAAGGGACATTTGTCTATCCCTTATATTTGACAAATAGCAATATGGAACAGAAAAACCTTGAAAACAAAAGTGCCTTGAAAAAAATCATCTCTCCACATAAAGTGATCGTCTGCTGGTAACAAGCAAATGGACAGTGACTCAGAAATATGGTACCAACCATTCTTTTAATTATTTGAAAAACGTTTTTCCCAAAAAAACTTTTTAAAAGAGATTATTACTATTGTTACTGTTTCTATTTTACACATGGATGAAGAAAGAGAGGGAGGGAGGAAGAGAGGGAGAGAGAGAGTGAGGGAGAAAGGGAGGGGGGAAGGTGGAAATAAATTAAGTAACTTGTTTAAGGTATTCCAGCAAGTCAGCTCAAGATCAGGAGCAACATCGCCAGACCATCTACTAATATTCCCCTTCTTCAAAAAAGGATGGCCAGGGGCTTCCCTGGTGGCGCAGGGGTTGAGAGTCTGCCTGCCGATGCAGGGGACGCGGGTTTGTGTCCCGGTCCGGGAAGATCCCACATGCCGCGGAGCGGCTGGGCCCGTGAGCCATGGCCGCTGAGCCTGCGCGTCCGGATCCTGTGCTCCGCAACGAGAGAGGTCACAACAGTGAGAGGCCCGCGTACCGCAAAAAAAAAACAAAAAAAAAAACAGGATGGCCAAACACACAAAAGGATTGACCTCACAGAACCATAAAATTAAGTGCTTTATTAAACATGGTTCAGTATTGCTTCTTATTTATTTCACGTTAATGTTATTTCCTCAAATGAGGGAATGCACTAGCATTAAAACACAGCCCCTCACCCCCCGCAAACAGAAACAAAACAGAAAACATTCGCAATTCTTCCTTTCAATGCTGTTCTCTAACAGCTATGAATACAATTGAAGTAATGCCAAAAAAAAAAAAAGGCAGTTATTACCATTATAATTTCCACTGGACATTTCTGTGACAAATAATACTTGCAAACCACATTATCATTAATTATGAATGAATCCTATGTCTAGGTAAATTAATAAAGAAGGCATTTTCTCAGTGAAAAGAGACGAAGCAAACCTCATTGGCAAGAGAAGACAAAGTTTTGCATGCTGTTGCATTCATGGGGGTGAGGTGGGGTGGATATTTTGTGAATATTTTCTCCCTGAAACAATATTACATCCTCCTAACTTGCATCTATCTTTTAATAGCTTTTCACTTTGCAATGAAGATGCCACTTACGACTCAGACAGCTATAACCCTGCACTCTCCCCTTTCTGCTGCCCCATGTCTTGATTTTCCTTTACAGACAAATCAGACTTCCTTTCCTCGCATTCACTCCTCAACCCAATGAAATCTGGCTGCCACTCCGTATTACCCTTGGAAGCCTCTCTGGCCAAAATCAATAATGTCCTCTTTGTTGCTAAATTCAATGGACACTTTTCTGTCCTCATCCCACCCAACATCTCTGGAGGATTTGACATGGTTGACCACTCTTTCCCTCTGCAAAGTTTCTCCTCTCTTCGTTTCTATGACAACACCGTCTCCCGGTTATCCTCCTCTCTGGGTATTACTTTTCAGTCTATTTCCCATGTTTTTATGCTACTATCCACCCTTCAAATTAGTGATCACCTGAAATCTATCCTAAGTTCTATTCAGTTCTTTCTTTATTCCTCTTCTTAATGTAATCTCACCCACTCTCAAGGCTTTCACTCACATGCATATTTGAAGAAGACTCCCAAATCCATTTCTCCAAGCTGAGACCTCTCTCTTGACCCCCAGACCTTCTAAACAGCCAAGGACCTACTGGGGCAGCTCTTCTAACTGGCCCACAGACTCCAAATACTCAATATACCTAAACTGAAACTCACCCTCCCATTCCACCCCTACTCTAATTTGTTCTTATTTCCTATAGACTCTACTTCAGCATTACCTGTCAGACAAGCCAGAGACCTGGGAGTCACACCTGATTTCCCTTCATCCCTTATCCCACACATTCGAACAGTCACCATATCCGGATAACTCTTTCATAAGAGTTCTCTAATCAGTTTTCTCTCCGTCCCCATTATCAATACCCTTTGTTTAAGGTCTCAATGATTTTTATCTGAACTATGTCAACATCCTCTGATGGTCTCCCTGCCTCTGGACTAACTCCCTTCCCAATCTATCTTCTATGTAAATATCATAAAAATATGCATTTGAAGAGCTTCCCTGGTGGCGCAGTGGTTGGGAGTCCGCCTACCAGTGCAGGGGGCACGGGTTCGTGCCCCAGTCTGGGAAGATCCCACATGCCGCAGAGCAGCTGTGCCCGTGAGCCATGGCTGCTGGGCCTCCGCGTCCGGAGCCTGTGCTCCGCAGCGGGAGAGGCCACAGCAGTGAGAGGCCCACGTACCACAAAAAAATAGAAAGAAAACAATATATATATATGCATTTGAAAATATGAATCACTGCTATGCTTTTTTACAAGACTGTGTAATATAGTTCACGTTTACCTCTCCAGTTTCTTCTTTCATTGCTGCCCCCTTTCCACTTTTTTGGCAATTCCAAGACTACTCTTGCCAAGTAATTTTACGTATGCAGTTTCCTCTGCTCAAACTTACCTATCTCCCCTACTCCCACTCCAACCAAAGCTCCCTTCATCTGGTTAATTTCTACTCATTTGTTCTGTTTTACTTATCTTATTTAACAAACCATAATACTGCACTTGCTACTTACCAGGCATTGTTCCAAGGGCTTTATGAATATTAACTCATTTTTACCCTCATTTTATAGATGAAAAAACAAAGCACAAAAAGGTCAAGTAACTTGTCTAAGTCTACATAGCCAACAGTGGCAAAGTCGGGATTCAAACCCTGGTGCTCTGGGTTCAGTTTCCACTTACTTAACCACCAGGAAGACTTCTGTGCTCCTACATTATCCAGTGCATACCTCTAGCATAATGCTTGACTAACTATTGGATTTTCCTATCCTAATGTTCCCTCTCATCCATGAAACGGTTTCTTGAAGGCAGAAATTATATTTTATTCATCTTTGAATGTCTAATGGTTATCCCAGTAACTGCTACTGAGTATCAGACACTAGATACTTGTTCAATGAATGAATGAAGTAGCAACAAAGGTCACAATGGATAAGCAAACCTCCCTGAAACTTAAACAAGTATCAGTTTCTTAAGATTCTCCATACTTCCTTATTTGCAAGTCACTTAATATTAATACCTAGAACGTACTTTGTAAATTTTGTGTTTTACAGTACCAGAATACCCAACCAAACAATGAAGGTAACCGGCATGCTACTAAATAAAAGCTACTTTGAAAGGCAGATGTCTTAAATTAAACTCATTAAAATATCTTCATTTAGTAAATTATTCTTTTTATTTTACTATAAAATTACAGTTAGAAACCCTATCCAAGCTGTGAAAATAATTGCTATCATTTATTAGAAAAGAGAGAGAAAGGATACAACTGCTGAATATCTTACCATCCAACTCTGGTAGACCACAGAGGAGAAATACCATTCTCAGAGCACACTTATAACAACAACAAAAAATTGTGTCATACCCTGAACAAAAGGATGCCATGTCCTTTTGAAGGATAAAACGATATATGACAGAGGTTAAAAGTCAACTTGTCTTTTCTTGGTAGTATTTATAGATAGTTACCCTAGAATCACAGCACTTGTATGAGAGAACAGAGTATAAAATGAGGAAGGGTCGTGTGCTATCTACACATGACCTTCCAGGTCAACAGTCAACGGTCAACAGAGTGCCAGTTGTATCTTGGTCAATTACAGGTACTTGAATAGCATGTGTTACTTGCTGAAGGCATTACAGATTTTCAACAAAAGATTTTGATGTGCCATAAAACTTTAAATCATAGCACATGTCTGGTACCTAATTTCTGTGATGAGGGAGTATTCTGACCTTGAACTCTTTTTGCTAAGCATCATTTTACTTTTTGCTAAGCATCATTTTACCTCATGCCAAACAGAATTTGGCATGTGGATGTTGCCCAACAAATGTCTGACATGAAGAGTCACTAAATTTTAATGAGTCCAAGAGAGAATTTCATTTTTCAGGCTAAATATCTGAAAATCTCTTCCTGTCAACCAGAATAAGAACCACAAACCTATCTCATAAGCCCAGGGTAACTATACGGCCTGGTGTCCTGGTTCATGCCGTTGTTCTAGCACAGTTATTAATAGCACCCTCTTTCACTCCTCTAAGCGTCCCTATTAGAATGATAAGTTATATGGTCATCCTAAATATGCCCTGTCTGTAACATGCACAGAAACAGATGTAAGACATCAGGCAGTCCACACTCATACTATCCAGAGGAATAATGAAGAATGGAAAATCATCCTCAATCACATGTACACAAATAAAGCTGAAGATTTATGACAGCTATAACAACAATTTCAGTTCAGTATTAATATTAATATTACCAATACTGATAACACATTAATATTCCTTATACTAGGTAAGGAAACTGTAGACTAAAAAGAGGTCTTTTATTTTCTTTCCAACTCTCCTATTCTCTTCCTTTCAAATATTTATCTTTTTCTTCTAAAATTATTACAGATTTGTCTAATGACCATCAGGGGGAAATGTCCTGCTTAAACTACATAAACTTATTCTGTGCCTAAGGCTGAATAATGGGAGGCAAAGTAGCCCAATGGTTAAGAGGCAGGCTCTGCGGTCAAACAGACTGGTTTTCATATGTCAACTCTATCATCATACACTGTGTGACTTTGGACAAATTACTTAGCTTCTCTGTGTCTCAGTTTCCTCATTTATAGAATGGGAATAATATTAGCAGGACAGTTGTGAGAAATAAATAAGGTAATGTATGTAAATTGCTTAGCATGGTTCCTGAAACATAGTAAGTGCTTGATAAATGGAAAATACGAAGGTGAGTAGTTGTTTCAGACCTCATACCTGATTCTGAGCACTGCTATAGTATTTTGTGTGGAACGACCCCAGTTGTACAAAATTTTAGAGTTGTTATGGACTGTAAAGCTCACCAAGTAAAATCTCCCATTTCTATAGAAGAATGGCAAGCCCTGGAGAGGTAAGTGACTTAGCTCAGTTTGCACGGCTTGCTAATGAGAAAGCCAGAAATAAAATGAGGTTTTTTCAAAAGATTTTCTTCTGAATTTTATTAAAAATATTCATAAGTAATAATGAGTATAGGCAAAATGTCAGTGTGGGGCTTCCCTGGTGGCGCAGTGGTTGAGAGTCCGCCTGCCGATACAGAGGACACAGGTTCGTGCCCCGGTCCGGGAAGATCCCACATGCCACGGAGCGGCTGAGCCCGTGAGCCATGGCCGCTGAGCCTGCGCGTCCGGAGCCTGTGCTCCGCAACGGGAGACGCCACAACAGTGAGAGGCCAGCGTACTACAAAAAAAAAAAAAAAAAGAGAGAGAGCATGGCCTCGATGATAATGGACTGGCTATGTTCCAGCATCTTTTTGTTGGGAACTCTACTGCAACAGAATATTAAATACAGATCACAGGTGACCCTGATAAAACTACTCAAGAAGGCAAATTTGACATCTTTCTTTCTTATGCATAAAACTCCAGGGAGCTTCAAGGCCCATCAGTAATGGGTAGAGAAATACAAAGGGCAACATGCATAGTTCCCTTCAGAACTTCTAATCCTTCCAACATTACACATAAGCCATATGCTTAGAGTCACCGGGACAGTGGGAATTTAAGGTCTTCGTGCTCAGGTTTCTGGAGTACATTTATGAATTCAATCATGCCTTATATAAGGCATGCCCACCCACTAGACGACATGAAGCCCCCCATCTAGTTCTTTGACTCAGCGATCTCAGAGAGAGAATGAAGATCCTGCAGACATGGGTTTCTGCCCTATTAAATAGTACTATGTAATCTTGTGATTAGATTACTTCTATGTACTCTACCCTGAACTCTGGAACTCCTGGAACTGTGTGGCTGAGTGGAATAGATGGAATAGTGGAACAGATAGCTTTTTACAGAACAAAACACTGAAGAAACTGCTTTAAAAACAATTGACTTTGTCTTGCAAGTTGTCATAGATTGTGTACCGGAATTTAGGTAGACAGACATTCACTCATGGGTAGTTTAAAACTTTAGCCCCAAGCCCCATTCTTGGCAGTCCCTGTGAAGATATACAGAGAATATACATATGAGATCTACAGTTTCCTTTATATCTTGCAATGGTCCTCACGTGCATCTTTAATCAAAATATGAGGTAATACATCATTGCCTTAATCCCAAATTAGAAGACAAGTGGAAAAGAGGGAACCACAGAATTTAACTCATCCAGACAGTACAAGCTTTCAGAGAGCATCTTAGGTTCAGAAGACAGTGAATAGATGCTCAACAGATATTATTTAGTAATGATGTCTTCCCATATTCACCACATGGAGGTAGGAAAAAAGATATGAGGAGCTTTACCTCAAAAACAAACAAACAAACAAACAAACTCCTAGAAGAAGAGATCAGATTTGAGAGAGAACTGAAGGAAGGAAGTCACATACAAACTTCCAGTTAGAAGATAAACAAGTACTAGGGATGCAATGTACAACATAGCAAATATAATTAACACTGCTGTATGTTATATACGAAAGTTGTGAAGAGAGTAAATTTTAAGTGTTCTCATCACAAGAAAAAAAATATATTTTTTGTATCTATATGAGATGATGGATGTTCACTAAATTTATAGTGGTAATTTCGTGCATGGAAGTCACATCATTCTGCTGTACACCTTAAACTTATACAGTGCTGCGTGCCAATTATATCTCAATAAAACGGGAAGGGAAAAAAAGATATGAGGAGCCTATAAGCTACCTGTTCATTGTCTCCCCAAGAGCCATCTTAATGTTAACTTCATAGCAGACACCCCATAATTGATTTAAACCATTTACTATCTCCACATATGAAGTTTTCATATATGCATTTTATATGTAAATGTACTCAAATGGTTGTCAGTCTTAAAAATATATATGCTGATGTTTTTATGCCGACACTTCTCTTTAGCAAGGCATTTCTATGAATGTGACTTCCCCAACACACTCCTTTTCCTGGCAGCTCCCTTCCCCATTCCCTGCCTTCCTTTTAACATTTCTGCCAAGTCAAGAAGATCAGAATGAATCTCTCATGTTTTAAAAATCCTAGAATCTAAAGCTAATAAGAACTATACACTGAACAGGGAAAGGATGAAGTAAAGATGCTCTCTACATAACACCATGACTTTTAACACGACAGAGCTGAGTCTGGAACAAAAATACATGACCAAAGTTCAAGAAGTTCAAGAAGATCCATTTTGTCCTAACATGAGAACCCAGGATGGGGTGTGGTTGGTGGACATCACGTAGGATGTAGGCTAAGTGGGGTTTCAGGGTTTGGGGTTCTTAAGATAAGCCAATAAACAAAAGGATAATAATCCTCTGGCAAGAAGTGTTTTTAAAATACATGAGTAGTTCAAGAGGTTGTGGCAGATGGCTTGACAGGAAAAAACTGAGTCTTCATGCTGTGAGAGAAGGATTCTTCTCTTCCCTTGAGGCAAATTTTGTCTGCCACTCAATGCACATTTTCAGTGTTTGGGGGATTACATAACTATAATCAAGGTACTCTTGCAGAGAATTCCCCTGGGGGGTACCTGAGTGATTAGTCACCAAACAGAGTCCAAAGAAGTGGACAGAGGTGGTAAACTAAAGTAAGCAAGCCTTAGTCATTCACTACCTTTAGAAGATCAAAACCATCTGTTTCTGCAAGTGAACTGAGAACATCTTCCTCCAACAGAAAGAAGAACTTAATGGATGACCCTGAAACGAACATAGGATGTGAACACAGAAAAAGGAGATCATGTTTTCTTCTGACATAGGAGGAAATGAAAGTGGAACAGGCAAGAGCAAAAGAGAGACAAGGTATTAGTTTTCAATTACTGCATAACAAATTATCACAAATTTAGCAGCTTAAAACAGCACCCACTGATCAGTTCATAGGTCTGTAGGTCAGAAGGCCAACACGGTGTAGTTGGGTTCTTTGCTCAGGGTATCACAGGATGAAATTGAGGTAATGACCACATTTTCTCATCTGGAAGCTCTGGGGAAAAATCCATGCTCATTCTTGTTGTTGGTCAAGTTCAGCTCCTTGCAACTGTAGGACAGAGGTCCCCTGCTTCTTGCTGGTTGTCACCCAGGGGCTACTCTCAGCTCTACAGGCCACCCACTCTCCTTGCCATGTGGTTTCTTCCATCTTTAAGTCAGCAAACCTTTCCCATGCTTCCAATCTCTGACTTCCCGTCTCTGACCTCTAGATCCAGATTTAAAGGGTCAGGTCCACACAGATAATCTCCCTGCCTACGGTCAACTGATTTGGAACCTTAATTATGACTGCAAAATCCTTCTACAGCAATACATACAGTAGTGTTTGACTGGATACCTGGAAGAAGGTGAGTGTACACCAAGGACCAGGAATCATGAGGGCATTTTAGAATTCTTCCTATCACAGAAGACACCTGCTATCAGGGCTCATGGTTTCATATGAGACCACGGCTTCCTCGTTTAGAAAAACAGGGAACGAACCAGTGCAAACCAAAGCACTTAGAGAGAAAGGGGTCTTGGACAATGGCAGAGATTTCAAGGCTCTGGATTCACAGAGAACTCTAGATTGGGACCAGAAGTGGCAATGTATTTGTCAAACATTCATTCTATGACATCCAACAGAGTCAGGAATGAGGCAGGAGGGGACCTGGAGCTGGCTGTCTCCATAAAACTATGCCAACATAGTAGGGTGTTAAGTAAATATCTGCTGAATGAAAGAACTAAGCCCAGTTGGGGGCAAACGTTAATTAATGTTAGAATCACAAATCTAAGCCCAGCATATTTCTATTCTTTTGTCTTTCTTCCATTTCCCTAAATTTGTAGGAAAATGTCCTGAGCTAAGGCTTTTCCCCACTTCTCCGTCAGAATCAGAGTGACAAATGTGCCTCTGATGGTCAAGCGTGCCAGTGGTGGGGACAGTGCTGTAGGAGGGAGAGTCAGGGATGGCTACGGTGATGATCCCTTTCCACCTGAGCTTCTGTTCCATACCATCCCCCTGACTGCACTATGGTTAACCAAATTAGGCCTTGATGGATAAGTAAAAAGAGAAGGAGAAGTAATATCATTTGAGCAACTCCTGTGTTCCAGATACTTTACGTAAGTTCTTAATTCTCATACTAACCTTATGAAATGGATATTATTTCTAATGAGGAAACTAAGGTACAAAGATGGGATCTGAAACCTGGGTCTTTCTTTCTGAACCCCAACCACTGTACCAATCTTGTTCCATGTACTGTTAACTGTTAACCTGTAATGATTTCATTCACAGTCTTAAGTTTTAGGTTCTTCTTTCACCTACTCTAGGTTTCACCTCTCCCACTTTTCTTACATGAACCTTGAATTCCCAACCTGATCAATCCCCACTGAGGTGCTATCCTCCCAAACCAGTCTAGACACCTTTTATTCTTCCTTCTGTTAAGCTAATTTCCAAGTGGCTCCCTAAAGGCCCAATAAGATTACTGATACTGGAGTGGAAGTTTCTGTACCTGGATAATGTTCTCTTATTTCTAGTGATTCACCTTTTCTTTGGGGACCAGAGCTTGAGTCTCTTCTGCCCAATCAGGTTCTCTTTTCTCCACCCACAAGACCCCTCAACACCAGACATTTTGCAGAGCCAGGCACACTAACCCAAGAGACTTATCCTCATTTACCCTTAGGGATTTACAGTCTATATTTTAAAGTGAAAAATCCCATGAGAAAGACAAGTTTGCAGAGGGAGAAATGAAACTAACACCAAGTGATGTGTCATTTTGTGGTCCGGTCAGTCTCTCTGTGTGCACTGCCCTGTAACAGCATTAGGGAAAATTAAGTGAGAAAAACATTACAACAGCCCAGGGACACTTCCACCTAAATTTTGTGATTACATTTTAAGTGCTCTCTGTCACAGATATCATAAACTGATTAAATCATTTCATGCCTGACCCCTACTGACTATGCTAAGTGAAAAGAGAGGGCTATTAATAACTACCCATTTCTGACAGCTGCCCAGGGGCAAAGCTGCCTTTTGCAGCAGTGAAATGACTCCCCAGCTCACTTACTGAAGGCTGAATATTGATTCATATTATGAGTGTTGTCAAACACAGAGTGCAGTGCTGCAGATCCGTAGTGGCGGGTCATCAGGAATAGCATTAGCAAATGTCAGGTCAGGAATCAAAGGCCTGCTGGACTCTTTAGGGATGAGATTTATCGATTCCATAAAATGTGAAACAGATCAAGTACTTGTGATGATGGAAATGGTCGTGGCAGAATGAGGCTGAGCCTGCTCTGATGTAGACCTCAGGACAGACGCAGCACACAAGTGACTACGGAAGAAAATGCTAAAAGTTGGAATGCTGGGACAAGGACAACAGCAGCTTTGGGCTAAGGAGATTTTAGGGCTAAATGTCAGATCTCAGATGTGAAATTGGTCAAAGGTGTATGTGGGTTGTGTGTAGGGGTGTGTGTGTGTGTGTGTGTGTGTGTGTGTGTGTATGTCCTAGCAGTCTAAGGTGTTTTCAACAGGCAAATCTATAAGAATGTGATTAGATGCCAATGAACGTTACAAACATAATTCTCTATATAAAAGGTGCAATTTGTTATTTTACTGACATCTCCTTTTGAAGATATTTAAAATATATCTAGCTTCTGGATTTCCATCATTACAATTAATTTTTGAATCTAATGCTCTCATATTGTTACTCCATTCTTGCATTATTCCACAAGATGTCAATTAAAACTGCGCCTCTATAATTCCCTTCTCTCTTCTGGTCCCTTTATCTTGATATAGTTTTTTAAAAATGCCCTAGACTAGAAGTCAGAATACTGGATTCTTTTAATCCTTCTGCCATTTATCTTGTGACCTTAGGCAGTTACAACCTCCCTGTATCTCAATTTCTTCACCTGTAAAAAAAAAAAAAAAAATCCCCCCCCCCAAAAGCCAAACAAGAACTATATGTGTACTAGTGCTACAGAAAGGTTTTGTAGAGAGGATCAATAACAGATCACAAGTTTCATTACAGAGAGCAGGGTACATGTACTATCACTCATCTTAGTGTTCCGAATACCTAGTAAAGTGACCGGCTCTTAATAGTTATTTACTTTTCAATTTAGCTAAATAAAAGATGGATATACTCTGAGACTGTAAAGGTTTACTAAAGTGTATGTTACTTTATTATTTTGTGTTTATTTTCTAAGTATGTAGTACTTGTTCTAGCATCACTGAAAAATTTTTTTTAATTTTTATTGAAATATAGTTGATTTACAATGTTGTGCTAGTTTCAGGTCTACAGCAAAGTGATTCAGTTATATATATATGTATACATATATATATATATATTCTTTTTTAGATTCTTTTCCATTATAGGTTATTACAAAATATTGAGTATAGCTCCCTGTGCTATACAGTAGGTCCTTGTTGGTTATCTATTTTATATATAGTAGTGTGTATCTGTTCACCCCAAACTCCTAATTTATCCCTCCCCAGCTTTCCCCTTTGGTAACCATAAGTTTGTGCACTGGAAATGTTTTGGAACTCGTATTGCTAATACTAGAGGTTTGCAGAAGCCATACTTTGCTTTCACCTCTTCAAAAGCGCAAGCCACAAAGCCTTCTTGAATTTTGCCCCATATTGTGATGGAGCCTTGAGCTCCACCCGGGAAAGCTAGCAGCTGCCAAGCTCTAATTCTGTTTATTATATCTGAGTAGGTAAATATAAGTTGGTTGTTATCTACAGCTTGAAAGAGTTTCTGCTCTCTACAGAAAATGCACTCTTTGGACCACTGTAGTATGTCCTCATCGATTAGCTTTTATCTACAAAATGCATTTCAGAAAAGGAAACTATCCTTTTAAAAAAATTTTATAAAAACCTAGTCATCGGGCTTCCCTGGTGGCGCAGTGGTTGAGAGTCCGCCTGCAGATGCAGGGGACATGGGTTTGTGCCCCGGTCCGGGAAGATCCCACATGCCGCGGAGCGTCTGGGCCCATGAGCCATGGCCGCTGAGCCTGCGCGTCCGGAGCCTGTGCTCTTCAACGGGAGAGGCCACAACAGTGAGAGGCCCGCGTACCGCAAAAAACAAAACAAAACAAAAACAAAAACAAAAACCTAGTCATCATTGGATTACATCAGCTCATCCTACCTTTTAACTGATTTTTAAGAGAAATTTACTTATAGTTTACTTTCTCTTTTCTTCAGTCTTAATTCTACATTTTCCTCTGACAAGAAAAGAAAGAGAAAAAAATGGTATTAGGATCTCATCACCTGCCCATCAAAGGATCACGCTAGTCTTGTTTTAAATGGGTTGATGAGAGAAAATGAACAGGTGCTACAGGTTACTCAGCTGTTCTAAAATTAAAGATTGATATTTTTCCCCTTGTTCTATTAGCAGACCTTTAGTGACATGTTAGCACTGGATAATGGTTGCAGCAGTTTAAGCCTCATGCTGTGATTTTTAACAGAAAGCCTAGCTACAGCAGCAAACAATGACATTTCCCATAGCCAGTAACCTAATAAGGAAGCAATTGCAGCCTTAGGCAGTTTGACTAAACAGCAAGAGAAATCCGACTTCCAATGTACTGACTCCACTTTAAAGACAATGGCCTGGCTTAATTAACACTGTATTCATTTGTAACTCAATCAATTTAGAATTTTCCTCCTTTAACCATTGACTCTGCCAGCTTAAAAAGAAAAAGAAAAAGAAGGCTCAAACTGCTGAAAATCCCCGTTGATTTGTATAAATAGGCATTTCTGAACCAGTAATAGAGTAAATAACCCTTGACGTTAACTGCTAAATTTCCCAATGGCCAGGTAATCATAAAACCATATTTTAAATAAGAAGAGAATTTCATTGACTAGTTTAGGAATAAACACGGGATATATTTAATGTAATACCAAAATTGAAATTATTTTCTCATACCCTTCTTTTCAGGGGCACTAAGTTAAAACTACTAAGCCTTACCCCAAACATATCTATTTCAAATTATTTCCAACAGTAGCCTAATAGATTTTGTCTGGTGTACTTACGGGATTTCATCAACTTCATTTGGCCTATCTTGGCCCCTTGGATTTGGTGTGACCAATATACACCACCCTCTGAACAGAAATTAAAATAAATGCTAACTCATATTATTCATCTACATTGATTTTCATTTTAAAACAAGTCAACAAATAAAGTTAATGAGATAAGACTCTAGACTAAAATAGTATTATGAATACTCATAAGTGTACTCATAGTTCTCTTATTTTAAGAGAAATGAAATACATAATTATCGCATTAGGTCAACTATGTTGTGTAAATATCTGATAAAGATTAGAATTTGCTGCCTTGTAAAAACTTTTTCCTGAAAAATCTTTTCATTCTACAAATTATGCACTAAAAAAATAATACAGGGACTTCCCTGGTGGTTCAGTGGTCCAATCAGGGGGTCCGGGTTCAATCCCTGGTCAGGGAACTAGATCCCGCATGCTGCAACTAAAGATCCCACGTGCCGCAACTAAGACCCAGCGCAGCTAAATACATAAATAAATATTTAAAACAATAATAATAATACAGCTTGTGAGAAAAGTGGTTCAGACCACTTAAAACTTTTAACCAGAGAATAAAATGAAAATAATAACAATCCTAATAAAAGCACTAGCATAGTTTACCTCTGAGAATATTTACACTTAGCATACAGTCAATTCTTTACAGCTTTAAACCTAAATATAGGTCCTAGAGGGCATTTGATTCTAAAGAGATCATTTGCATTAAAAATTAGAAGTATGGGGACTTCCCTGGTGGCGCAGTGGTTAAGAATCCGCCTGCCAATGAAGGGGACACGGGTTCAAGCCCTGGTCCAGGAAGATCCCACATGCCACGGAGCAACTAAGCCCATGCGCCACAACTACTGAGCCTGCACCCTAGAGCCCGCGAGCAACAACAACTGAGCTCGCGTGCTGCATCTACTGAAGCCCACGCACCTAGAGCCCATGCTCCACAATAAGAGTAAGCCACCGCAATGAGAAGCCCACGCACCGCAATGAAGAGTAGCCCCGCTGAATGCAACTAGAGAAAGCCTGTGCGCAGCAGCGAAGACCCAACACAGCCAAATATAAATAAATAAATAAATAAATTTATAAAAATTAGAAGTATGAAAATCCAGAGCATAGCATTCTTCATTAACTCATTGTTTTAATACAGAGGAAATGTCTTTGCTGCCTCTTCTGTGTTCACAGCTACACAGAGGGCTTATCACAGCCATAAGGGATAGAGGTTCATAAAGCCACTAAATGAGCCACTATTTGCACTAAAGAAAGGCACTCCGTAGATTTTCACATTTTCTCATGAGGTCTTCATAAAGTGCTCAGGTTTTCTCTTTAACTTAGAGAAAACTTGCTCCTAATGGCTTCAAAACTAATCAAAAAATGGGGAAATCGTCCATAAACCAACACAATTTCCACGTGCTATTCTTACTTCATTCCCCTATTGACCAACTAGTAAGAGATAATTTGCATCAAAGAAACTATGTGGTTTGAAAACCACATTCTCTATGATAATAATAAAGGAAATATGGCTTTTAAAAGCTAATGAGGAGGGTGGGGAATGAAGGAAGAAGGGTAATGGAATCCAAGCTCTCTAACCTGGTACCAGGGTCTCCATCATCTGACCATTAGTCTGGGTTTCCAGTTTTAACTCTCACACACAGCTCTCCAGATGAAGCCATGATGGATTGACCTTTTATTTGGTCCTTGCCTTATGCATTTGTTGTGGCTCAGGGCAAGCCACCCCAAAATACTGATTATTTTGAATCAAAGTTACTTAAGAAATGGCCACTGCAAGAGGGACACCTTGACCCTCCTCTCTGTCGCCCTGAAAGTAGGAAATAAGTCTCTCATGTGAAAGGTGTGCTCCCTGCATCTATTAATCTGTCTTATGTCAATTTCATTATTAGTCTAGCCACAAGAACTTAAGAGGGATAGAGGGGGAAATTTCCCCACCCCGACCCATTCCATAACTGCTACCCTGAGACTACAGCCTCTCTGAATACCGTGCCTACCTCTAGGCCAGGCAGTGGTTCTACTTCTTCCATGAGTCCCCCTCCTTCCTACTTTCTCCTCTGACCTTTTGTCTTACAACTAATTCATTTAGTTCCTTCTATGTAATGCCTTGACCTACCAGCCAAGTTTATATATATATGTGGCGAGAGAGAGACAGAGAGACAGAGAGAGAGAGAGAGAGAGAGAGAGAGAGAGAGAGAGAGAGATAAAGAGAGACAGAAAATCTTATCTCCTTAGTTAGGCTCTCAAGTTGAGTGGAGGTCTTCATTGTCATCTTCCTCCTTCTATTTTTCTGTAAACAAGTGCCTCACAGTGTTTATGTATGGCAACAGTTCAATAAGTATTTGTTCCAGATTTTTTAGCTGATTTTTGAGGGCCTTATATAGAATTGTATAATGACCACTTTACATTTGATAAGTATACTCCAAAAGACCTGAAAGAAGTTATGGAACAGTATCTAAAAATAATTTATGCACAAACTTAGGTTTGAGCTGATTATATTCACAGAGATGAGGACATGGCTACTTTCTGAGGCTGTTCTGAACCAACAGTCTTAGTACGAATATATATGTGTGTTTAAATCGTAAAAATTCAGTAACCTAGGATATAAAATTATATACAGAAATTAATAGCCTTTAAATACACATAAAATAACCAATTCAAGGATATAATGGTAGAGAAAACTCCCTCTTAGTAGCAACAAAAAAGATAAAATATGAATAAACTTTACAAGAAATGTGCAAAATTTATATGAGGAAAACTTTAAAATACTCCTGAAAGAAACGAAGAGTAAACTTGAACAAATGGAAAGCCATCCCTATACTTGGACAGAGAGATTCAACATCATAAAGATGTCTGTTTTCCCTAGTTAATCTATAAATTCAATGCAATCTCAGTAAAATGCTAACAATTTTTTATGAAACTAGATAAGTTGTTACTAAAGTTTGTATAGAAAAATAACATGCAAGATTAGTGAGAAAAACATTGGGGAAAAAAAAGCTATGAGATGGGACTAGATGGGACTATGATCTGGTAATTAATACCAGATATTAAAACATAAGATAAAGCCTCTATAACTAAAATATTGTGATAATGACACATGACAAAATAGACAAACCAGTGGAATAGAATAAAATGTTCAGAAATAGACCAAGTATATATAAAAATTAGTATATAAAAAAAGGTGACACATCAAATCACTGAGATAAAGGTAGACTTTTTAGTAAATAGTGCTGGGGTAACCGGAGAGCCATTTGGAAAAAAGATAAAATTAGAAACATATTGTACATCATACATAAGAATAAACTTCAAATGGATCAGAGATTTAAATGTAAAAAATTATACCATGTAAGTAGTATAAGAAAACTTGGGTAAATTCCTCTATAATCCGATAGTAGGGAAAGACTAACTATGACTCAAAATCCATATGTAATACAAGAAAACATTTGTAAATCTGACTGCATAAAAGTTAATGAAAATTAAACTTTTGCATGGCAAAAAAACCCCAAAAAACTCACAAACACTATAAGCAAAATCAATTGGTAGAAACATATATCAAAGATAAAAGATTCTTAAAAATTGAGGGGAGGAAAGATCTAAAAGCACATTTACATTTGATAGATAGATATCTCTTAAACATATGAAAATATGTTCAACTTAACTCATAATAAAATAAATACAAATTAAAACTACACTGAGATAGCATTTCTCATCTATCAGATTGGCAACAATTAAAAGGCTTGACCAAACATCTGGTGGCAAGGCTGAGGGGAAGCAGGCACTCACATACTGCTGGTGGGAATGGAGGCTGGACCAACCCTTATAGAAGGGAATTTGGCAAAACATAATAAAACTACATTTGCATTTAGTTTTTTACCCAGCTGTCCTACTTCTCAGAATTCACCCTAAAGAAATATCTGAATGATGCAAAAATACATATGCCCAAGGTTATTTACTGCAGCGTTTTTTGTTAAGTTCAAAATATTTGAAACAATCTAAATGTCTATACACAATAGAGTGGTTAAATAAACCATGATATATCAATGCAATGGAGTAATACGTAGCTATAAAAAAAAGAATGAGGATGATCTGTATGAACTGATACAGTGATTTCTAGGATATACTGTTGAGTGAAAAAAGCAAAGTTCAGGAGTATATATAGAAAGGTATCTCTTATGTAAGAAAGAAGATAAAATAAGAAAATAAATATCCTTTTTTTTTTTTTGGTAAAAGAAATATAGAAAGGATAAATCAGAGACTAAGGAGATAAATCAACTAGAGGAGGTGTGTGGGGATGGAGTGGAAGAGTGGTGGAGGGCAGGGAGCAGAATGATACTTCTGAGTATTTCTTTTTGTAAACTTTCAACTTCTGTATCCGTGGTAATACTTTATGCATTAAAAAAATAAAATACCGCCAAACCAACAAGGATGAGGGGAAAACCTTAAAACGCAACACAAATAAAAACAAGTGAACATTAACTGTATTTCAACTAAATAACTACACTGAAGGTGGCAGCAGTTGCGGGGGTGGTAATGGAGGGACTAATTTTTGAACACAATTATTTTGACTTCATACCTCAGTCTAAAGACAAAAAGAACTATAAACAAATATTGAACTCTAGTAAATAGGTTTGGTTTTTGCAGTGTTTATGGGTGAGCAATGCTCAAACTATTTTCTATATACTCTAGGATTCAGCAAATGAATAAATGTATCGAGGATAATGAGAGCCGAGTTTTTCAATGATAAAGGAGAAAGTTACAAATATGGAAAGGGAAAAAGCAGTAATGAGCACAGCGGTGTTGCAATGGGATGCAGACATCAGTATGAGTTGATATATATAAATATGAATTTTTTTTTTAGCTTTGTCCCCACGAGGGCCTAAAAGCATTAACATCCCAGGAACAATAAACACACCTAGAACCCATATCTGGGTTTCTAAATAACATTTTCCACTAAAAAACCCAGTGTTCTTTAGAGGACTGGTTGATCCCATGACTGGGGCAGGGAAAGCATAAAATGAGCCTAAAATACCTTGTACCAGAAAGTTAAAAAGTGTACTAAAAGTGATAGGGCCATGCCAAAATGACAAAGGGGCTTAAGTCCCAGCTTGAAGGGGCTCCCACTGACCAAATCTGATTGGGACAATTTGAGTATCAGAATAAATAATGAAAGCAAAAGATTTTAATCCATTGAATAAGATAAGAATCCATGAGTCCATACTAAAATGCATGCATACATACATACATACATGGGAGAGGGGAAATGGGAAACTCTTCCTAACAACAGAATGTCAACCAATAAATGTAGAAGGAATGTTTTGGATAGTAATTTATTCAGACATGATTCATCAATGTATGCTAAAATTAATGGGTGCAGGTTTGATGCGGAACAGTATTTTCAAATAGTCTCAAAGTATCTCTCCACAATTACCCATTAATTATGAAAGAAAAATAGCAACTGCACAGTAGAAAACATGGACGATATCACCTTATACAATGATCAGAGTCAACATCACCGGTAATGGGACAAACCAATATGATGCCCTGATAGACAACATCACTTCTGTGATATGCCTGCCAAAAGTCATAACCTGAATTTGATCCTAAGGAAACAGAAGACAAACCCAGATTAAAGGACATTAAACAAAATAACTGGCCTTTTATTACTGTTCAAAAATGTCAAGGTCAAATGAGATAAGGAGAGGCTGAGGAACTGTTCTGGATTAAAGGAGACTAAATAGACATGACAAGTAAATGCATGATCATGAATCGGATACTGTGTAGGAAAAATAGCTAAAAGAAAATCATTGAGATAATTGATGAAATCAAGCATGGATTTTGAGTTAGATAATAGTTTTGTATCAATGTTAAATTTCCTGATCTTGGTAACTGTACTATGGTTATGTAGGAGAATATTCTTCTCCTTAGAAAATTCACAGTGACGTACTTAAGGGTAAAGGGATACCAAGTCTGCAATTTGCTCACAAGTTAGATAGACAGATGATATATAAAGATAAATAGATAGGTAGATATTAGATATAGATATTAAAAGATAAGCTATATATAGAGGTATTACATATATATTTATTTATATAAAGATTATATGTAAATATACAAAGAAAGAGAGAATGTTAAAGTGAACAGGGCAAAATATAAATAATTATTATTTCCAAGTAAAGGATACAGGAGTTCAAGTAAAGGGTATGAGATTTTTCTGTAAGTTTGAAGCTAAAAAATTGTTAAAGTATGTGTTGTATAAATATAGAATTTGTGTATGTGTACGTGTGGGGGACGTGTGTGTGTAAAAACATGGCCAACATACTTCCTCCCTGGGGAGGGTATCACAGACAATGATCATTTCCCAGTGAGAGACTCAGGGTCAGTTAGAAGATAACTTTGAAGGAGAAACCAATCTATCCCTTCGAAAAGGAAAGCCATCAGAATACAATGAATACACTGGTCTCCTTAGTGTAAAATAAAAAATAAAAGAAAAAAAAATAAAAGGAAAGAAAAGGATGCAAATGAGAACACAAGAGAATAGATGTACCACAGACAGAATCAATCACCCATGTGAAGTCTCTCTGAAAACCAATTATCAGTAAGAGAAGAAAATATTCATAGAAACTCTAAGATGGCAGAATAAAGAGTAATCATAAGTCCTGATTTGCCCAGGACATCCCGATTTATGCCTGTGGTCCTGGCATGTTATTAATGGGGCCCCAAAGTGTTCTTTTTTTTCAATTAATTTATTTTTTTACAGTAGGTCCTTGTTGGTTATCTATTTTAAATATAGCAGTGTGTACATGTCAATCCCAAACTCCCAATCTATCCCTCCCCCCAACCTTTCCTCCCTGGTAGGTGTTCAAGTTTGGATGATAAAGTATATGATCATTCCACAGACAATGAACTATATATCTTTCATTTTTGTAATAGTTTTTATTTTACTTCTTCTTCCTCTTTCCTGAGCTTTTTGCAACTCATATTTCATTTTCTTCAGTTGAATCATTATATCTGCTCTGATTTCTTATTTCTCTAATCCTGGTCTTATCTTATAGAAGCAAATACTTCATTAAGTTTTTTTGGTTTTGTTCCCTCCCTTCCGTCCTTCCTTCCTTCCATCCTTCCTTCCTCCCTCTCTCCCTCCCTTCCTTCTTCCATCTTTCTTTTTTGCTTATTTTTATTTATTTATATCTTAGATTCATGACTAATTATTGTTCTTGCCTCTACTCTACTTCAACACTTTTCTGGTGTTTATTTGCTACTTGTTTTTTTCTGTTTCTTTCCTTCATTTTCCTTGTTTTCTGTGTTGATCCTGCTTACTCTTTTTTTTTTTTTTTTAAATTATTACTCATTGTTGAGCAAGGTGAATTTCCCCAAGGCCAGCTATTTGCAGGAGGTTCAAGTGGGGAGAGTCAGCGCCACAGTGCAGGCTATTAGGCTATTAGGATCTCTAATAGGACATAAGATGGAATAAATTCTCTCAGTCCTTCCTTCCCCTGAGCCAAATGAAGTTAGCACTCCAGGGCTGTTCATGATATAGTATCTCTTTCCTCAATCCCACCTTCCCAAAAATCTGCTTCCTACAACATGCTTCACCCCATCCTGCTTCTCAAGACTTCATGCCAAAACTCTCAGGAAAGCTCCTAATATCAGGCTATGCATCCATTCCCTTATTTTAAAAATGAGATTATTGGATTTGTCCCTCAGAGTAAAGGTGGAGGTAACTACTATCTTTAATGTAAAGATGGTAGACACCGCCATCTTTACTCTGCCATTTAAAAACTGCATTTCTAACACACAAATGTGATCTGTCAACCTGCTAAAAAAATCTTCAATGGCACACAATTACTTTCAGGATAAAAGTCAGATACTTAAACATGAGCTTACAAAGTCCTCATAATTTTTTTCACCTTCTACACTTCTCTTTTCTGTCTCCCCAATTGATGTGCCTTAATAGATGCCTTCCCTTGCTCCCACAGGAAAATAAATTTGCCCCCTTTTGTGCTCCCACTGGAAAGTATGCATCCTATTATACCTATTATGCTTTGTCACTATTTATTTGCATGCCAGGTTTCTCCAATATACTTTAAGCTCCATGAGGGCAGGCAAATTGTCATATTCATCTCATATACCAAATACAGAACTTGATATGTAGTAGGAACTCAATAATGTTTGTGGCACAAGTCTAAGTGTATTCCAAGTGCTATAGCACACAAGCAGATATTCAAATTTTTAGATTTCTGGATTCCTTCCAACCCATGGTTCCTATTGTATTAACTATTTTCTTTTTCTGCATATCAGGTTTACTTTGCTTTTGAATTCATATGCCTGTGCATCTGTCAACATAATCTATATGTGGTAATATTAATAATCGTGATTTTTTAGACACTTTTACATTGTAACTTTGATCAATAAAACATCTTATTGTTCCAACATACTGACACTTCAAAAGCAAACAGCTAGCCTCTCTCTATGCTGTAAGTACTATTTTTTAGTGACTAATTGATTAAGATATTGAGAAAAAATGAACTGGTCGGCAAGAAGCCATATTTAGAAAATGCATTACATACATACATACTACACATAGAAGTGCAGGAAAGCACTACAAAGAATAGAATCAAGAGTTTTAATTCTGAATTACTATGACATAACATTTGTTTTAAATTAGTTGAATAGTCTCTAAAAATATCCTTTCCTGCCTTTTATTTTCTCATGCTTAAACTCTTGCAGAAGATGCCTTATAATGATGATATAGCACCCTCCAAAATGCATAAATTATGGTCTTTTACAGTGTACTCAAAAATATTTGGCTTACTTTTCTTAAAGGGAGCCTGTATGTAACAGAAAATACAAGGATATTCTCATGATATTAAAGGTTTATCAAAACTGCCATGACATAGACAAATTTCAAATAAAATAGATACCTATACATACCAAGGAGATTTGTCGTATTACTATTTATTTTATATTAAATAGATATATCAATATATGATGTTAAAAAACAATAACCATAAACTAATTTAAGGAAAAAGGAAAAAGGGATATATGACTGGAACCAAAACGCTGGCTCCTGTGACTAATAATGCTATGGCCTCTGATAA
The DNA here is from genome assembly GCF_003031525.2 of Neophocaena asiaeorientalis asiaeorientalis. NCBI lineage: Eukaryota > Metazoa > Chordata > Mammalia > Artiodactyla > Phocoenidae > Neophocaena > Neophocaena asiaeorientalis. The sequence continues at coordinate 7,947,772 of NW_020174013.1, read as the reverse complement.
ACTATGAATATGTCAGTTGTCTTTCTCATTCAAATAAAATTTTGTCAACTACATCTGCACATTAGTTGTGGGTTGTCAACTAGGACATTTAAAGAACCTTAAAACAGCTGGGGGCTTCCATGGCGCAGTAGTTAAGAATCCGCCTGCCAATGCAGGGGACATGGGTTCGAGCCCTGGTCCCAGAAGATCCCACATGCTGCAGAGTAACTAAGCCCATGAGCCACAACTACTGAGCCTGAGCTCTAGAGCCCACACAAGCCACAACTACTGAAGCCCATGTGCCTAAGCCCATGCTCTGGAACAGAAGCTACCACACCACAACAAGGAGTAGCCCCCACTCGCTGCAACTAGAGAAAGCCCACGCACAGCAACGAAGACCCAACGCAGCCAAAAATAAATAAATTAAACAAATCTTTAAAAATAAAAAAAAAAAGCTGGATTATACAAAGAAATTCTTTATAACATGGTTGTGCAGTCTCAAATTATACCATAGTATATTAAATGAGGCAATTTTTAAACGGAAAACAATATAAAATATTGTGTAAGTAGAGCCATATATTTTTAGTATTTGAACTCCATGTAACCCTGGTGTATTGGATCCACTATTTAAAAGGAGACTAGTTGAGAATTGGGTTTAATTCTTAATCTTAAAAACAAAATGGAACAAAAACTATTAACATTCCTTGGAATAATCTTTACAAGAATAGGTTTAATAACTACCTAACAGTACAATCCAGAGAAAGAAGAACTGATCTACAGTTTATCTTGTGACTACAAAATGAGATTTTTATAAGCTATAAATTTAAAAAAATCAGTCTCTTCTCTTTATACTAATATATATTAGTATAAAGAACATATACTATATATAATATATATCATATATTAAGATATATAGTTACATATATTATAACATGTTATATATGCATATATATATATATATATATATATGTATGTATGTATCAGGCCCCCAACAAGTTCATATGCACAATAGGGAATGTCTTTGTCATCTCTTATTCTAAGGCCATCACATTATAAAACTATTAACAATAATTTTTAAAAACAACTTAGACCTGGAAATATTGTGTCATTGTCAGAGGTTAACAAATACTTTCTACACGTTAAAATTTCAGAAAGATTTTTAAAATAAGAATTTAAATGATTTCTTAAAACACATCAGAAGCAAAAGCTAAGAGAATTCAGCACCACCAAACGAGCTCTACAACAAATGCTAAAGGAACTTCTTTTAAGTGGGAAACACAAGAGAAGAAAAGGACCTACAAAAACAAACCCAAAACAATGAAGAAAATGGTCATAGGAACGTACATATCAATAATTACCTTAAACGTGAATGGATTAAATGCTCTAACCAAAAGACACAGGCTTGCTGAATGGATACAAAAACAAGACCCATATATATGCTGTCTACAAGAGACCCACTTCGGACCTAAGGACACATTCAGAATGAAAGTGAGGGGATGTCTCCAGGATAGATCACATCTTGGGTCACAAATCAAGCCTCAGTAAACTTAAGAAAATTGAAATCATATCAAGCATCTTTTCTGACCACAATGCTATGAGATTAGAAATCAATTAAAGGGGAAAAAACGTAAAAAACACAAACACATGGAGACTAAACAATACGTTACTAAATAACCAAGAGATCACTGAAGAAATCAAAGGGGAAATCACAAAATACCTAGAGACCAATGATAATCAAAACATGATGATCCAAAACTGATGGGATGCAGCAAAAGCAGTTCTAAGAGGGAAGTTTATTGCTATACAAGCTTACCTCAAGAAACAAGAAAAATCTCAAATAAACAATCTAACCTTACACCTAAAGGAACTAGAGAAAGAACAAACAAAACCCAAAGTTAGTAGAAGAAAAGAAATCATAAAGATCAGAGCAGAAATAAATGAAATAGAAACAAAGAAAACAATAGCAAAGATCAATAAAACTAAAAGCTGGTTCGGCGAGAAGGTAAACAAAATTGATAAACCATTAGCCAGACTCATCAAGGAAAAGGAGAGGACTCAAATCAATAAAATTAGAAATGAAAAAGGAGAAGTTACAACAGACACCACAGAAATACAAAGCATCCTAAGAGACTACTACAAGCAACTCTATGCCAGTAAACTGGACAACCTGGAAAAAATGGACAAATTCTTACAAACGTATAACCTTCCAAGACTGAACCAGGAAGAAATAGAAAATATGAACAGACCAATCACAAGTAATGAAACTGAAACTGTGATTTAAAATCTTCCAACAAACAGAAGTCCAGGACCAGATGGCTTCACAGGTGAATTCTATGAAACATTTAGAGAAGAGATAACACCCATCCTTCTCTAACTCTTCCAAAAAATTGCAGAGGAAGAAGCACTCCCAAACTCATTCTATGAGGCCGCCATCACCCTGATACCAAAACCAGACAAAGATGTCACAAAAAAAGAAAATTACAGACCAATAACACCGATGAATACAGATGCAACAATCCTCAACAAAATACTAGCAAACAGAATCCAACAACACATTGAAAGGATCATACACCATGATGAAGTGGGATTAATCCCAGGGATGCAAGGATTCTTCAATATATGCAAGTCAATCAATGTGACACACCATATTAACAAATTGAAGAAGAAAAACCATATGATCATCTCAATAGATGCAGAAAAAGCTTTTGAAAAAATTCCACACCCATTTATGATAAAAACTCTCCAGAAAGTGGGCACAGAGGAAACCTACCTCAACCTAATAAAGGCCATATACGACAAACCCACAGCAAACATCATTCTCAATGGTGAAAAGCTGAAAGCATTTCCTCTAAGATCAGGAAAAAGACAAAGATGTGCATTCTCACCACTATTGTTCAACATAGTGGTTTGGGAAGTCCTAGCCACGGCAATCAGAGAAGAAAAAGAAACAAAAAGAATACAAATTGGAAAAGAAGAAGTAAAACTGTCACTGCTTGCAGATGACATGATACTATACATAGAGAATCCTAAAGATGCCACCAGAAAACTACTGGGGGTAATCAATGAATTTGGTAAAGTTGCAGGATACAAAATTAATGCACAGAAATCTCTTGCATTCCTATACACTAATGATGAAAAATCTGAAAGAGAAATTAAGGAAACACTCCCATTTACCATTGCAACAAAAAGAATAAAATACCTAGGAATAATAAACCTACCTGGGAGACAAAAGACCTGTATGAAGAAAACTATAAGACACTGTTGAAAGAAATTAAAGATGATACCAACAGATGGAGAGATATACCATGTTCTTGGATTGGAAGAATCAATATTGTCAAAATGACTATACTACCCAAAGCAATCTACAGATTCAATGCAATCCCTATCAAATTACCATTGGCAGTTTTTACGGAACTAGGACAAAAAGTCTTAAAATTTGTATGGAGACATAAAAGACCCTGAATGGCCAAAGCAGTCTTTTTTTTTTTTAATTTTAAAATTTTATTTATTTTATTTTTTTATACAGCCAAAGCAGTCTTGATGGAAAAAAAACGGAGCTGGAGGAATCAGACTCCCTGACTTCAGACTATACTACAAAGCTACAGTAATCAAGACAATATGGTACTGGCACAAAAACAGAAATATAGATCAATGGAACAGGACAGAAAGCCCAGAGATAAACTCACGCACTTATGGTCAACTAATCTATGACAAAGGAGTCAAGGATATACAGTGGAGAAAAGACAGTCTCTTCAATAAGTGGTGCTGGGAAAACTGGACAGCTCCATGTAAAAGAATGAAATACTACCTAACACCATACACAAAAATAAACTCAAAATGGATTAGAGACCTAAATGTAAGACGAGACACTATAAAAATCTTAGAGGAAAACATAGGAAGAACACTCTCTGACAAAAATCACAGCAAGATCTTTTTTGATCCACCTTCTAGAGTAATGGAAATAAAAACAAAAATAAACAAATGGGACCTAATGAAACTTAAAAGCTTTTGCACAGCAAAGGAAACTACAAACAAGACGAAAAGACAACCCTCAGAATGAGAGAATATATTTGCTAATGAACCAATGGACAAAGGATTAATCTCCAAAATATATAAACAGCTCATGCAGCTCAATAATAAAAACACAAACAACCCAATCCAAAAATGGGCAGAAGACCTAAACATACATCTCACCAAATAAGACATACAGATGGCCAAGAAGCACATGAAAAGCTGCTGAACATCACTAATTATTAGAGAAATGCAAATCTAAACTACAATGAGGTATCACCTCACACCAGTTAGGATGGGCATCATCAGAAAATCTACAAACAATAAATGCTGGAGAGGGTGTGGAGAAAAGGGAACCCTCTTGCACTGCTGGTGGGCATGTAAATTGATACAGCCACTATGGAGAACAGTATGGAGGTTCCTTAAAAAACTAAAAATAGAATTACCATATGATCCAACTATCCCACTACTGTCAATGTACCCTGAGAAAAACATAATTCAAAAAGAAACATGCGGGCTTCCCTGGTGGCACAGTGGTTGAGAGTCCGCCTGCTGGTGCAGGTGACACGGGTTCGTGTCCCGGTCCGGGAGGATCCCGTATGCTGCGGAGCGGCTGGGCCCTTGAGCCATGGCCGCTGGGTCTGCAAGTCCGGAGCCTGTGCTCCACAATGCGAGAGGCCACAGCAGTGAGCAGCCCGCGTACTGCAAAAAACAAAAACAAAAACAAACAAAAAGAAACATGCACCCCAATGTTCGTTGCAGCACTGTTTACAATAGCCAGGTCATGGAAGCAACCTAAATGCCCATCGACAGATGAATGGATAAAGATGTGGTGCATATATACAATGGAATATTACTCAGCCATAACAAGGAACGAAATTGGGTCATTTGTAGAGACGTGGATGATCTAGAGACTGTCATACAGTGTGATGTAAATCAGAAAGAGAAAAACAAATATCACATATTAATGCATATATGTGGAACATAGAAAAATGGTACAGATGAACTGGTTTGCATGGCAGAAATTGAGACACAGATGTAGAGAACAAACGTATGGTCACCAAGGGGGAAAGCAGTGGCGGGTGGGGGTGGTGGTGTGATGAATTGGGAGATTGGGATTGACAGGTTTAGAGAACAAATGTATGGACATCAAGGGGAGAAAGCTGTGGGCGGGTGTGGGTGGTGGTGTGATGAATTGGGAGATTGGGATTGACAGGTATACACTGATGTGCATAAAATGGATGACTAATAAGAACCTGCTGTATAAAAAAATAAATAAAATTCAAAAATGCAAACCCCCCCCCCCACTCTCTTTCCTTTTCTCTAATATACAAGACAGGAGCATTGGGAAGGAACATTACCCATGACCATCAAAAACACTAAATCATTCAGCAAGTGAAATGTGTCTTGCTTTAAATGTAATAGTGATATTGCATGTGTTTTGGCCCTTTAAGAAATGTAAAAGTAATCAGTTGGAGAAAATGCATTGACTGAACATTGACAAAGTCCAGTGCTGTTAGAATCATTCACATCAAACGCATCATCAGGGATTTTCTAGATAAAATGCCAACAGTGTAGCTAATCTTTTTGGTTAAACAATGCTTTTTAGAAGTGCCTTAAAAGCTAAAATGAATATCCAGAAATTCATTCAAATGCTATAAGGCCATTAGTAGACTAACACATTGGTCAACAATTTAATTCAATATTTTTAACTCATCTCAAAGTCACATAGTGGTAGATTTTTTTGTTTTCAAAGCATCACACTTGTTATTGAAACGCTATATAACAGATAATACATCCTGAATTTTTCTTTGTTTATTAACAAGCCCTTGTAATTAACTTGCTTTTAAATCATAAGTATGATACTATTTTAATTTCCCTCACATTCTCTACCCTATCATTTGAAATCACATTAAGCTGACTCTTAGAAGGCCACCTGGTGTAATACTATGACATTGAAGTGAGCTGTTGTGGTGTGCAGGAAACACTGACAATCTTCTATGCTAAAATCCATTTCTCTAACTGATGACAGAACTAGGGGAAATTAATTTTTGCTATTCATAAATACCTGACAGGTTTAATGTAAATGTTTTGAAAAAGACCTCAGCATATGCTGCACATACTTTATATATGCAGCACTGCACTGGAACACTGTATTTGAAACCCATTCAATCTCTAGACCACTACTGCTGAAACTGTTGAAATTTCTCAAATTACTCACAGATTGCAATTTTCTCCATATACATGTAAATAACAATAGAAGTCCCCATGAAACATTTCTGTCACTGGAAAAATCACCAATTTGATACTTAGGACAAATTTCTTTTATAGAAATACTATGAAAATGCAGGTAAACCTGACAAATCGCTGAGTGTTAGCCTGGCTCCTCTCCTGTGGTCAGAGCCAAGGAACTTATTCGAAGGAGGCTGTGCTCATGTTCAAGGTCCAGAAGGGCTGCTACAGAATGGCTCTCACCTTAGAAACAATTCCAGCCCAAAGCAGATGACTTGGACCTCTTTTACAAAGGTGAATATGTAATCATTCCTTAGGATACCATACATAGTCCCAGAGATACACACAAACACATTCATGTAAGTATATATGCATAATAAAGGCCCTATGCAGGTTCAATCCACTTTATGTATTAGATATATTCCTGGAAAAATCCTGTGTAGCTACACAGGGAAGCTTTTTTCTTTATTAAATTCTATGGGTGAAAACCATTTCAAACAGAATCACCCTAAACTGATCCAATTTTTAAATTTTATGGTCATTTTCAAGTTTGAGTATCAAATAGAATAATAACTGCCATGGATTGAAACTCATCAAATAGGTTAAAAAGCTACGAGTTCATATTGATACTAAAAATACAAACCAAATATAACCTCCTTGGTCTCCTTTAGAGCATGCTAGGGAACTGATTCATTATTCTGAAAAAGGGTAAAGAGAAAGAAATCAAGCATTTAGTCTGCCTTTCCTATAAGAACTGTACTACAGGTTATCAATAAGAGAAAGTTTCTCTTTATGGAAGTAGTCCAGCTAATAAGTGAAGAAAGATAAAGGCATCAGAATATCACCACTTTGGGACTTCCCTGGTGGTCCAGTGGTTAAGAATCCACCTTCCAATGCAGGGGACGCAGGTTCGATCCCTGGTCGGGGAACTAAGAGCCCACATGCCGCGTGGCAACTAAGTCCACACACTGCAACTACTGAGCCTGCACACCACAACTAGGAAGCTGCATGCCGCAACTACAGAGCCCATATGCTATGGAGCCCATGCGCCACAACTAGAGAGCCCGAGCACCACAACTACTGAGCCCATGAGCCTGCATGCCACAACTAGAGAGAAGCCCGCATACCGCAACGAAAGATCCTGCGTGCCACAACTAAGACCCGACACAGGCAAAAATAAATATTCCAAAAAAAAAAAAAGAATATCACCACTTTGCAAACCCCTAATGAAATAACGGCCACTAACATCACAAAACAGAGACAACCAGATACTCAGTTGAAATGAAAATGCAGAATACCACCAATGGAATATTCTTGCCAAAAAAATGAACCTGAAACAGATCAAGTTTTTTAAGCTAACTACCAGTTTTCAGGAGAAAAATATATTAGACAATACCGCGGAGATGCAATGAGCAAATCCTGAATGTGAAAAACAAAAAGAACGACCAGTTTCTCTAACAAATAAGACTCAAGGGAGAGGGGGAAACAACAGAGAGGAAAGCATACATTAAAACCATAGATTAAAATGCAGTGGGTGGATGTTGTTTGGATCCCAATTCAAACAAACTGACAGCTTTTTTTTTTTTTTTTAAAGTTGATACATTCAGGGAAATTTGAACAATGACTAGATATTTGATGACATTAAGGAATTACTGGCAATTTTTAAGGTATGATAATGGCATTGTGTTAATTTTTTTTCTGAAAGGCTGTATCTTTTAAAATACATACTGAAATATGTATGGATGAAATGAATGATGTCTGAGACAGTTGGGGAGAGGGTGGCAACGCATAGAAGGATAGATGAAAAGAGGTTGACCATGTATTGATAACTAGGGAACAGGTGAGGATTCAATATATTACATGTTGTGCTCCCTAACATTGTGTATTTTTGAAAGTTTCTCTCTATTATAGCGTATTTTTAAAATTAATTAATATATTTATTTTTGGCTGCTTTGGGTCTTCATTGCTGCGTGCGGCTTTCTCTAGTTACCGGTGAGTTGTGGCAACTCTTCGTTTCGGTGCGTGGGCTTCTCACTGTGGTGGCTTCTCTTGTTGCGGAGCACGGGCTCTAGGCATGCAGGCTTCAGTAGCTGTGGCATGCAGGCTTCAGTAGTTGTGGCACGCGGGCTCAGTAGTTGTGGTTTGTGGGCTCGAGAGCACTGGCTTAGTAGTTCTGGTGCACGGGCTTAGCTGCTCTGTGGCATGTGGCATCTTCCTGGACCAGGGCTCAAACCCGTGTCCCCTGCATTGGCAGGAGGATTCTTAACCACTGTGCCACCAGGGAAGTCCCTGTAGTATATTTTTGAAATTTTCTATTATAAAAAGTTTTTTTTATTACTGATAAAATAAGAATTAAGGACATACTATTTTCTTGTTAAATTCTAAAATTTATTGCCTGGCTCACTGTAAATTAGGACATGACCATTTGTTCTAAGGAGAGGGGAACTACAAAAGAAAAGAAGAAAATGCTTATATCTATGACAGCCAATAAGAAAATAAAGAATAAATTCAGCTAAACAACAAGGACCTACTGTATAGTACAGGGAACTATAGTCAATATTTTATAATAACCTATAATGGAAAAGAGTCTGAAAAAGAATATATATGTGTATATACACAAACACACACACACGCACAACTGAATCACTTTGCTGTCCACCTGAAACTAACACAACATTGTAAATCAACTATACTTCAATTTAAAAAAAAAAAGAATAAACCTAGCTGAAGAGACTGAGAATTCCTACTAGATCGTTCCCAATTGGTTGGTTGGACTAAATTATCTCTAAATCCCTTTCCATTATGAATTCTGTAATTCTACAGTTTTAAAAAGAACTATAAGGGATAAATAGGTGAAACACAGAGGATTTTTAGGGCAGTGAAACCAGTCTGTATGATACCATAATGGTGGATAAATATGTTGTTATACATTTGTCCAAACCCATAGAATGTACAACACCAGGAGTGAACACCAATGTAAACTATGGACTTTGGGTGACAACATGTCGTATAGCTTCATCGATTACCATAAATGTACCACTCTACTGCAGGAGGTTGAGAGTGAGGCAGCTGTGCATATGTGGGGGAAGGGGGAAGATGAGAAATCTCTGTACGTTCTGTTCAACTTTGCAGTGAACCTCAAACTACTTTAGAAGGTAGTCTATTTAAAAGAAGAGAAAAAACTTTACAAAACACTCATGAACATGCTGTACAAAATCAGAGTACTGCTGCTTCCTAAAGTCTGTAAGTGTCTCCAAGTGTAAACAATCTTAGAATATTTCAGGACATTAAAAAAGATTTGGGGTGATTGCCTAGGGATGGGGGCTTGGGAGGAAATGGAGAGTAACTGCTAATGGGTGTAGGGTTTCTTTTGGGGTGACGAAAATGTTCTAAAACTGGTTGTGGTGATGGTTAAAAAACTCTGTGACCATACTAAAACCCACTGAATTATACACTTTAAAGGGGTAAATTATATGGTATGTGAATTATACCTTAATAAAGGTCTTATTAAAAAAACAGGCTTGGGGCCTTTTATCCCTATATATAGAAAAAAAAGTAGAAAATTACCTATGAATATCCTTAGCATTATGCATTTTCTAATATAGTAGCTATTAATTTTATAAGATTATTTACATATTTATATTCAATTTACTGGGACAAAATTCCAGTCTGAAGTCTTGGAAAAGACACATATTGCTTAAGACAACAGGTTTGGGATCTGACAGACCCAGGTTTGAACTCTAGCTCTGCTAATTATTAGCTGCTGACCTCAAACAAATGAATTTTTCTCTTTCAGCCTCAGTTTCTCACCTATAAAATAAGTACAATGATTCCCACCTAATAAAATTATGATAAGGGTTGCATGACATAGGATGGTGTAAAGCACATAACACTCAAAAAAATAGAAATGATTATAATCTTTCCTGTGAAAATGTGCAGTGAAATTTTCAAAAGGAAGGAATACTTTTTCTAATGGTTGCAGTTGGATGTTAGTCATCAAGAAGCTAAACATGGACAGTTTTAATAACAGTAATCTAATTTAGTATATAATTGTATCATCTAGCTTGAAATGTTTTATAAATGTCTAAAAATATTTTTAGTACTACTGCTACTACTATTACTATAACTACTACTATTTGCTGAATATCTTAATCTCACTTATTTTCATATAAAAGGTTTTAAATGAATAGTAAATGAAAATAATGCAAAGGGATGTTTAACAAGCTAAATTGGTCATTTTATTACGATACTTTGCGCTCATGCAGTCTCTTAAACTACTTAGAGTAAAAAAAAAGATCTTAGGAGGCATGATGTCTATTGTTTAGAAGAAAAACAGAAAAAGAAAATCATTCATTCATTTAGCAATTCCACAAATAAATGCTTAATTCCAAGCATGATGCCAGACCCAGCGGATTCATGAATTTTGCCCACCAGGAGCTCCCAGTCTATTGTCATACACAGGTAAGTAAACAAATAATTCCAACAGAATGATATAAATGCTAACTGAGGGATATACAAAGCTTTCTAGAGCATAAAGTAAGGCTTAGCGAACTGCAAAAATAAGGAATCCTCAGTACCTTGGGGCATCACTGATTAGGTGAAGGACAGAATTCTCAAGCTCTGGTGTTTATTTATTTACAAGATATGTACAGGTACTGAGGATACAGAAGTAAACAAGGTACTCCTAGGGTTCCCCAAGGAGCTTCCAGTCTAACAAGGGAAGTAGACAATGTAAACAATTACATTAATGTTTAAAGTGTTAGACTAGGGCAGGTATGGGTGTTAACGGGAGTGCATGGCAGAAGAATCTCAAGGCAGTTAAGTTTGCATTGACATTTTAAATTATTGTGGACTTCTGTGACACAAGCTATTTGAGTTATTGAAAAATGCTATTTTAAAATTCCTGTTCAACTTCACATGTGCCATCCTGACTCAGTTAATTTCCAAATTTAAAAATTTCTCCTCTCTTTTGCAAAGGCACTGTCCACTTAGTGGATTATCAGCTTAAAGTTTTAAATATTAAGCTGATTACTGATTATTTACCTGCTATCTAGATGGGTCCTACTTTATTTCTTACAATATAAATTGGTATGGGCTCAAACAATATGAAGCAAGCAAAGCATAACCCTAAAACAACTATATTTGAGTACTGATGTCACCATTCTTCCCCATTAGCATGCATGACTGACAAATAACTCAAGAGCTCAAGAAATGGGTGCCATAAACTTGTGCTTTTCTATACTCATGGAATACTCACAGATTCTTATGGCCAATACACCTCCCCCAATTCCGTTCACTTTCTTTCTTTTTTTTTCTTGCGGTACATGGGCCTCTCACTGTGGTGGCCTCTCCCGTTGCGGAGCACAGGCTCCGGACGCGCAGGCTCAGCGGCCATGGCTCACGGGCCCAGCCACTCCACGGCATGTGGGATCTTCCCGAACCGGGGCACGAACCCGTGTCCCGCACATCGGCAGGCGGACGCTCAACCACTGCGCCACCAGGGAAGCCCTGGGGTAATTTTAAAACATGAACCCCAAATCTTTTGATACTCTTCCCATCAAGAGGTGTATTCTATGTCCCCTTCCCTTGAACGTGGGCAGGCTTGTGACTGCTTCAACCAACAGAGTTCGGTGGAAGCAATACTGTGACTTCTGAGGCTAGGTAAGAAGAGTCATACAACCTGTGCTTGATCCTTGCTCCTGTAATGCTTGCTCTCTAGAGGCCTCCTTGCAGGACGCTCCCTCCTAGAACCCAGCACAATGCTGAAGAAGCCCAAGCCACATAGAGAGATCATATAAAGGTACTCCAATCAACAGTACCACTTAAGCCAGCCTTTAAATGGTCCCAGCTCAGGTATCAGACACATAAGCAAAGAAAGCATCTTAGAAGACAATCCTCCAGCCCTCAGCCATTCAAGTCTTAACCAGCAAAGATCCAAGACATCATGGAGCAGAGAAGAGCCATCCCTGCTGTACCCTCCCCAAATTCTTCATCCACCAAATCTATGAGCATAATAAAATTGTTGTGGTTTTACACCACTAAGGTTGGTATGATTTTTTAATGTAACAAAGATAACCAGAACAAATTTAGCTGCTGGAAGTATGGTACTGTTGTAACAAAATCTGAACCACATGGCACTGGTTTTGGATTAGGACCCTAGAGGCTAACAGTGAGGGCTTAAAGGAAGAATGTACCAGAGATGTCACTGGAACCTCCAGGAAAGTAGACCTTTGCTGTGTAGTGGAAGTGTTGATGAATGGAAGTATTGCATAGTGATTTTAAATGCTTTGGTTTCCTTGTGTACAAAATAAAAACACTATAATAGAAACTACCTCACTGGGTTGTTGGAACCAAATGAGATAATGTTATGTTGAGTTCTAAGCGCAGTGCCTGGCACATAGTAAAAGTATTTAGTAAATATACATCTCCTATGCCTTATGTCAAAGATTTTTTTTTTAATCCAAACCATGCTGACTCAACGATTTCATTTAAGTCTTTGTGGCAGAAGAAATTCACTCAAGGCTTGTGCTTAATTATCTTTAGCAAATTATTCTTGATACTTTGCTATACATGTACTAAGGCAGACAGAGAAAAGCACTTAATAAAAATGAATATAAAGTATTTTCATTTATTAGATGGTCTTTCAGTTCAGAGGAGAAGAAAATCATGATAAAAACTATACAGGTTCAAAATTACAAACAGGAAACCAGCTGTTTTGAAAAGAGAAACATTTAAGTAATACACATAATACTCTCTATGAACACACATCTCTGCTTCAAAATATGTTCCAAAGGAAGAGTTAATGTCTCAGCTTATTTATAAACACATGTGCAGGGGAAAAAATGTTCAATTTCCATCCGTGGAAGGAAGCAATCTACCTCACCATGGATCTGGAACAGCTTTAACAAGTCTGAGATACACAATAGCAGCAATTTCAACTTTCCTAGCACCCTATTATGGAGAAGCATCTCATGGTGTCTTGCGATAGTATTAACAGTTTATCCATCTGAGAGGTTTAATAGTTAAAATCAGTTCCATATCACTTTCATCATATTTGGCCCTCAAACAGCTCAGAAAAGTAGTGGCACCTGTTATACGTTTTCGGCACCATTACAAAATAAGAGCAGATAACAAGGAAAGATGTATCATGTGGGAGGTGTGTCCTGGATTGTCTTTCCCCCCAAAGCTGCAGACTACCTTCCCATTTCAGTTTTCAACCTGAACTACTTCAGCGTTGTCTCTTCAGGATGACATGTTCAAAGACATTCTTCCTACTCACACTTGTCAGGAACACGCACTCACTCGATTTCATCTGGGTACACCTACCCATCTAAGCTCCAACAATCAGAAATATACATTGTAATCAGACAGTGAAGGACACTTGTACTCTAAAGAATACCCATGTATTATTTACCTTGATGTCCTACAGGTTCAAGTGGGAGAGAAATGGCTTTCCCACACACCTTTGTTTTTTTAAAAAACTCTTTGCAAAGGGAAAGAGTTTAAGGTGGGGGGTTGAGGTTTGTATAGGGGCAATTAGAGTAAATAATGTAATTGTGTTGACTAACTTTTCAAAAATCTATTTCTATTTGCAAGAACACATAGTAGATTCGTGTTTTCTATTGTCACGCTGGATTATTCCTCCTACTTTCATAGCAGCTGTTTTAGAAGTGATCTTTACCAAACATTATGTGTTTTATTTTCAAAAACAAGCACTGCAGATATCACATTCATATGCAACATACCTTGAAGGTATGCAGAAACCAATAAAGTCAGTAACATATAAGGAATAGTACAAATAGTTATACCACATGATAGGTGTGACTACACATAATGGCCCCTTGATTAGCCTTCATGACTAGAGTGACCAAAGAGACAAGACTTGTGTTTTGGTCTAACAACAACAACAAAACACCATTTACTCAAAAAAAAAAGTGTTTTCTTTTTTCTTTTCCATACTCCTACATTGCTTCTCCTCTAAAACTGAATAGTTTTAGAGGAGAAGATCTGCAGCACTTCCCCAATTTTCCAAACCCTAGCCCCACCCCCTAAGCTCCACCAAACACTAGCTAGCACCAGAGTCAAGATGGGTAGGTAATTTATAAAGTGAAAAGGAAAACGAAATGGTTTCTTTCCTAAGAAAAGCAAAAGAAAAAAAATTCAAGTATATGGAGATGGCGTATTGAAAAATCACAGTGTAAAACATCATTCACTTTAGGAAACAAATTAATTAAACTGTTAAATGTCAAACAAGACCCCTTATTATTCACGTCAGCGAAATTTCAACTCAGCAAAAGGTGTGATAGAGATGTCACCTAATTATTGATGATCTTTCCAACTAACTTGTTTTCACACGGTAGCATCAGGGCCCTGAGAGATGAAATATTTATGGCTGTCAAAATCTTTCTCTTGGGGTTATCCATTTGGCCTGTAACGTAGGATACTGCCATTTTCCACTTTGTTTCCCATTACACCTTTCAATACTTTTTGACTACCTGGAGATTGCAAAAAGGCTGGACTGAGCTCTCTATAGGCTGCGAGTTAAAATCAGGAGCACCACTCCCTGTTGAGACAGTGTACAGAAATATTATAGAGTTCCGTGCAAAAAGAAAACCAACTCTGGGTTTTTTATTTCCTTCCAGAATAAAATCTCATACTTCTAAAAGTACACCACTGGAAAATTATAAGAGTCTGTTGAACAATTCAATGGTGGAAAATTATTGCTGTAATTTATCTAATTTTATATTTCATTAATTCTTAAGTTGCTCAGAAAGTAAATTAATCAAAATTTAAGATTTCCCACCAGACACAGTTTGTTTCCAGGCACAATGCATCTTCTCTGATGCATTTTTACATTGTCTTTACTCCCCAAAACTTTAATTTTTGATTTCTTTAGTAACTGCTTTCAGTTATTCAAAGAATGTGCCTATAGTTTTTTTTAAGGAATTTTTAAAATCAGAAATTCGATTAACAAACACTTATGCACATTTATGTTATAATAATTATTAATTCTTCTAATGATGATTTAAGGCCTTTCAAGATCTCAAAAAGCTTTCTTAATTATAAAGATTAAGCTATAGTTTAAAATATTTATTGTTAAGTATGTTTATTTTTTAATAGTACATAATAATACTTTTCTTTAAAAGGACAGTATAGTTAAAATTAAGCATAAAGAATTTTTCCAAACATTCAAGGGTAATGAGTTAATAGTATGTCTCTTTAGCTGTGCCCGATACGGCCATTTTGATATTTAGAGAGGTATTCTTATCAAATAAAATTTTTTAACCTTTGAGAAAAAAGTGGCTTTTCTTGGTTATGTGTACTAGACTTTAAACGCAAATCTCTTTCTCACCCTATCCTCTGTTCCCTGAACTATATTATCTGGCTAAGAGTTGCACCCAGATCAAAAGAAACCAACAAAAAATTAAGCTAGAAATGCATGCTAAAAATAATTCAATAGCATGGCTCCCCTCTGATCTAACACTGTGGCATTTACTTCATTAAGTGTTTCTAAAAAACTCCCAGTGGGAAAGGTACTTAATTTATTTACTGCATGAGTCTAACGAGAATTGTGAAAGAAATTTTAAGTAAACCGGCATGGTTTGGAGGATTACTAGAACATTTGGTGCTCTATATAAGACTCTTTTTTTCAACCATCGGCCACCCTGATGCATTTCTCCATAAGCAGTGAGACGTTTTTGTTTGGCTTCGAGCATATATTTCCTGATAGAACCTTGAGAATAATGAGAAGTTCTTAAGAAAAAAAAAATTAGCAAAGAAAATTGCTTATCTGTGACTCTTGTTCTTTAGAATCTCATTCTAATAAATGGAAGTCACTGCTTTGTATTCTCACCATTCCACTCGTCACAGCAATGCTCTGTGCTCTTGGACCACACACAGGTAAAAGGCCTAAAAACCCATGTAGCAACAGGCTAAATGTGTCTGCAGTTCATTGCTTTCCCAGAGGAGTTGGACAAAGAGCAAATGAGCCCTAACTTATCTTCTCGCCTAAGCTTTCCTCTGTTCTTCCTAGCTACCCACTACACATTTCAACATGCTGTGCTGTCATTTTTTAAACTCAGAATTTCTAAAACCAAAATGACCATCCTTCTTCCCACACCAATTCACCATCCAAATTCCCTGTCTCATTCATTGGTGCCATGATTCCCCCAGTTTTTCAAGTCATATCTTTGGTTCATGTAACAGAGTAGATCTCTCAATTTCAGATTTTCCCTTAGAAGATTTTCACCTGTGACTGACAGGTGAATCAACTGTCTGTTCTGTTGGTCATTTACCTCCCCCAAACCCCTGTGTTCTAGAATATTCTACATACTTTGTAGATATCCCACCAGAGCCTGAAGGGCTACTTTGTCAGGCTCTGAGCACTCTGACCCAGTGTCACAAGTCTCTTTATACCCAAATCCAAAATTCCTCCTAACCCCTACCCAGCCCCTGAAAAGCCTCTACTGGTGACCAGACCCACTTTCCTAAAAAACTTCTCAGACACCAAAGCCGGCACCTGAAGAACTGATCTAGCAGTAGATTGAATCTCTTATGGAAATGGGAACCACAAGTGAGGCCCCATTCACTTCTAGGTATAATCTTTGTTGATGATGTTATGACTATGTAGACGATGTTAATCCTAGGATCCTCTGCTGTTTCCTAGCCACTCCCTTCTCCCATCCCTTAGAGTTATACGTATAGAGATTAAAACATAGAAGTACATGGGGTTAGATCTATTTGTCATGTGGCCTAGTACAAACGAGCAGGCGGCCTTCACAGGCTACCCAACTTCTCAGAGGCTATACAGGCCTCATACCCAATACTTTCCTCTCTTGCGAATATACTAAACCATCCCTTGTCCCACCCCATAAATCATAGCAACTATATCCTACAATTACCTAACATACTCCTTCAATACATACTTAATTATCTTAAAACATTCCAGAGGGATATAGGGAGAAACCTAGGCATAAATTTAATTGATAACGCAATAATCCTCGCACATAACTGACCTTGCACTTAATCTGTCAGAAGGCGCTCCATGGGCTTCCCTGATGGTGCAGTGGTTGGGAGTCCGCCTGCCGATGCAGGGTACGCGGGTTTGTGCCCCGGTTCGGGAGGATCCCACATGCCGTGGAGCGTCTGGGCCCGTGAGCCATGGCTGCTGGGCCTGCGCGTCAGGAGCCTGTGCTCCGCAGCGGGAGAGGCCACAACAGTGAGAGGCCCGTGTACCGCAAAAAACAACAACAAAAAACAAAAACAAATAAAAAGGCGGCGCTCCTATGATCGTTCAAAACTATTTATTGAGCATCTACCATGTGTCTGGTCCTAGTCTAAGAGCTAAAAACAGAGCAATGAATAAGACAGAAAAGGTCCCTGCTCTCATGGCATTTACAATCTCCTTAGTTCTTCCTTTGCCTTTCTTACCACGTCAACATCCTTTGCTTTGGAGTTAGACACCCTTGATTAATCTGCACAGCACTCCCTCTTTTGACTTTATACCTGGTACAAACTAGCAAATCCCATAAACCAGTGCTCACTTGCTCTCAGAACGAGGCAGCACTAGGCTTGCTTAGTCCTTAGAGAGGAGAGACCTTGGCTATATTTGGACATTCTGGGCCATCTATGTCATGCTATCCTATCAACCTCTCTCTAACTAGCCAATCATCAAGGTCTGGCCAAAGGTATTTTTGATACATTATTTGGCACAAACTTATTAAGTAAATTTAATCGCACTCCTAAAAACATTTGCCCTTCTTGGATACAGGTCCTAACCCTGGACAACTAATTCAGTTTCTTCATCTCCTTTTGTGGTGCTTTTCATGCTTGCCTGTACATAACCATTCACCCTCTGATTTCTCTAACTGCTGAGGGATTTTCTTTTTAGCATTTTCTCTTCTATCTTGGAAGCTGGGGGAAATGTCTGTCCTAGCCTTTCTGGTGGTCTATTATAGACTGTCAGAATAAATCGAGCGCTGCAGGCTGCATTTAGAGCAAGGCACAGTTGGAACTGGCCCTGAGTCCCAAGAGGAGCTCTCCTTGCATGTACACCATGCACTTGAAACCAATCTTGCTTAAGTCTTACTGTACAAATATGAGAGGGAGCTTATAATATTAAAGCATCCATAAAGCAGGATAACCAAAATTTAAAAGCCATTAGGAGTAGAAGGGATATAATGCACAACCTGACAAATATAATTAACACCAACATAAGTTACGTATAAAAGCTGTTAAGAGAATAAACCCTAATAGTTCTCATCACAAGAAAAAAATTCTTTTCTATTTCTTTAATTTTTTATCTATATGAGGTGATGGATGTTCACTAAACTTATTGTGATCATGATTTCATGATGTATGTAAGTCAAATAATTATGCTACACACCTTAAATGTATACGGTGCCCTATGTCAATCATATCTCAATAAAACTGGAAGAAAAAATTTAAAAATAAAAGCAATTAGAGAATTCCCTGGCGGTCCAGTGGTTAGGACTCTGCGCTGTCACTGCCGAGGGCGTGGGTTCAATCCCTGGTCAGGGAGCTAAAGTCTCAAAAGGCTTGCGGCACTGCCAAAAAATTAAAATTAAAAAAAAAGCAATTAGGAGTAAAAATACAATGTATCAGACAGCTATCTAGTTGCTACAACTGAATAGTTAAATTTAGCTCTGATATTCCTAGTTTGTTCATTTGTTCATTCATTAATTCAACAACAATTATTGAGTCACTCTTATGTACTGGCCATACTCCTAAGCTCCAAGCCCCCTCTCCTTTGGTCCCCACCTAATTGCGTGTGGAAAATGGGGGTGGGGTGCAGGTGGGGGAGGGGCAGTGGGGCAAGCTGTCTTTCTGCTGTGGGCTACAAAGAAGAGCTGCCTGAGGGCACCTCTCCCTCTGCATGGCTTAGAACTTATGATCGACAGTCAGCACCAGCTATGAAAACAAACACATATAAGAAGTTATCAAAGCTCTCATCAGAATGTTTTTTAACTCCATGAAAAGGCGTGACTTCTTGTGAATAACATTAACACCAAATGTAATTAAAGTTTTTTTTCTGAACTGGCTCTACACACACAGATGGGAGGCAGCGTGTCTCATATCACTGCAAGTCCCTCAGGAGATCCTAGGAAAACTGACATTCATTTTATTTGCTTTGAGAAAGGAAGTTTGTTTACATTTATTTTATTTTAAGAAAAACCCCAAAATACAAATCAAAATTCAATTTTAAAGAGGAATAATAAAACCATCTTAAGTTAGCAATATATTATACCTTTCAAAATCTTATACAAAAAAATATCTTATACAGGTATAGATTTAGGTATAGATACGTTTTCATGTTGTCTTTAACCAGTTGGACTTCCAATATTGAAAAAACTACTAGCTTTATTTTACTGTAGATCATACACATCATATCCCAGTAATTGAGGCAGTGCAAAAAAGGTAGAGGACACTTGAAACAGGCTAGCAATAATAAAAGGGTAGGAAAAATGTTCTTTAAATTTCAGTAATGTTGGTCAGAAGAGGAGGTATACTGTCAAAATAAGATAAATGAAAATACAATTTTGTGCCATGTTTAAAATTCATCCATAAAAGCTAGATAATAATAATAGCTGCCACTCACTGAATGCTTACAACATGCCAGGTGCTTTATGTGTGTTTTCTTATTTCATCTCTACAGCAAGCCTATGATTTATTAGCCTCAGTTTATAAAAAAAATGAGACACAGAATGGTGAAGTCGTTTGTCCAAAGTCAAAACGTTGGTTAAGGAGAGGAGCTAATAACTTTATGCCCTGTTTTTAACCATGACACTACCGCGTCCTTAAAGAGAAAAAAACATAAAGAGAAAAAAATTTTGTTTGATGTACAAAATTATATGGAAATGGCCAAGGGTCGGATGATTTTTGTCCTGCGAGGTAGTGGCAGCCTGGAGTCTGAGCTCCTTGGGTAGCAGTAGCACCGGGAACCACAGGTGCCACAGCTGACTTAATTAAGGAAGGCAATGGAAAGAGCAACTTTGCTGGGCGCACCCTCCTCCACCCACCAGCAAAGAAAATTCTCAGAATGTTGTATTTCATATCTCACTGTTCTAAAGTCTGAAGAGATACAAGAGGCAAAACCTAAGTATGCAAATTGTGTAGTGACGTTAGAAGAGAAGTGCTATGGAAACAAGAAAAAGAAAAGCAAGGCAAGGGAGATGGGAGGAGGGGAAGTGAGGACACACACTTCTTTGGGGTAAGGAAAAGAGTCACAGTACTATAACCTGTAGGTGGATATCCACAACGGTCCCTTGTAGGCATGGATGTTTGTTCCCACTTCCCCCTTCTCACTGTGGATGAGAGCTTGTGTTAGGGCTTTCATCAGGGTGAAGTTCTGAGCTTTCAACCTGACACTCAACCTTTAAGTTTCAGGAAATCAGAAAATCATGCTTTCCTGCAGTGAGAACAAGTCCATTGTGTGTGAAGACTCAGGGTTCTTAAACTATGTAGTGGGGAAACTCCCATCCTGTGAACGGTTTTCCTACAGGTATTCTGCCCTGTATTCGTACTCACTCCCTGGCTCTGATTGGCCATATGCAAACTGGTTAAACCAGTGGTGTTTATCCTAGACAGGATCCTAAACACCTAGATGCTTACTCTGCTATTCTCCACCATGTGGCCATAGGTTTACACATATGCAAATCAGACAATCCTCATATGTTACTATTGAATAAGATACTGTAATTCTCATTAGAATCTAGAATCACAATTCATATACAGATATGCTCTATACTAGTGCTTCTCAAAGCATGGTCTGCCCAAGCCAGTTCGAAAATTGTTTGTTACTGGTCCAAAACAAGGTAATTACAGAAAATGCGTAGAAACTTTTGACATTACCACAATGTTTTTACTGTATTTTATGAAAGTATCAGGTCACAAGTTTTGAACATTTAAAAAGAAATCCACTCTCAATGGCCCTTCATCACAGGTAGTTTGAGAAACACTATTCTGGAACATTGCTACTCAAAGTTTGGTCTCCATGTAACCGAGCAGGACCCTATGGGGCTTTCCTGGGACAGACCCTGTCCCTCATATCCTCTGCTTTAGCTCCTCTCTGAAGTACCTAGATAATAGTATCTGATGCACATTTCCTGAGTTGTTTCACAGATGCTAAACCCCCCACCAAATGGAAGAAACCGACTACTTGATGACCATGAGCACATAGCCCCCAGACCTACTGGTGCCTAAGGACTGATAATGTTAACCCCTGTGACACTGCCCTGTTACCTCACCATCAAGCCATCAGAGAATTACGCACAAGCTGATCACGTACCCTGCGACCCTCCTCCCTCACCTTGCCTTTAAAAATGCTTTGTTGAAATCCATCAGGGAGTTAGGGTTTTTTGAGCATTACCCATCCCGGACTCCTTGTATGGCTCCTTACAATAAACACTGCACTTTTCTTCACCACAACCTGGTGTCAGTAGATTGGCTTTAATGCGTGCGGGTGAACAGACCCAAGTTTTGGTTCAGTAACATCCAGACTGGCAATGGACTGTTTGTTACCAGCCTGTGACTAAATTCCTTGCATAGAATGAAAACTGACTGTGTTAATAGGCACACTGTTTAGTTCAACAGATAATTTTTTTATAGCATGACTTTCTTGACAAAGGAAGCAGAAAGTTGATTCCATTCTATACAAATTCCTAATGTCATTGCAGACTTGAACTTTGAGTAGCACTGCTCTACACTTCATCAATAAAATGGGAATAATGAAAATACCTATCTCAAAGGGATATTAAACATTTAATTTAACATTTGTAGAGTGCTTATAAAAAGCATTAAATAAATATGAATTATTAATCATTATTACTATTATCAATAGAATTTCTAAAATGATGAGGAAATCAGGGCAAACAGCATAAGAAAAAAAATGAGACTAAGTCAGGATAGTTACAGAAAAGGCATACCACATATATAGCCTACCGATATATGGTATGTATAGCATACCAATATATAGTCTACCGATTTGATTCAGTGTTTTTTTATAGTCAATACAAAGAGAAAATGTTATGTGTTACATGATTCATAATGGCCATAAGATTTTTTTTTTTAAGTGCTCCAAATAAGTACAACCAGTCCTTGTTCTGAATGAAGGTCACTAAAGATTTAAGGTCTGAATTTCAAAATTGAAATTAAAACTACTTTGCCTTTTGCCTTCAATTTGTAATGACAAAAAGAATTTACTGAAGCAAGCTAGAAGTTTTAACAGACTTGTTATAGAAGAAGATTTAGCCATTAATCTGTCATTTCAGTCAAAGCTAAGCTCATTAATAACTTCTATTCAGCTCCAAACTGCCTTCATTTTTCTATTCCTTTCTGATGATAAGGACCCACATATTCAAATTTCAAAAAAAAAGTGAACAAATTTGTGAATTCCACAATGAACAGGTAAATAATATTGAAGATAATGCTTTTCTGGTAGGCACTACCTTTCTAAATGCCTTGTGAGCTTTTAAAATTAAAACATTTTAAAGACTATGTTTGCCATTCTGTCACACAGTCATTTTTATAAACATTTCAAATTTGAAAATTTTTTGATCAGCATAAATTTGCAAGATAAAAATGATACCCTGATTATTTAAAGTAATATTAGCTAACACATTTTGAAATATGACAAAAAGCAAGAATGGTTTAAACAGAGTTAATTTTGGTGGAAAATTAGTAAAGTAGACTCATTACAGAAGCCCAATTTGGTATATGAGATGCATGTCTTAAACTATTTATACTACAAGAAACACCTCATGTTATTACTCATCACTAGCACTAAAATTTTGGGTTTGTGGGTATCTATATTTATAAAGTCCCCCTGCAATGAGAAATGGGGCTTACTTCTGACCAGATCATAATCAGGATTTTAACATAATTTCAACCCCAACAAATAAAGAATAAATTACATGGATGCTCACTAAAACAAACTGCTATTGTCCCTGAATGTCAAAAATCAGGTATAATCCAGAACAAATAAGAAAAATAATATATTTAAATAAAAATCTCTGAAAACTGTTTCATATACCAGGAAGAAAATCATCCACTTATATTACAAAATCCTTAAAGAATGAGAAAACCTCTTGAATAGAAATATATATATTCTGCAGAAGGGGTGAGGTATACAAGTAGTTCTCAGCTCTTTCTCCTTGAATTTTAACTTTCCTTATTCAGTTATCTCTCTTTTATACTCCTACCATTTAGCCACTTAGTCATTTTCTGTGCCCTCTTTTCCTTGGAACAAGCACAGATTAAAACTTCTTGTTTCTCCTTAACTTATCTGAGACATTTTTAAATGCACTGTATTTAAAAACTTAAAGGAGCAAATGGACCTCCATCAGCAAAAAAATGAATGTCAACCAAAACTTCACACCATATACAAAAATTAACTCAAAATGGAATATAGACTTAATGTAAAATATAAAACTATAAAATTTAGGCAAAAACATAGGAGAAAAAAATTTCAGGATCTACGGGTAGGAGAAGAGTTCTTAGACTTGATGCCAAAAGCATAATCCACAAAGAAAAACAGATAAATTGGACTTCATCAAAATTAAATATCTTTGCTCTGCAAAAGATTCTATTAGAATGGAAAGATTAGCTGCAGATTAAAGGAAAATATTTACAAACTAGATATCAACAAAGAACTAGTATGTAGAAAATATAAAGAATTCTTAAAACTCAAATATTTACAAACTAGATATCAACAAAGAACTAGTATGTAGAAAATATAAAGAATTCTTAAAACTCAAGTGTAAAAAAAAACAAAGCCAATTAGAAAATGGGCAAAAGACATGAACAGATATTTCACCAAAGAGAATATATAGATGGCAAATAAGCACATGAAAAGATCTTCAACATCATTAGCTGTTAAGGAAATACAAATTAAAACCATAATGAGATATCACTATACACCTATTAAAATGGCTAAAATAAGAAATACAATACCAAATGCTGGCAAGGATGCAGAAAAACTGAATCACTCATACATTGGAAATGAATAATGGTATAGTTGAAAAAGTCTGGCAATTTAAAACTAAAATGCAATTGCCATACAATCCAGCAATTGCACTACGAAGTATTTATGCCAAAGAAATAAAAAGTTATATTAAGAAAACGGTACATGAATGTTCATAGTTTTATTCATACTCCACAGCGGAAACAACCAAGATGTCCTTCAACAAGTGAATGGCTAAACAAACTATGGTACATTCATACCGTGGAATACCAGTCGACAGTAAAAAGGAACAAACTATTGTTACACACAACAATGAGGATGAATCTTAAGGGAATTATGCTGAGTAAAAAAAAGCCAATACCAAAAGGTTATATACCATATGATTCCATTTATATAACGTTCTTGAAATAACAAAATTATAGATGTAGAGAACAGATTAGTGGTTGCCAGAGATTAGGATGAGAGGAGGTAGATGTGGTTATGAAAGGGCAAAATGAGGGATCCTTGTGGTGATGGAAGTGTTCTGTATCTTGCCTGTGGTGGTGGATACACATCCCTACATATGATAAAATTGCATAGAACTAAATACACATGTACTTGCATACGTACACAAGTGAATATATGTAAAACTGGAAAAATCTGAATAAGGTTGGTAGATTATATCAATGTCAATTTCCTGGTTGTAATATTGTACTATTATTTTGCAAGGGTTACCACAGGAGGAAACTAGGTGAAGGGTACATGCGATCTCTCTGTATTATTTCTTACTACTGCATGTGAATCTATAATTCATTCAAAATTGTAATTAAAAGGAAAAAGGAAACAATAAAAAAAGTTTAAAATAGTTGAACTAACATAATAATTATTTCTGATCTTAATAATTCCAATAAAAGCAGCAAAATACCTTACTAGATTATTTTAGGAGAGGACTACCCTTCTAAAATAATCACTATAGATTGGCCTATGTAGCACATTAAAGGTGGCCTCAAATTATTTGATAACAGTACCATTGAGAAGTAAAGTCCATTTCCCTTCCCCTTGAACCTGGGTGGGCCAACAGAATATGGTAGAAATAACACTGTGCCAGTTTCTGGGCTCAGGCCCTAACATACTGGTAACTTCTACTTCCTGTCTCTTGAAACACTCATTATTGGAAGCCAACTGCCATGTAAGAAATGTGACTACCCAGAAACCACCATACTATAAGAAAAAAAAGGTCAAGCCATGTGGAGAGACCCTGAAGGATGACAACATACGTGGAGATAGAGTAGCCAAAGAGCTCTGAGGCATCTGACATGTGGGTGAAGAGCCATCTTCTCTGGCCAGCTGAGCTTTTCCCAAGTTCTTTTTTTTTTTTAATTATTTTATTTATTTATTTTTGTCTGCAATGGGTCTTCGTTGCTGCACGCGGGCTTTCTCTAGTTGCGGCGAGTGGGGGCTACTCTTCATTGCGGTGCATGGGCTTCTCATTGCAGTGGCTTGTTTTGTTGCAGAACATGGGCTTTAGGTGCACAGGCTTCAGTAGTTGTGGCACGTGGGCTCAGTAGTTGTGGCTCGCGGGCTTTAGAGCGCAGGCTCAGTAGTTGTGGCGCACAGGCTTAGTTGCTCCGTGGCATGTGGGATCTTCCCGGACCAGGGCTTGAACCCGTGTCCCCTGCATTGGCAGGTGGATTATTAACTAATGCGCCACCAGGGAAGCCCACCCAAATTCTTAACCCATAAAATCACAAGCAAAATAAAATGGTTGCTTTAATCCACTACGTTCTGAAGCAGTTTATTATGCAAGCAATCAATAACCAAAACAGCCTGACAAAGCACACAGGCACTTTGCCTAGATGTCTTCCTTCAAGTAGGCTGGCCTCCAGATAGTCAGGACCATCTTCTTTTCTGACACCCACATGCCTTCTACCAAAAGACACTGCTTTCTCAAGGGCAGACATCTCCTCCTCCCCTTTTCTGATTGTAATATCTCCTCTCGCCTGGAGTCCTCTCTCACTCAGCTCCAGGTTCTAGCCTGAGGGACGCATCTATTCATAAGTCAAAAGCAGTGTTGACCTACACCCTGAATCCCAGCAAGATATCTACTCTAGTATCTTTCAACCTCATTTTGTCCATGACCCACAGTAAGAAATGTTTTTTATAAGAATAAACACATAAACATTCACACACACCTGTAATTGAAAGAAAAGTTTCAAAAAACAATACTTACCCTTACTGTATGTGATAGATTCCAATATATTCTATTTCAACACAGTCTATTCTATTTCATTATAGTCTCAACCAGGAACCAATCTTTGGTTACTCAGCTGGAGCTTTTTTATTTTTTCTTAAACAAATTAGGGCATTATAACTATTGCACTATGAAAAAAATAAAATTCCACGTATCTTCTTATTGATCATTTTCCTCAAAATTATGTATTTTTAAACCTGTTCTATAATGGGAGAAGGATAGATGTTGGCAATCTAAATTTTGACCCTTAAAAAACAAAAAACTGGGCTTCCCTGGTGGCGCAGTGGTTGAGAGTCCGCCTGCCGGTGCAGGGGACATGGGTTCGTGCCCCGGTCGGGGAAGATCCCACATGCTGCGGAGAAGCTAGGCCTGTGAGCCATGGCTGCTGAGCCTGCACGTCCGGGGCCTGTGTTCTGCAGCGGGAGAGGCCACAACAGTGAGAGGCCCGCGTACTGCAAAAAAACAAAAAACTGAGCCAAGAGTTGCTTTCCATTGTCTAAGCAGAAGAAATCATGTTCCCATTTTAGCAGGAAGATCATCTCTTCCTCCTCTTTCTTCTATTCACAAAGCTCCTTCTGACATAATAAGAAGCTTCCCAGGAAAATCGGAGGTGCTCACTAGAAAAATAATTGAATGCCAATGGCATCCCTATCTGGAACATTCTCACATTTCTTAAAATTTGTTAAATTCTTTCCTCAGGTGGACCTTTCCATTGTACTGATACTACTGTCTGCCCACTGCTTCTTGTAACTCGTTACTTTCCGGATAAGATAAAGACTATGATTGCTCCTGGAGTCCTCTGTACTTCCCAGCCTCCTTTGCATTTAGGTTGCGCCCATGTGACTAGCTCTAGTCCAGGTAGTCCAGACCAAGGCAGCAAAGAACTGGTGTCCCTCCTTCATCTCATTCTTCTCCTGCCAATGTCACCATGGCAAACTTGAAACCCAAGTTCTACAAAGTACACTTCAGGGATGGAGATGATCACCCAACCTGCATAGGACTTTGTACGAGGAGAAATTAACCTTTGTGGTTAGCCCTTGAGATTTCGGTGTTTCTCGTTTATGGTTTTTGTTTCCACCATAGCTTAGCCACATTGTACCCCATAAGTGTACTTGGCTACTATGACAATGCTCTTCACCACTTCTCTCTCCTCTCTCTGACTCTTCCTTTGGCCTTACCCTTCCCTGCCCACTGCCTAAACATCAGTTGTTTACCAAGGCTCTGTCCTTTGTTCGCTGCTCTCTACTTTCTACCCAGTTCCAAGGCAATCTCGTCCACGTTCATGATTTTAACAACTATGTAGATGACAATGGTTCCCAATCTATATTAGGACTGTACTTTCAAACACTCAGCTGGGCATACACACCTTTAGCTGTCCCAGAAGCACGTGTAACTCAAAATTTTCTAAACTAGTAAGTTCCTGAGTACACCATACAAGGCTTTCCCGTGACTTGGCCCCATCTAATTCTTCAATCCTGCTACTGGACAAATGGCTCTGGATACTTCAGTGATGCTACACTATTAGCAGATGCCCACTACCACTCAACCCCAACCAGTGTCACGGCTCATGCTGCTCCTCTTATCTTCCACCTTGCTTCATTTGATTAACTCTTATCCTTCCTTCACCTCCTCCAAAAAGCCTTCCTTGAACCTCCAAAAGAGGATATGTGCCCCTACCTTGTGCTTCAGAGTACCCCATGCATTACCTTGATCTTGGCATTTATCAACACATGAGTCAGTCACTTTAGCTACACTACAAATGCCTCAAAGACAGAGATCATGTCATATCCATCTTTGTAGCCTCATCACCTAGCACACCCAGCAAAGTAAGGTCTGTAGGTTGGCTTCTTATTTTTGTAAATAAAAATTTACTAGAACACTGCTACATTCATTTATTTATGTAGTGTCCATGACTACTTTCATGCTACAGTGGCAGAGTCAAGTAGTTGTAATGGAGGCCAAATGGCCCACAAAGCCTAAACTATTTACTATCTGCACCTTTAAGGAAAAGTTTATAAACCCCTGACCTAGCACAATACTTTGCACATAATTATATGCACAATAAGAGTTTGAGGGGGATAAAAGGTATATAAAAGTTCTTTAAAAACATGTATTCATTAATAATTGTAACTATTTCACAGCAAGTGCTTTTTATGCCCCACCAAAATCTGCCCTTGTAAGTATAGGGACAGGAAAATTGAACAAACTCCTAGGCCAAAATTCAGAAAAGAGCATATAATAGGCATCTATTAAGTAGTCATTAAATAAATAAACTGCATTTATCTAAAGCCAAATATTTACTTCTATGGAGTATAAGGTGAGCCAATTTCTTCAAAAAGTTAATTTTGAGAAAATAGTTAAACATAAATCCAAAAACATTTATAAATATCTAAACTCTGAACTAATACAACTATGCAAAGCTAAAGGAAGGGCCCTAAACTAAGTCTGGAATAAGTCCTACAGTCATCTTTGCAGTGTATCTTATCTCCCAGGGTGTTGAGGGAAGACAAGGAGGCAAAGGAAAGGCAGGACTGAGCATAGCAAACATGAGCTCTGGAGTGTTATAGACTGAATATTGTGTCCCCCCAGAATCGATGCTGAAACACTAAACCCCAATGTGATGGTATTTAGAAGTGGGACCTTTGGGAGGTAATTAGGTTTAGATGAGGTCATGAGGGTGGTGCCCTCATGACAGGATTAGTGTCATTATAAAAAGAGGAAAACTTTCAGTTGTAAGATAAAAAAGGTCTGAGGAGCTAATGTATAATATGGTGATTATAGTTGATAATACTGCATTGTATGATGGACATTTACTAAGAAAGTAGAACTCAAGTGTTTTCACACACACACACAAAAGGTAAAAATGTGAGGGACTTCCCTGGTGGTCCAGTAGTAAAGAATCCACTTTACAATGCAGGGAATGCAGGTTCAATCCCTGGTCAGGGAACTGGGATCCCACATGCCACAGGGCAACTAGGTCAGCATGCCACAACTACTGAGCTTGCGCGCCTCAACTAGAGAGTCCATGTGCCGCAAACTACAGAGCCCATGTGCTCTGGAACCCACATGCCGCAACTAGAGAGAAGCCGGTGCACCGCAACGAAAGATCCTGCATGCCTCAATGAAGTTCCCATGTGCCGCAACTAAAACCCGACACAGCCAAAAATAAATAAAATAAATAAAAATTTTTAAAAAAGGTAAATATGTGAGGTGATGGATGTGTTAATTAATTCAACTGTGGGAATCCTTTCACAAGGTATATCAAATCATCATATTGTACACTTTAAATACATTACAATTTTGTCAATTATACCCCAAGAAAGCTTAGGAGAGAAAGAGAGAGACAAACACAAGATCTCTCTTCTTCATGTGCAGGCACCAAAGAAAGGCCACGTGAGACATAACAAGAAGATGGACGTCTATGTACCAGGAAGCGGGCTCTCACCAGGAACTGAATAGGCCAGCGCCTTGATTTTAGACTTCCCCAGCCTCAAGAACTGTGAGAAATACATTTCTGTTGTTTAAGCCACCCAATCTATGGTATTTTGTAATAGCTGTCTGAGCTTACTAGAACAGAGTGCTTACAAATACAAGGCGCCAGTCCACTGGCTTTAGACAGGCTTCCTGGGGACCAGTAAGGAAACCTAGAAGGTAAGAATTTTTTTTTCTCTTTTTTTCAGTTTGTTGCATATATAACCTTCGGGATGAGAAAGGTGATAGGAGTATTCCAACATTTCCCTCTCAAATGTCCTCTTCCCTTTCATTTGTCCATCAAATTTCAACCTAAACTTCTCTGACATCTCAAGCCTGTTGTAATTTCTCTTTTCTCATTGAAGCCTGATACTGTTAACCTTTCCACATATCTTAGAACTTAAAATTACCCTGGCTTGCTAATAGCTTGCTTTAGATGTAGTAATCTGGTTTCCCAATAGACCATAAATGTCTTAGGAAAGAGTACTCTATCTTATGCATTATATCCTCTTTACTCTTGCTTTCCCTTACACTCCTACAACTATTAATCTTGAAATGCAGAGTTTCTAAAAAGGGTAGATCAGAAGTACTTCAATTGCTTCCTCTTGGATCAAACCTGAATGACACAAGCAAGGGAGGTGTTAAATAAATATCAGGAAAAAAATTTTGATCATTATACTAACAAACAGAAGTATAGAATATGGGAAAGGAATTTTTTTTAAGGATGAAATAATCTTTTTATGAATAGAATTTAGTTCTTTCTTTGTTGCATTTTTTTGGGGGATAAGAAAAATAACATGAACAGAATAAAAACACGCCCTTCAGAATTTGACAAATGAGAGTTTACATATAATATATGCTAAACAACTCTGACAGAATTATAGCAGAGGGAAAAGCAGCAGTCATCACCACAAAGACTAAAAATAATTAAATGAGTGAAAAAAGAAATGTTTTCTATCTCCCAAAATTGTATATGCTATTAATTCACAATATTTTCATTTAAGTATTTGTGTTTAATTGGTTAAGAATATGCAACTAGAGTGTATTGTATCATAGATCATAATTACTGAATAAAGTTTTGCCTTCTCTCTTTTGAAATCAGTTTACCTTAAGGGACAGTCAAAATCTCATATTTAAATTATTGTCTTGAAAGTGAATATGCATGATAGGCTATCAGTGTTCTTTTTCCTTTGAAATAAATACCAAATGAACTAGCTTGAAATAGTATCTGTACTATCAAATCGAGCCATCAAGTGGGTTTACGTTTATGGGTTCTTCACTAAAAAACTGAGTAAGTCACAATTCTAATTAACATGGAAAACCAGAAAAGGAGAATACATTATCAACCATTAATGGTGATTAGTACATTGGACTAATTTCTAGGAGAATGGGACACAGGACTGAAGTGAAGGACTGGCAATTTTTAAAAGAAGTGGAAAGGGTGCAAGGGCATGGAAGATGGGGAAGGCTTGGAGTGTAGAAAGGGAATAGGAGAAAGAGAGCAGGCTGGAGAGTCATGAAGAAAAGGATCCTAATTGGGCAGAGGATGCACAAGATCACTGGGCAGGGTTTATGGGAGGAAAAGATAATTCAGTTGATGAGATATGGCTGGTAAGTTGGGAAACATCAATGGTAAATGTGTATCCATTTGATGATTTTTGCCAGAGGCAAGCCTTATATGACCTTTACATTTTCTAATGTATGATCTAATTCAGACATTCGAAGGGGCCTTAAAAATATTCTCAAGGGTGAGAATTCCCTGGTGGCGCAGTGGTTAAGAATCCACCTGCCAATGCAGGGGACACGGGTTCAAGCCCTGGACTGGGAAGATCCCACATGCCGCGGAGCAACTAAGCCCATGCGCCACATGGGCTACTGAGCCATGAACTACTGAGCCTGCGCTCTAGAGTCCGTGAGCCACAACTACTGAGTCCACGTGCCACAACTACTAAAGCCCAGGTGCCTAGAGCCCATGCTCTGCAACGAGAAGCCACTGCAATGAGAAGGCCGCGTACCGCAACGAAGAGTAGCTCCCGTGCACAGCAACAAAGACCCAATGCAGCCAAAAAAAAAAAAAAAATTCTCAAGTAGAACCAGTGTTTGAATTTGTTTCAGTCATGGCTGAGCTAAAGCTTACATGTAAGTTATTTTACCAGTTGGAGAAAGTATTTACTTTGTATATTTACTATGTATTTACTTCCTGCTACATGCACCATGGTATAGAAAAGTTATACTTTACAAGTTTATTTCTTTACTCCTGCTCCAAATTACATTTCTAGGTTCAACAGAAATATGTAGCACTTTCAGTTGTACCTTTCAAAATTGTGATGGAACATTTCTCTTTTCTTCTTTTACATTCTCTGGTACACACACACATAACATACAGTCAACAGTTCTATCTCACCCAATGAAAGTATCTAGTAGAAATAGCATGTCAATGCTTTCTCGAAAGATACTACGCATGGTTATAAACAAAGAGAAATAAACCACTGACTAAACAATTGACTAGGCTTAGTTTGGAAAAAAAAAAAAACACTACCCTTGCAGAAAGAAAAAGAACATTGTTATATATATATGTATATAAAGATTAAGATTTCTCATAAATATGTATATAATATTCACATCAAATACATTCATATATATTAAGCCAATTGAAAGTTAGTACTAACTATAAGGCCCCAGAAAACAAAACAAATATACGTTTCAAAAAAAAGGGCTAAGGAAATGCTAACAAAATATACTCTACATCTTTAATCTTCAATGAATTTGAGAAAATGGTGAAATGCCGTATTTTTGTTGGAAAATGAAATCAACTATTATATGACAAAACAAATTAATGGATTGATATGCATAGAATTTAATATATGCAATAATCTAGATCAAGCTTTTATGATCAAATCAAAGAGAATTCTTTTTGTATAATCTTAGAAAAATATATTTTTTCTTACAATAATCCAGAAAAGTAATCTCATAAGATAGATGACTACACCAAATATCTTGGAAAATTTTATAAATATTATGGAATTGAAAAATAAAGCACAGAAATGTTTTTCAAAGAATAACATCTCATAGTTCAGACTTAAACATATTTAAAATAAGACATAAGCTCAAAAGTTTTCTTTTTTTAAAAATTTATTTTATTTATTTATTTTTGGCTGCGTTGAGTCTTTGTTGCTGCACGGGCTCTCTCCAGCTGCGGCGAGCGTGGGCCACTCTTCATTGCGGTGCGCGGGCTTCTCATTGCAGTGGCTTCTCTTATTGCGGAGCACAGGCTCCAGGCGCGCAGGCCTCAGCAGTTGTAGCACGCAGGCTCAGTAGCTGTGGCTCGCGGGCTCCAGAGCTCAGGCCCAGCAGCTGTGGCACACGGGCCTAGCTCCTCCATGGCATGTGGGATCCTCCCGGACCAAGGCCCGAACCCATGTCCCCTGCATTGGCAGGCGGACTCCCAACCACTGCGCCACCAGGGAAGCCCCAAAAGAGTTTTCTTAAAGGAGGGTAATGAAAAATGTATCATGGAGTTATTTGTATGTTTATATTATCAGCCTTAGATGGAAGAACTTTGGTAGATATTGGAAAACCCAGGCATGAGAACTAGATTAATGATGTTAAAGACACATGTAGAGACAGCAGCAAATTTGAGCCTATATTCTGTGGCTTTGAGCTTATGTTTTAGCAACAGTGTTGCAGGCTATTGTCCCTGTTCATGTATTTTAATATTTTCATCAAGTAAATCTTATTTGTATTTACTTCCTGAAGCTATGAAGTAAGCTATGAGGCTAAAATGAAGAGTGAAATTCTGAAAGTCTAGAATAGATAATAAATATGTACATGAAATCCAACTCAAGTATTGTGCCAATACGTAGGACAAATCTTCATATTCAATTCTACCCTAAGCGTAAAACCAATGTGTCATCTCTATGAATGAAACATGGAAAGACTAATCCTGAGTAAGGACCATAGCCATCCAAAAGTATCACAAAGCAGATTTTACCCAGTACTTTAGTGCCAAAAGCCTTTCACGTGAGACTCCTGCAAAATCCACATGGTTCCACAGGACAAAAATCACAGTCACATGTCAGAACCTCACATTCACTCAACTAGAAGATCTGGGACAACCTGAGTAATATTAGAAGAATTTCATCAATGTTCACCAGGCTTGTCAGAGGACAAGTACAGTAAATTCCCATTTTGTTGTAAGGACATGAGATAATGTATGATCTTTGTGATTCACAATAAGTATTTATAAGACATACAATAAAATTATAACGACAAATCCCATTTTGTAAGAATTCTACTGATTTCTTACTATGTCCTTCACACCAGAGAACAATTATGAAGTGAGCATGATATGAATACACTAGAACTTGAGACTGACTATCTCAAAGCTTCAATTAATTTTAAATGATCAAACAACTTCACTGCTGAGAGACAAGAAACCATAGGTTTTTTATATGATCCTATAAAGTAATAGGCAGAAAGAGGTCACTCACCAAGGTCAGCAAATGTACCACTAGATACATTCACATGAATGGCTGCAGACAGTGCTGAAGACAGTCCTTATCAGCATAATTACTTAAGTAGAATTTGCAGGTTTCTCCTTATATTTGCCCATTCTTGAGGATAAATGACTGACTATACACAGTATGTTTTCTTACAGATGTCAAAGAATTCAATTAAAAAAAAAGACTGAACATAGGTCATTAATCACATAACTACAACTAGTCTCAAGTAACAAGATCTCTTACAATGCAAGATATTTTGCAATTATGATGTGGTTACCTATATTTTTACCTCCACCCCAAACCTAGTACCTTCACTATGCCAACCCAAATGGGAGATTTCTGATTATACACTGGAGAGAAGTTCTTTCCCCATGCCCCATCATCACCACCAAATTCAAGACCTGAAAGTGCTCAGGATAATCTGGTGATTTCCAACAATCTCATATGGGAATATTGGCCAATAATTAAGGAGGTATCAGTTGCCTTAGCAACAGATTCATTCCCAAATAAGCACTGTTTTCATTCAGCAGCCTTTAGCCAAAAGAGGAATTAATCATTGAAATCAACAATTCTATTGTTTAGCAAACAAACAGCTTTCCAGGTCTCAAGAAAACAGACCCCTCACAGTTGGTCTAGCATTGCCCAAGGTTGTAGTTGTTTAGTTGAATAAGCCAACCTCTTGAATGACAGGATTTTATCATCAAAACCACTGCTAACAGAACTGCTAGCTTTTGCCAAAGAAACATGAAGAGAGAGCATCTCCTAAGTGATACTAATGAATATATGTAGCTTTATAGATCTTAACCTTACATAGAGAATGTATATGTGAGTTTCTGTCTATATATATTATTGATGCAGTTCAGTAAAAGATTAATCAACCCATTCCGTTAGCTAATAAATAGCTTCATATACTTCAATTTCTACATGTAAAAGCATAATCTTGTATAAGACAACTTATAAAATATTTTACATGGATCATCAACAAAACTAAGAAAACGAATTGCTACATTTCTAAATGTTGATATAACACAGCCAACTCTGCAACCTGAAGTTGCACCACCGTACTGAAGCTGTGAAGCTGTCTAGAGAGGGTAAGCATTGCTTATTTTCTGATAAATGTAATAATTATTATTAAATTATTTTTATATAATACTATTTATTATTATTAATGATAATGATAATAATAAAGGCTCACTATGACTGATCTCTCTTAATAGAAACACATACTTGAACTCCCAAGGGCTCCCAGGTTAAAACTCTTGCCACAAAATGCTTATATCCTAACTATACTCCATGATCACTGATGCCTTATTTCAAGCTTTCTCCATAATGAATCACCTTACCTTTCCAATCTCACTGCACAACATGCCACTCTACAGTCCTACTCTTCCTCACACAGGCCCCCACTTCTTCCCCACTGGCCTGGGCTCTTGATTTCTCTTCTGGCAAGAAGACTCCACCCTCTCCCCACAGCCAGCAAGGTCTGAACGATGTGTTAGAATCCAGTTCTGAGCCCTAGTACTTACCTCTCTAGCCCTTCTCTGACTTCCTATAGCCCTTCATATTCTCTCTCTGTCTCTGTCTCTGTTCCCCTCCTCTCTTTTTGCTTGTTTCTTTAATATTTTTTAATTGTAAGGATAATACATGCTCGTCAAAATAAATTCAAATAATATGAAGGTATGTAACATAAAAAAAGAAAAGACCCTCTGGTTAGAGGTTTGATCCCCAAAGGTAATCTTGTTAATAATTTTGGTATGCAGCTTTCAAGTATATTTTTTGTGAATCTATATAAATATGTTTGTGTTTTCTTTTTGTTTGTTTTTTGTCTTTTTCACAAAAATAGGTCTTCGTTACTCTTTCTCTTAGCTTTTGTCACGCCTACATGGAGAAAACTGAGTTAAAAAGTTAAACACTAAAGAATGAATTCCTCGAATCCATCCCTTCTCACACAATGAGCTGTACACGTCCACTTTTTATTTCTTTTCCCAAGTATTTTGTTCCCGATACTATACTATTTCCTTTTCCATTTATGAAAAATGAACAGTGTCCAAATGAACAGTGTCATTTATTTTTATGACTATGAAAAATAAACAGACTAATTATAAATGTCTAAATATCTGTCAACATCCCCAGTATTAACTGAGGTGAAATACTCAATCAGATAATAAAATTTAAAACCATAATTTTTGAAGATGTATGAAACCAGCTTTCTAATTTACTCTGGAGCCTTTAAGACTGTATTTGGTTTTAATTCATATTCTGTCTCATTTTAAACAAAGGAATCATAACAAATGTACTGTATATATGAATAATAAATTAAATTAATTTTTCCAATTAAAAAACCCCAAACAAGAAAATGGCTAAGGATTTTTGGCCAGCAGATAATTCCAGCCAAAGGCTGACACTTAACTTCTAAATCCACTATTGCACTAATTATGCAACAAATGATGCCAACAAACAGCACTGCCAGGAGCACCGAAGGTTCTCACTTACAAGTAAATGAGTATATCAGAGTCCCCAGATGCCTACACATTAGACTTAAATGGCCAGTAGAATTGAGCATTTACATTACCATGTAATTTACATTACTCAGTGAAATGTCATTTCCCAAGTCCAAAACTGGGACTACTACTTTTGTGACTTTACAAATTTATCTATGATGAGATAATTCAAAGTCGTATTCCCTTAGGAATGTAGAAGACCACCAGATATTAATTAACTCTACCTAAAAGGTTTGGTAATCTCAAGTGCAGCACTGAAAAGCAAGGATATTCATCTCTCATCATCAGCTAATATTTATTGCATGCCTTCAGGGCATATGGCATCGTATAAGTTACTTATTAGGGTGGGCTCTTAGGGCTGTATTAGTCAAAAGTGGAAAATACTGTTGTTGCTCTATGAAATATACATGAAATCTGACCATATTTTCTACTGAGCTCTACTTACACATACATAATAAAGTAGGGTGCCTATGTTTCTTTGAATCAGCAGGGGGTGTTTACCTTTAACCACTCACTAGACAACAGCTGTTCTTCTCTTCTTCATGTATTGACAAAACTGTGCAATGTTGTCTGAAAAATATGATTGTTGTATACTCTTTACTGTTATAGTAAGGAATCAATTCATTTAAAGAGCTTTGATTTATTCTAGAGGAAAAGTATCATAATGCTGGTTAAATTAACAGTCAAATCTTTAGATCAGTCAATATAAAGAATAATGTAAAATTGTACTGACGACTTTTACAACAGAAATCTGAAAAACTGCAAATGCTTTGATATTTTAAAAATTATACACTTGGTTATGGTGCACTGCAGCCACGGCCTTATTATGAATACGAGAGGGAAAGAAAAACTTTGCTGAATTTAAGGTGTAGGAGTATTTATTACTCTTTACTTTGAGCTACTAGATATTAGATTTCATAAGAAAATATGAGATACTGCCAAAAACATGCAGCTGTACATGGACGAAATCTAATTTAATCATTAATACAAATAAAACTGGATCTACTCAACAGCAGCCTAATAGAATGAGAGTCAAATTTTGGCTGGTGCTGTTTATTGGTGGCTTTCCCTGTGACCTCACACTAATGAGGAATAAGAAATGAACACATCACTGCTTGAACTACACTGTGACAGCAGCTAAAGAATGGGGCCTGACCAGATATTTCAGCCTGGGTCCAAATCTGTTCTGCTCACATTTGCCGGCCAACAACTCGTAGTGAGTAAGAATTGCTTAAGACTCGTATCCTTGGCCATGAAAAAAGAAAGCGTCAGAATGAACACCATAAAGGTTTTTAAAAACCCCCAAACAGTCAAGTTACCAGAATCCAGTGAAAACTTTTTTTTTTTTTTTTGCGGTACGCGGGCCTCTCACTGTTGTGGCCTCTCCCGTTGCAGAGCACAGGCTCAGCGGCCGTGGCTCATGGGCCCAGCCGCTCCGCGGCATGTGGGATCTTCCCGGACCGGGGCACGAACCCGCGTCCCCTGCATCGGCAGGCGGACTCTCAACCACTGCGCCACCAGGGAAGCCCCAAGTGACAACTTTTTTGACAATATATTTTGACCAACTTTTTTACATATTATCAAACTGTAATGAAAATTTTTCATTTAAATATTTTACAAATACGTACTCTTCAGACTCAGCCCTCAGTAATAATAAATATCAACTCTTATGGAAGGCTACAGAAACATTTGTTTCTTAATGAAGGGTAGTGAGAGGATTTCAAACCTAAACATATTGCCCACTTTGATTTTACATGCATGTGGACATAATTAGCGTCTATCTATCATCTCACTACACCTGACATCATTCAAGAGATATTTCCTGAGCAACCACTGTGTGACATAGGTGAAAACACTAAGCCAAACAGGGCGTAGTCTCTGCCTTCAAGGAGCTCTCCAACTAGTGATGGTGAGTGTGTGTCTCACACAGTGAGAGGGAGACACAGAGTACTGCTCACAAGTGCTTCACAGAGGGGCACCTAACCTAGCAGGGGCAGGAAGTGAGAGAGGTCAGAGCAAGTTTCCTGAGGATGTTTTCAATTTTTCTAATTTACTAATTATAAATTTTATCTAATCCTTATTTGCCATAAAGGAGCCTCTCTCTCCTATCCTAAGTAATATGTTTTAGGTAATTCTTTTTAAAAAAAATTCTCTTGATACAATTTAAAGTGCTAAAGAAAAAGGACTTTAAAGATATCTCTATTTTTTTTGCAAGAAGTGATCCTTTCTAACTCCCAGTGCACTATTGTCTTAGAACCACAGTGAAGCTCCAGAAGAGCCGTTTTCTATTATTCCTCCACATCTTATCCTGTGATGCTCCTTAATCATGTTAAATATAGCAGACAGACAAGTACACAGTATGAAGAGTAAACTGGCAAACTGCCCACTCAGGTAACAAAACACCTCACACCCTTTCCAGACAGGGTGCTTCCCACAGAATCTGCTGCAGAACCCTAGAAAAAATTCAGGTCACCCTAACAAACTTTTCAAATTGTAGGAAAATACAGAAACTGCTCTCTTTCTCTCTGTGTATATATATGTGTGTGTGTACACCTACCAATATTAACAGCTGTGCTGGTTTTCCTTTGTCTGAGAAAAATATTAACCCACCTTTTGTTGATGGCTACTAAATTGAATTTGTTGCCATTTTTAAGGGATGTAAAAGAAAAAAGACGGAACATACATATTAACTGTTTTTAATAAACCCCTTTCCCCAGATAATTTTATGCTACCCAAAGCGACTAAATCTGAGTCAGTACTTATGCACCTCATCCCTCCCAGCACCCAGAGATCATCACACCATCCTGCACTGCCTTGGCTGTCATATTAGAACTTAAGACTTTTACAGTTAGAGAGGACCTGAGTCCCTGTGGCTCAGAAAATAAAATGGCTTGCCCAAGGTCACAAAGCTCATTAGAGGCAACACAGGTATTAGTACCTATGTCTGCTAATCCCTTGACTCCTCTGAATTCTCCACCAAAAGAACTGTCTCTAGTCCCCAAAAGTAACAGAAAGAACGCACTAAAATCTATTTTGCTCTGAATTTCTCTAATATCTGATTCACTTCATTAGATTAAAAACAATCTAACACTTTAAATGGCATCTTAACATTGAAAAAGTTTCCAGTTTTATGTCCTAGTTTTTTACGTTATTAACATTTCACGTTCTGTATGTGTTATCCCTTGGCCACACACATTTTTAAAATTTGGACCAAGTCATAGAAAATGAGAGTGTCTCACTTTTTATATCAACAGAGGGAGGGGGGAAAAAGTGAGGTGTATCTCTGTCTTACCCACCTAAACATTAAAAAAAAAATTTAAATACCCCTCAGAGAATTTCAAGAGGACACAATTCAAAGAATAATAATAAATGCAAGTCACCAAGAGTTGACATTTCCATGACCTAAGCTTGTTGCATACTGTACCTCCCGCTCATGTCTACTGACATCCAGGAGTAAACCCTAAGGGAGTTGTTTTGAGTGAGGGTTTCTGTATGTCTCTTTGAATAGGAATACAAAGTGACAGAAAAATAACTGAAAATTGCTATAAAATGAATGGTATTTCCAAATGCACAAGCAAACAACATGCACTTTAATGTAACACATTTCTTCTTATTTGGCAGTAAGTTAAAACATATGTTGTTTGAAGTTTATATAAAAATGGATGAAAAGGTGTTATTCGTGTTAAAAATGAAACCAAATTACTAAGTGATTTGAAATCCATGGCTTTTATTATCCAAATGTAGCCAGTTAAAAGTAATGTCACTTGAAGAGTAAAACTAAATTAGGGTTAACAGTTACTGGTTTGCTTGGGGTTTTTTTGTTTTGTTTTGTTTTGTTTTGTTTTTTTGATGAAGGAAATAAAGTAAAAACCTCCAAACATATGCACTTAGTCATTACAATTTCACAATTTTCTTTAACACAATTCCAAACAACAAAGAAGTTTAGTTACCCCTTAAAAATCAAGTACAAATATTTTTTCCTGAAGGCTTTTTCTTCTGTGAATTACCAAAGAAAGAGCTGTCAAATGCTTAGTCTCACTTCAAAAAGAAAAAGTCAATGGCAGCAGGTAAAAATCAGGTGGTCAAAACGTCCTCATCAACTTGCCCCGGGAAAAATTTCATCAAGAAGAACAACAAAAAGCAAAAATCATTATTATCAAAGAAATTATTTTTACCATCAACAGTTTGATTAATGCTTTGCAAAATAAATAAAAAATAAGAGAACATACTCTTGAGTTGTTTAGATGAAAAAGACAGAGAAGGAACAAGTTTTCAAACAGGATTGGAAGAGCAGAAGATGTTCAGAACTAAAACTTAAAAGCAGAAAGAAGTTTTGTTACTTGGTTTTTAAATACACAGTATATCTAAGGGTATGCTTCTTAAGCCTAAGATTCCTGGCATAGATGACTTTCTTCTACAGTCCTTTTCTATAACTTATTTAGGATCCAAAGTAATTTTCTCCTGTTGACCATTGTTCAATATAGCAAAAAATAAGATACAGTATGTCCCCCAAAGATCAGATTACTTAGCCCTAATAAATACAATCAAAGAAGCATGTTCTGTTACAAATCCTTAAAGTAGGTACAAATGCCTTAAGGAAAAGCCTTTATTTTATATATTCTTTAAAGAATTGTATCCCATTTGGGGCCTTGGGAAAATATTAAATAAAAAGTATTTTGTCATGAATTGCATTATCATCACTGATCAGCACCAAAGACAGACCAAGTGGTAAAGAAGAGCCAACCTACAAACAAACACCATCAGTGGTGTTGGGTCCAAAGAAGATGTGTCAAGAGATGTCATCACAATAGTCCATCTCTGTTTTTGCCCTCAATTATGTTGGCCAAATATACTACCAGGTGCAAAACACCTTAATTACAACGCTTACCATGATCAGTTGTGGTTTTTTTTAACTTCTGAAATATTTTTTACATTTTTATTCTTGTCTAGAAATAAGAAGAATTGAGAAACTTAGAACACTTTAGAAACTTTACAATTTAATATTGTCCATGTTGGATAGAAGCACTGACATAAAAAATAAGTTAATGGAAGGTGATAACAAATTTAAGAGGGAATAAACTCTTAACCATTGACTAAAGCTTCAATTGCAAATATGACCTGCTTCTGTTAACATTTCAAATAAATGTTAGAAAACGTTAGTGAATATTCTTCTTTATTCTCACATGTCAGCATTCTGTAGACAAATGAGAACTTGAATGCTTTATAAGAGACATAATTTCATTAATCTTCACATAGTCTCTCTAGGGTTTATGTTTAATACCTGCCTTTTTTCCTCTGTCCTTCAAAGTCCAATGGGCAATAAAATCATAATTAAGATCTAGATGATAACAGTCTCACATCTGTAGTATTCAATCTACTAGCTAGTGTCTCATATTTCAAAAAGTTGGTCAGCTGGAATCTAGATTTAAGGTGAACCAATTATATGTCAATTATATCTAAATAAAGCTGGGGGGGAGAAGATGAATCAATAATGTTAGTAGAACTAAATCTGGCTATTTAGTTTATTTCAAAAGGAAAGAAGGAAAACATTTTCTGAATTTCATGCTCTCCAAGATTTTATATAAATTTGTTGATAGTTTCAAATAATGTTTATTCTCATGGTACTTTATTTAAAAATTTTTATTTATTTATCCTTGGGTGCGTTGGCTCTTTGTTGCTGTGTGTGGGCTTTCTCTAGTTGCAGCCAGCAGGGGCTACTCTTCATTGCGGTGGGGGGCTTCTCATTGTTGCGGAGCACGGGCTCTAGGTGCGTGGGCTTCAGTAGTTGTGGCACATGGACTCAGTAGTTGTGACTCGCGGGCTCTAGAGCGCAGGCTCAGTAGGTGTGGTACACGGGCTTAGTTGCTGTGTGGCATGTGGGGTCTTCCCGGACCAGGGCTTGAACATAATGTCCCCTGCCTGGCAGGCTGATTCTTAACCGCTGCACCCCCAGGGAAGTCCTTCTCAAGGTACTTTTAAGGCAATTAGTTACCAGATGGGTACAGTAAGTAAAGAACAGCAGCAAGAAAAGCATATGGTCCAGGCTTCACAGTCACAAAGAACATCAAAAAGAGGTCATGTGTATAGTCACAAGAGATACACTGACCAGGGTGAAAGACAAGCCATTCATTACAGTGCACTGAGAATTAATATTTTTATAAATTATGTAATCACCCAATGAATAGCTCAATTAAATTAATTTTTGTACTATAAGAATTAGTTTATTAAATTAAGATATTTAAAATATTCTACAGTTTTTGAAACTTTGTTTTGGCATTTTCTTCACTTTTCAAATACAATG
The DNA here is from genome assembly GCF_003031525.2 of Neophocaena asiaeorientalis asiaeorientalis. NCBI lineage: Eukaryota > Metazoa > Chordata > Mammalia > Artiodactyla > Phocoenidae > Neophocaena > Neophocaena asiaeorientalis. The sequence continues at coordinate 7,904,565 of NW_020174013.1, read as the reverse complement.
GAAACCAATGGTGTACTAAGTAGGGCATGGTAGGCGTGTTCTACCCCAGTAGGGAGAAATATTTTTAACCCTGCCATTAAAAAAAAAAAATGCTGCCACATGGTGATAATTAAAAGCAGATCAGGACTTCCCTGGTGGTGCAGCGGTTAAGAATCTGCCAGCCAATGCAGGGGACACGGGTTTGAGCCCTGGTCTGGGAAGATCCCACATGCTGCAGAGCAACTAAGCCCGTGTGCCACAACTACTGAGCCTGTGCTCTAGAGCCCATGAGCCACAACTACTGAAGCCCGCGCGCCTAGAGCCTGTGCTCCACAACGAGAGAAGCCACAAGGAGAAGCCCGTGCACCGCAACGAAGAGTAGCCCCCGCTCGCCACAAAAAAAAAGCAGATCAACTTTCAATTTTATTATTTTTTAAAATTCTCTAATACCTGTTATAGCCCGAGACTGGACTTCCCCTGCCAGCCACTCCAGTCCTTGGCATGCCTTGCTGGAAACCTCAAAAAGTGGAAGTAGCTAAGATCTTGTCACAATCCCTTGCATGCTCTGCATTTACTTATCATTCTTAAGTGACCTCATACTATTTTCTTCTCTTCCTTCCATTCCTCCTGTTTGTTTACTTTTAAGCATTTTACAAAGGAGACAGTAAAGCTGAAGTTAGATTTTATTGAATTATTAGGCTGGAATGGGGAGAAATAAAACTAAAATACTGCTCATTTAGTAAAATACTGCTTTCAGAACATGAGTTATAATACTCATGTACTCAAAATCCAAAACACTTCAAAATGAAAATAGAGCTTTTAGTTGCTAGAAAAATGAGAAGTGAACTGCTGGAAATTGCAAAATAATCTGTATGTTTTTCCTTTCTATACAACACGTGTGTGAAAAAGGATTCTTAATTTCTCTGCATTAAAAATAAAATATAATAACATAAACTGGATGTCACACCTGGTATGCAGGTCTAATTATGATACACTGTCCTTATACTAAGTGGATATATGGTAAGACATTAAAAAATCCTTCTCATTGAAACCCCTTTTAAACTTCATTTTAAATTGAATTTTTCTTGTTCTCTATACAATAATCCAACTTTTCTAATATGTTACCAACATTTCTTCCATTCTGTTTTCAAAGCATAAGAATCACAACTGGTACTTCTCACAGCAATTCTTTTGTAAAGTTTTTGTTTATTTTTCTGTCAATGTTAATCCAAGTCTTACAATTCACTATATATCTCATGAATCCATTTTGGAGTTCTGTCATGACATCATAATATAAAAAGTATTCCATAGACGAATAGATCTGGAAACCACTAGACTACAGGAAGAATAAAAAGTTCCAAAGTTAAACAGCACAACAAAAAAAGAAAACATTGCCTAGTGAAATCAGCTCAAATTTAGAAAAATTAACAATAGAGATATAATAAGTATTTTAAATGGACCTCATAAAACTAAGGCTTTTCTAGTTTGTAATACATATACTTGGACTTAAAAAATGTCCTGGAAAGGAATCTGTGCTTCATAGTAACACAACTGAACATCACTTTACAAATAAGTTATTAAAATAATACAAATATTACTGAGTTACATGCTACTGGAAAATTTACACATTTCATACCCTTAAAGATAGGCAACTGATACATATGAAAAAAAGAGTGTTTTTTGGAGATCTAATGCTATTAATGCTGGTAGGAGACATATATTCCATGCCATTCTTCCATACATCTAAAACATTTTTCATATAATTATATACGAAAACCCTCAATTTTAGACTTTCTTACATATTACAGAAAGCTTTACAAAGCTACTGTAAATACGAGGCAGAAACTACCTAAAACCTAAGTGTTCCATGATATAAAGAAAATACCAAAGAGCATTTGGAATCTGGGCCGTAGGCCATGTATATGAAAATCTATCTGCTAACGCAGAATTACTTCATTGAGGAAGAGGTGATGTCAAGGCCTCTAGAACAGGTGACAGCTGAATCCACTGGAGAGCCACCATATTGAGAACTGTGGGAATTTTTAAATTAAAGGGCCTCATGGTCTTCTATTTATCTATGTGAATGCATAAAATGATGAAATTTGAGGACCTACATCCATTTCACATATCTCTGGATTGCCTTCACACAACAACCAATACAAACAAAAAGGAAAGATTTCATTTGCCTTCACTCTAGTTATCTGGTTTTGGCATTATCTTTAAATTAAACAGTTTATATTTGTGGTATGACACAGACCTCTGTTCTTAGGACTCCAATGTCAAAATCTCACTTTTTAAAAAGAGAGTTAATTTGACAGAAAGCATACCAAAGGTAAAAACATGAAATTCAAGCCTGGCTTCTTTATTTGATTTTAATTATGACTACAGTTCATATTTCAACTTTGTATAATAAAGGAAATACCAAAAACTCAAAACCTTTGAGACACTATTATCTATAACAACTTTGTTATAAAGTTCTTTTCTGGTTTTAAATGATTCAAGAGCAATCTGAAAATAAAACTAAACTCTATGTTATCAGGAAAAAGAAATTATTTCACATATTATAGAGTAACCAGAGACTTTCAAGAAGAGGACACTACTACTTTGAGAAAAAGTAGTAGTGCTATGTTCTAGAATCAGGAGAACCAGGCTTTCCAGTTTCTAATTTACTGTAAAACTTAACTACAACAACAACAAAAGGCAAGTGCCTAAAAAAGAGTCCTAAATTCTTCGTCCTAATTTTAAGTGCTATCAAGAATTATATATTTCAAAATGATCAAATCTATCTATAAAATGGTTAAACACAGGCACTTCTCATGTTATGAACATCTGACTTACATACATTCATGTAATTGTTTTATTGAGTACCAGGCACCGTGCTAGGCTAGCACTGGGATTTGAACTGTAAACAAGACAATTGAGTTACTCCCTCAAGAGGCTTACAGGGTCTGGAGTGGGTGGGAGTACCTATACCAAGGATTCGTACTGTGGGAGCACAGAAGAACACCTGGCCCAAACTCACAGGTCAGGAAAGCCTTTCAGGGGAAGTGGTATCTGTGCTGAGCAACATGTGCTCAAAGCTCAGTGGCTATAAGTTCTATGACTAAAGCTCCTGGCCGTGACAACACTCAGGTCTATAAACACTATCCCATGAAGGTAAAGAACCACAGCCCACAGAACCTTGCAGCACTATGACATTCTATGAACAACATCAGTACAAGTTATGAGTTTCTGGCTGAGTGAACAATATTGATTGATCTCCTCTGTAGACCACCTCCCCCAAATCAGAAAAAGAGCCTCCAGAGGTCCTTATCCACTTTCTGGCCAGTTTCCCCCCTGCTCTCTATTTGAAAAGCTTGAAAAAAAACTCCTGTCACCTCTCTCTCTCTCTCTCTCTTTTTTTTTACACTTGTTTGTTGAAGTACAACCTACGTAACAGAAAAACAGAGAAATAATACAATCACCACTGAAAGATTTATCTCAAAGTGAACACACCCATATAACCAACACCCACTTTAGGAAATGGAATATGACCAGCACCCTTGAAGCGTCCCTGGTGCCATTTCTCTCCTCCCCAGGTGTAACCATTATCTTGATCTCTAACACTATAGTTTTGCCATCCTTTAAACTTTATATAAATGGAATCTTAGAGTAAGTATTATTTTGAGTTGGTGTCTTTTGCTCAACATTATGTTTATGAGATCATCCAGATGTGTGTAAAAGTAGCTGATTCATTTTCTTTGCTTTTATCATATTCCATTCTATGAATAAGTTCTTTATTCTAATTATTTATTTATTCTAATGTTGATGGGCATGCGCATTTTTCCAGTGTTTAGCTATATGAATAATACTGTGAACATTTTTGTATATGTCTTTTGGTGCACATTTACACACATTTCTGTAGAGTCTACTATACTTAAGAGTGAAATTGCCAGGTAGCAGGACATATATTTTCAGCTTTAGCAGATACTGTTGAACAGTTTTCCAAATGGTTTTACCACTCTACCATATGAGTTTTAGTGCTCCACATCTTTATCAACACTTGGTTTTGTCAGTTTTTAAAATTTTAGTCATTCTCTTGGGGGTGTATCAGTATTTCATTATGGTTTTAAATTGCATTTCCCTGGTGACTATTCTGGTTTAGTATCTTTTTCTATGTTTATCAGCCATTTGGATATCCTGTTTGTGAAGTCCCTGATGATGTCTTTTGCATTTGTGAAACTAGATTCTTTCTTTTTCCACTGGCTTGTAAGAATCTATCATATATTCTGGAAACAAGTCAATGCATATAATCATAAATTATATGCATTGCAAATATCTTCTGTTCTGTAACTTGCCTTTTCCCTTTCTGAACAGTGTCTTTCAGTAACAGAAGTTCCTAGTTATAATATAAACCAATTTATCAATCTTTTCCTATATGGCTATGTTTTTAAATTCTGTTCGAGAAAGCTTTGTCTACCTCAGAGACATAAACATATTCTTACATATTTTTGTTAGAACATTACTGTCTTATGCTTCACATTTAGATCTATAATCCACTTAGAATTGATATTTGTATATGATGTAAGGTAAGGGATCGTGATTTATTTTCTTCTATAAAGTTATCCTGTTGGTTCAGAATGTTTTATTGAAAATACTGTCCATCTCCATTTTTCTGCAGTGCCATCTATCCCATATTATGTTTCCATATATGCATGGGTCTGTTTTTGGACTCTATAATATTCCATCAGATGCTTATCAATCCTTACACCAATACCACACTTTCTTAATTGCTGTAGCTTTATAATAAGCCTTGATATCCAATAGTTTTGAATCTTCCAAATTTCTTCTTCTTCTTCAAGATTATCTTGACTACTATGGGTCCTTTGCATTTGCATATAAATATTAGAATCATTTGTCAATTTCTTCTAATGCTACCTCATCTGTCTCCCGCCCAATAACCTCAGGTCACTTTGGAATGTCCCTCACCATTAGGACTTTGTGTAATAAGGAGCACTAATTTCTGCAAAGAACACATGGGGTAGCAGTATGAGGTGTTTCAGACTGAAGGCTCGTAGCACTGCTTGAGGAGCAATCCCCTGATTCTTAGAAATTTGCTTCAGTCCCTTAGAGATTTTGCATGGAAACATTTTTTAAGGAGGCAATTTTTCAGATTTCTCTAAAATATATTTTATGATAATTGCCAGCATCATATACTCCTAAAGTCTCAGAGGATATTCAGATGTTCCATTTACACTGCCCTTTAAAATTAAAGGGAATAAAAACAACTTGAATTCAAAAAGATACGTGGCCCTCAATGTTTGCAGCAGCATTATTTACTACTGCCAAGACATGGAAGGAACCTAAGTATCCATCAACAGAGAAATGGATAAAGAAGATCTTTTACACACACACACACACACACACACACACACACACACACTGGAATACTACTCAGCCATTAAAAAGAACAAATTTTTGGCATTTGCAGCAACATGAATGGATTTGGAGGGCATTATGCTAAGTGAAATAAGTCAGACAGAGAAAGACAAACACTGTATGATATCACTTATATGTGGAATCTAAAAAAACAACAAACTAGTGAATATAACAAAAAAGAAGCAGACTCATAGATATACAGAACAAACTATGGTTATGAAGGAGCAATACAGGGGTGGGGGAGTGGGAGGCAGAAATTACTGGGAGTAAGATAGGCTCAAGGATGTATTGTACAACATGGGAAATATAGCCAATATTTTGTAGTGACTATAATGGAAAGTAAACTTTAAAAATTATATTAAATTTTTTTAAATAAAAAAATAAAATTAAGGAGAATCACAAAATTGTTAGAATTTTAGAATGCAAAGGGTTTTCCAGGGTTACTCTTCTTTTGGTTAAACCCAAATTTACTTGAATATCAGTTTTTAAAATGAAAGACTTCTCATATAATTTTTGTTTTATATTTTTATGAGAACTGTAACAGCATTATTTTCCCTTAGCATTTCAGCTACATAAATACTTTCACATGTTCTTGCAGCTCTGAATTCTCAACACCCAACTTAACAAGCAGATTTTAGAAACACAATGGTATATGATTAAAAGTTAAGAATTTAGGATCCCAAGTTTGGGCTGTGCCATCAAGTATTTATAACTACTCCTATACAGACTTTCTACACATAGAAGAGCAATTGTATTGCCTATTTCATATACGACATTCATTGGGTGATGACTTTAAGACTGGTATAGTCCATTAGGCTACAATGGACTTCAGGACAGGGACTGTTGGATACCTACACCTTAAAAATACTAAAGCTTGGGCTTCCCTGGTGGCGCAGCGGTTGAGAGTCCGCCTGCCGATGCAGGGGACGCAGGTTCGTGCCCCGGTCCGGGAGGATCCCACATGCCGCAGAGCAGCTGGGCCCATGAGCCATGGCCGCTGGGCCTGCGCATCTGGAGCCTGTGCTCTGCAGCAGGAGAGGCCACAACAGTGAGAGGCCCGCGTACCGCAAAAAAAAAAAAAAAAAAAAAATACTAAAGCTCAATAATTGTGGCTGAATTCATGAGTAATTAATTTTGATCTCATCATTGGTTTTACAAAAGGACGTGAGAGACTGAGAAAAACACTTAAATTGAACGTGAAGTTGACTTTAAATGTTAAGTAGGGAGGCTAAACTTCACAATGGGCTTTTTTCTCCCCACACTGCCTGTGGGCAACATATCCCTTTAGGTGAGAGAGTAGATGGGGCAGGTTCTCAGGCCTGAATGGGAAAATGTCAATCGCAGGTGTTTTCACTGTATTTTCATACAGTGCTAAGCACACGTCTTGCCCACAGCACGCATGCTATTGTATACTTGTTGATTTGATTTGAGAGCACTCAGAGCTGTAGCACTGGCATCATAATTCTTTGTGGTACAGTTGGCGCCTTTTACAATGTTTACTTTAAGCAGAGCCTGATTTTATATGCCCATGGCTAAAAAGGCCCTTTTTGTGGGTCATGGGACCAGGTGCACATGAAGAAAATGTGCCATCCGTGAAAGCAGAGAGCAATTCCCCCCATATACTGTAAAACTTGGCATGTTTATGATACTAACTGCCCTTTCCAATCATCACTCTTCCCTATACAGAAAGAAACATGCTCATTAATAGTACCCAAAATGGATTCTACAGAGTTTCAGGCCCATGAAAGGACAGGGCTCTCGTAGGGTGAGTAATGAGACCACTTTTAGGATCCTGGAATTTGTTGAAAGCCACTCGGAGAAAAAGTTGCTTGGGGCCCTGTTCTTTTAAATTATACTACTCAGGGCTTCCCTGGTGGCGCAGTGGTTGGGAGTCCGCCTGCCGATGCAGGGGACACAGGTTCGTGCCCCGGTCTGGGAGGATCCCACATGCCGCGGAGCACCTGGGCCTGTAAGCCATGACCGCAGAGCCTGTGCGTGCGGAGCCTGTGCTCCGCAGCGGGAGAGGCCGCAACAGTGAGAGCCCACGTACCACAAAAAAAAAAAAAATTAAACTACTCAGAAAGGAACTATGTTTATATAATAATATTTTAGCTAAATGTTTGTAAATCATAAATATCCTTACTTAAATTTACAGATTAAAATATTTTAAAACTTTCATTTATCTGGAACCCAAGCAACCATAAAGCTCAATCATTATCAAATTCTTTTAAAGTCCTCATAAACAGGATTCTAAAATAGCAATAGATGATCATAATGGTAATCATTCACGCTAAAGATTCCAGTTGGACCTCCTGAATACCTTTTATAAGAAGCAACAATTTTTAGTATGTGTTTAAAGTTGTTTCTCTTATTATATTCTAAAGCTTACAAAACTGATCACATGTACAGTGTGCATGTATAAACAATGGGTTAAACGAAAAATTCAATTAATGAGAAATTCCATTCACCACCCATTACATAGAATCTAGGGTTTATTGTATCAGCTGCTTTCTCCAATTCACACCTATATGCATCCTCTCTTGAAGGTCTTTCCCTATCAGTCAGTCATACTATTCTCTAAGCCTTAAAATTCCCCTCAGAATATGTGAGTTAAACTTACCCTGTCCTTTCAAACATGTAAACAGTTTCTGTGAACATCTTTTAGGTAACATTTTACTAATATTAAAGTTTGCTATTACTGAGTATGAGGAAATAAAGTGCAAAATCATTTTAAAATAGATCAGCAGAACTTTTAATTATAAGGAATTGAAAAGAAATACTAATACTTGGGTTTAAATGAGCCTAAACCATTCAAGCTTAACCAAATATCTCATTTTCTTCTTCCATAGTTATGACGCCTAAAATATTTTTATTTTATTTGTTAAGCCTACATACATTTCAATTGCTGAAAACAACTCCAAGCAATCATAATATCTCACTAATCAAAAGCTTTTTCATTCAACAAAGTAATTTTACTTACAAAAAGTAAAATCAACTTTAATTTTAGAGAATATATTGTTAAATAGCAAGATAAATTCCTGGAAGGACATAAATCATTTTATTAAAATGCTTCATAAAATTTACAAACTAGAGCTAAGTGATCACCCTTATGTTTACAATTACATAAGAAACTAAGAAAATGGAATTAACTTTAACATAAGTTTCTAAAAGAGAACTGCAAAAAAAAAAAATGGAACTCATTTTGTAATATCTTGGTGTGTATCTGGCTGAAATATTTTTAGAGAACACAATGCTCCCAGATAATCGTAAGAGCCTTGCCTTAAGTGACGGATGCTGGCTATGCTTTTAGCTATTTTAAATATGCCAAAAATAACAGCAAGGACAAAAGAAGTATATTTACAAATAATTAAATTATCATTATGCCATCAAAAATAGATTTCATATGCACATATAAATTAAGTATATTCAAAAATAAACTGAGGGACTTTGCTGGTGGCGCAGTGGTTAAGAATCCGCCTGCCAATGCAGGGGACACGGATTTGATCCCTGTTGCAGGAAGACCCCACATGCTGCAGAGCAACTAAGCCCGTGTGCCACAACTACTGAACCTGCGCTCTAGAGCCCACGAGCCACAACTGCTGAGCCTGCGAGCCACAACTACTGAAGCCCACGTGCCTACAGCCTGTGCTCCGCAACAAGAGAAGCCACCGCAATGAGAAGCCCTTGCACTGCAACAAAGAGTAGCCCCCATTCTCTGCAACTAGAGAAAGCCTGCGCGCAGCAACGAAGACCCAACACAGCCAAAAATAATAATAATCGGACTTGTGTTCTTGTTCCTAGTAGCTGCTTTAAAAACATGGGTTTGTTAGGTAGCAGACAATACACACACAATACACATATTAAGAGCATGGAAGGTTCCTAGCAAACTTTTTTGCTTTTATAATTCTGTTTCCTTTCACACCCATCAAATGTGATATGAAGATATATGTAACACTCACCATTCTTTATGAAAGACTCCATTCTGAACGTACAGATGAATAAATGTTTTGATATATGGATGATAGATATAGGCATATATCTCTTAACTTGTATGATCCAAATGTTCCATACTTCATAAAGCTACATTTCCTTTATCTATAAGAAATACATACACACATATCTACATGATACATATAGTGCATAAAATATGTATGTTTTAATTTCAGAGTCAATAATGTATGCACTTCATAGAAGTAGATTAATTCCAAAAACTAAGATTCAATAGAGTTTATAAGGTATTTAATAAAAACAAGTCAGTAGAGAATGGACTTGAGGACACGGGGTGGGAGGGGGAAGCTGGGGCAAAGTGAGAGTTGCATCGACATATATACACTATCGAATGTAAAATAGTTAGCTAGTGGGAAGCAGCAGCATAGCACAAGGAGATTGGCTCGGTGCTCTGAGATGACCTAGAGGGGTGGGATAGGGAGGATGGGAGGGAGGCTCAAGAGGGAAGGGATATGGGGACATATGTATGCATATGGCTGATTCACTTTGTTGTACAACAGAAACTAACACCGTATTGTGAAGCAATTATACTCCAATAAAGATCTATTAAAAAAAAAGTCAGCTCCAAAAGAAAAAGTTTAGCCTCTTCCCTTCAAAATATATTAGATTCTTATATATTGAAGTTAATTTACTACTCTGTTATCTCAAATGATAAATAAAAAGAACCTAGTCTTTCCTAAATTTAAAAGGAGTCCCAGATTTTTATATTAATTTGAATAAATTATCATTTTAAAGTATCTGGATAATTTATTTGAGCAATAAGACAAAGGTTGCTAAATTTCTGAGTAAACATTTCAGAGGTAAGCTTAACTATTTTAACCTGAACCAAAAAATTAGTTTCATTTAGGATTTTGCAACTCTCTGTATTAAATAAAATAACTGGCAGGGAAAAAATTTTTAAATAATCACTTTGACCATTAAAATTAAATGGTCAATCTTTATAAACAATCTTTATTATAAACAATTTATATATAATCTATATTATAAACAATCTTTATACCTAATGTGGAGTTTATTTTGGATGGTTGGAGGGGTGTGTGTGTTTGTGTAAATGACCAGCCATACTGATAATGACTCTGCTTCTTCTCAGAGCAAAAGGTGATGGAATCGCTCTAAGAGTGCTTACTTCCTCAGTTCTGAGTTCACTAACAGGAAACCACAGTATATATTAAAGACGGCTACAAAATCACTCTTTATAGGTGCTACAATTTAGTTCAAAGCCTCCTACAAAGTTGAATGGCAATGTTAAACCATTTATCACTCAGCTCCTGAACATGAAGAAAATTATGCTCACATAGCAACTAGGATTTCCTTCCCAAGATTGCATCGACATTAAAAATTAACAATGGATTGATTATTCTTGCAATTGAGGGGGAAAGAGGAAAAGGAAAAAGTGTTTCTATCATGTCTTCCTCTCTGGTTACCTAATGACATATTTCATAACATATAACACCATAAAATTATGGCTGTGAACGCTTGTTTGGGGACATGATTTAAAATACAAAATAGAACTCAAAAGAAAGAGAAGCTACTTAAATCTTAAAAAAGACACTAAAAACTAAACATAATTTTCTCATGTATCACATTTCAAAGAAGAGCCCTTACAGTATAAAGATCCCATGAGTTCATGACAGCTTTATTCTTAGACCCACAAATCAAGCCATTGTTAAGCTCTGAAACTGCAGGAACTGCTGCCACCTATAGAATCTAAACAATAATGACAGCGTTTTACTCAGCAGTACCCTCTACTGGGGACAGAAATGTGCTGAATGTGTAAGCACTCTTCTTAACAGCAGGTGGCCTCACTTTTGCTACAGATTTACCTCAAATACACTGGTTTAAAAGCTTTTTCATGTTTTGTAAAATAAACTTCAACTTCTGCCTGAATCTAAAGTTGCCAGGTGATTTGAGATCAGAAAAAACACAGCCTTGAACTCGCAAATTCACTTCCATAAGCAGTTTCACAAAATGTTCTCCAGTTGCTAATCTGATGTCACTTAGTGTCATGCTGTACCAACAAGGCTGCAAAAGAGAGGCGTTCTGCTGAGACTCAGTGCAAAGGGACAAGATTAAGGGAAATGTTTACAGAGTGTAAAATGTTTACAGAGTGTAAAATGCCAGTTACCACAAATAATCCCATCTTGCTAGAATTTATTATACTCTATAATGAAGTAACCATAAAACTGACAGTTTCTTGTAGCATTCTTAGATAATTTTAAGCAAATTTAAACATTTAAAATGTTGTTTACTGGATAAACAACAAGGTCCTACTGTAGGGCACAGGGAACTATACTCAATAAACTATGATAAACTATGATAAACCATAATGGAAAAGAATACATATATATATGAGTCACTTTGCTGTACAGCAAAAATTAACACAACATTGTAAGTCAAATATACTTCAATAAAGTTTTTAAAAAATTAAAGTAAATTAAAAAGTTGTTTACTGTTGAGGATTCAAAATGCAAACCATGGGTAACAACGTGTACCAAAGAGGCCAACATAATTTTTCTTAGAAAAGAAAGTCAGTTAACTTTTCCATGTTTTTATTGTAACCACTGAATGACAAAACAAGTGGATTCTTAACCACTGCGCCACCAGGGAAGTCCCTTGAGAGCATTTTAAATATTCAAAAATAAAAGGTGTTATAACCAAGGGCTGACGTAAAGAATTTCGACATATTCAGGAGCCAAAATAAAGTAGGCTTATAAAGCGAAGAAAATCTTCTAACAAAAAAACATTCAGTCAGAGTCAAGTAGCACTCACAGTATGAAAATAAACAAATATCATATACTATACTGCTGAAGACATGCCATCAACTGACAATTTGAATCCAACAGCAAGATATTGCAAATACTAAACTCCAAACTTCTATCTGTAATTACAGCAAATAGCAAGAAAAAAATATAGATTTAGGACAAAACAAGGAAACAAAACAATACTCAATCTGTAGCTATCAAAAAGTAAATTATTATTGAAATGTTGACTATTCCTAAAATATTAGATAGATGAATATTGAAAAATTTAGCCAACTATCCAGATGTTTATCAAGTTTTTGTAGAAAAAAACCTGTGACTTGTTTTTCAGTATCATTCTGATCTTGTTCACAAAGTCACAGATTCCTAGAATATATTTAACATGCTTGCTCTTAATTTTACACATTAACTCTATGGTACATATAAATTCTTTAAGGCCACTGAAATAAATTGTCACTGCAGCCATACATACACTACGTTTGCCATTTAGGACTGTACACTTAAGTATCATCCCTCCCTTTGTGTGAGATAGCTTGTTAATCCCAAGTTCTCGCACTACCATCTTTCACCTGTGATGAGGCTTAACCCACATCTTCACCATCATAAACATACTGATAGTCCTGAATTTAGGCCTATCACCTTAAGTTTTTCTTTACATGTTTTTTCATGTCTGGCCACCAACTTCTTCAAATGACTATGCTGTGCTACTGACAAAAGTTCTGACTGTCTTTTAATCCCTTTCATAGTTGAGAAGTGGCAGCTAGGCAAGTAGAGGAACAGAAGAAGCTGTAAGTGCTCAAAAATGTACTAGCAGCAAAGAATTCTATATAACTGGGCTTTAAATCTGTACTTCCGAGTTTTTATGTTTTTTCTCAGCTACCTACTCGAGTTATTTTTGAATTATTTATTCAATCATTAGTTTCAACTTTAATTTTCGTGAAATTTCCAAACCATGGCGGGTAAGTATAGTTTTAAAATAGTTTTTATTTGTAATAGGGTTAAGTAAATTTATTTGATATATATTTGTATATAAGCATATCATTGTACTGAAACTAATATACCAGATCATAAATATCCACTGATTCTCAGGATGGATACATGTATATACCCTAATCCTGAGTTTCTCCAAACTTTCTGATGGCATCGTGGGTTTGCTCTACTATGAACTTTAAGTGCTTTATTAGATCAAATCTCTGAGTTCTTAATAACTCAATAATGAACTGTATCAAACTGGACTTTTATTGTATGTTTTTTAAAAGAAAGTGATTACTTAGATAGATAGATAGATAGATAGAATTGTATGTGGTACTACACTGTCACAGTGTTTCTCAAATATCATTTACATAGTCTTTTTATTTTCTTAAATTCTCTATATCCTCACTATAAATACTTTCCCAGAGTCTATGACCCAGAGCTATCGCTGATATAATTGTGTAAAAACTCTGTTTTATTATTTCAATATTAAGCCACTTGGATAATAATAATAATATTTATGATATAGTTTGTGCCACCATTTGTCATGTGCTAGGGGCTTTTTAATCATAAGCATTGATTCTTAGACCAGCCCTGTGAGATATTATACCCATTTTAAAGATGAGGAAACTGAAGGAAAGGGAAATTATATGACTTGCCCAAAGCCACCAAGCCTGTGGATTACAAATTAAGAGCTCTTTCCATTAATTTAATTGAAAACAAAAATAATTGAGTAACTGCTACATGGAACACATGATGCTACTGCATTTTTTTTTACAAGACAGTTTATTTTACAAAACTGGGTCACTCAAAATTCTTAAAAATGCATAAAGCACTATAAAAACTGAATGATATATATTATCACACAATAATCTCAGAGCAAAAAAAAAAAGAATTCATCAGCTTTGTAGCAAATGCTACAAAGTCATTATATCAATCCCATTTTAAGAACACATTACAATATGCAAACCTGTAAAGGGACCCCATATTGATAATGAGTGGGATCATTTGAATTTGCAATATTCTTGACCTTCAAGGAATTAATAATCTCCTACTTCATTTTTTTTGACCACATACTTGTACCACTTTTGCAGTGTCTTCATTGTGAAAAACACTTGGAATAAACAGTTTAAAACTGTAATTTTCTTTGTAGGTACAGTATTAAATTGCAATATCAACTGGAGCACCAAAGAACTACAGTGCTACCCTGAGGACAAAAGGCATTTTAGATGTCTTAAATATAAATATATATATTTTTAAATTATCAAGTAAAGTCCTCTTATTCTTTTTTTTTAACCAGTGATTTAATTCTGTTTTACACAAAAATCAAATACAATAATATTTCAGTCACCATACATTATATGATAAGAAACAAAAGAATAGGTTTTGAAGGATATCCTAAAGCTTCAGTTCTAAGGGACATAGGTAGGTGAACAGATGGTTCTCAGAGAGTGCAGTCACAGACTATTTCCCCTTCAGAAGTTCCTAAATGATGATGCATTTTGATTTGAAGGGTACTGTTGATAGCCTACCATATGCTTCTAGTAAATCAAAATGAAAATGAGATCATGTATGAGTCTTCCTGAATGAAATTTCCCTTTAAAATAGTGGGCTAGGGCTTCCCTGGTAGCTCAGTGGTTGAGAGTCCGCCTGCCCATGCAGGGGACACAGGTTCGTGCCCCGGTCCGGGAAGATCCACATGCAGTGGAGCGGCTAGGCCCGTGAGCCATGGCCGCTGAGCCTGCGCGTCCGGAGCCTGTGCTCTGCAACGGGAGAGGCCACAACAGTGAGAGGCCTGCATACCACAAAAAAATAAAATAGTGGGCTATCCAACAGGCTTATTCCCTTTGGGGACCATCCTTGTAATATACATCGGATGTTGTTAGCTCTGCTTTGGGAACACCGGTTGATTCTTTCCAAAAATCCTACCTATTCTTATCTATGTTTACAAACTCCTACTTTAAAATAAGGCCAGTCTTATATTCCTTTATTCAAGACAAGTTCCTAAAATTTACTAAGAATTTCTTTCTGTTTTGTTAAGGCCTTCATTTATCTCATTTAAAACTTAAATTAGATATGAATAAAATTTATTAAATGTTCAACGGGATACAAAAGAACATGATGGATACTAAACTAACACCACATGCTATAGAAAGATTACATTTTAGGTCTTTCAATTACATATATTTTTGGTACACACTAGAATCAAGTTTGTTCAAATAATAATATTCCTGAATTGCATCTCTCACATCATTCTTGTGCCTAGACAGTATTTCACGTTGAATGTCTATGTTGTTTATAAATATTCAGTTTACATACAGCCCTCTATGTACCAGGTACTGAGAAAAACAAAGTTACTAGTTTGAGGAGCTTACATTTTAGAAATATAAGAGAGCAAATGTGGAAATAGGGCATTTCAATAGAGGGTGTATCAATGCATCTACAGTGGTGTCAATGCAATTGCTAGAGATAACATACAATGCTATTTGGAATACAGAGAAGCACTTAGTCTAAAGAGGTGAGGAAGATCAGGAAAGACACCCAGCACAGTTGTTCGCTGAATTTGAATCTGAAGCAGTCACTGCCTTAGAGATTTTAGATCTAGTTGGGTTCACAGACATATAGGAATGAAATAGTAACAAAATATGTTGACCTGGTTATACATATATTTTTTTTCTTCAAATTACGCTAGAACATGACTAGTTTTTTGTTTCTCTCTATACTCTAAATTTCTATTAAGTTCAAGAGATATTTTACAATTCCAAAGAAGAACTATGATGCTTATTATGATGTTCATATACCACACAAGATGTGATGAAATGAATGGAGTTCCAAAACAGATCATTTGTCTTTTTGCCATGCGCTGCAAGTAGGCAGATAGCCTGCGCTAGAATTCACGTAATTGCTGCTTGACAGTATTCGATTTGGATGGTGCCTGACAGATAATCTCTAAATAGAACTGGTTCCAGTTTGCTGTTTGAAAGGCAGTTGAAAAGAAGAGCACAGATAAATGATGAGTACCCCATTAACCAAAAATCAGCCACAGAGGCAGAGGTCTATAATACTCGCAAGTCTACCACCTTCTTGGGTAGTTGGATTTTCTCTCCATAAACTGTTTTAGGTTTTGTCATTTAGGTTTCTACCACATAGTTTACTTATCCCATATTAAACTGTAAACTCCCCAAGGATAGAGAGCTGTTTTTATATTTTGTAACCTCAGAGTATCTACTAAAAAATTCCACACAGAGTAAAATCATGGGATGGAAACATTTCATTGTCCAGAATGTGGACAATGGACTTTATTGTATATAACTTAAATTTTCTCTAGATATTTTTCCTCTAAATCTTTTTTCTTTTATTCCTTATATTTTAATTTTACTTTTTTATTGAAGTATAGTTGATGTACAACACATAAGTTGCAGGCGTACAGTACGGTGATTCACAATTTTTAAACTCTGTAAATCTACATTTTAAAATGTAAACTTTTTTTTTTTTTTTTTTTGCGGTACGCGGGCCTCTCACTGCTGTGGCCTCTCCCGTTGTGGAGTACAGGCTCCGGACACGCAGGCTCAGCGGCCATGGCTCACGGGCACAGCCGCTCCGCGGCATGTGGGATCCTCCCGGACCGGGGCACGAACTCGTGTCCCCTGCATCGGCAGGCGGACTCTCAACCACTACGCCACCAGGGAAGCCCTTAAAATGTAAACTATTTTATGGAATTATTTCTAAAATGTACTAGACACAGTGCTCTTTATAAAAAACAAGTTCTGCTATATAACCCACCCCTATGGTCCTCCAGCAGTGGGATTATTTATTCAGATCTAATTTGTTAGTGATTCAATGTTTATTTTTTAAAACATAGATTATTAGCTTTTTGGTAAATAAAATGTAAAATCTATTAATGAGGTTTCAATTATATAAACTATTTGGTTTATAATTGAGGCCTATAATTTTTCTTACAGTGAAACTGAAAGAAAATGCCCACAAAAACATACTTTGGCCTATAACAATCTATGTCTCTGGTTTTCTTTTTATTAATAATTGATAGGAGGATGTACTATGAAGCAATTTAACTACTATTTCCCCAATGGAAACACTCCTTCTGCCCCTCTCCTCCAAATCCAAGAGGAACTAAAAGAAACATCATGGTAGAGCTATCCATTTAGACACACTGCATTGGAAGAGCAAATGCTAAGTCAGCTTCTCCCCCATTTTCCTCTCCTCTAGTTCATTCCTCATGATGGTAACTAAAAAGGGCTGGTCACATATCAATCTCAGCAGAAGTACGAAGAAAATGCGCACAGATTTAAAAGTAGCTAGGAAAAATACAATTTCATGATTATAGAAGGAGATAATAAATGTATATAAATAAATATATTTTATTATTTGACTCCAACATTTAATCTCATCAACACATAACTTGTTTTATCTGGAGAATCGAAGTCTGTCAAAACCCGGTTCCAAAATACTGTTTTCTGACCTACATAATTTCAAAAAAGCAATCTCTTCTTTCTTATACCTGCCTGCCCTCTCTACCATCTGTGGCTCCTCCATGACCGGAAGCACGCCTTACTTTTTTGTATCCTCAGTGTCTGGCTTACATTAGCATCTATAAATATTTGTTAAAATGAAAAAGGAGATATGGAATATTTGTTATAAAATTTTTAGATAGTATACTTTAGTACAAAGAGGGTATTGAAGGCTGATACACAGTTCAAACCCTGTACGAGTTATTAGATTGAGCCTCACAACAATAATAGTAATAACTACCATTTATTAAATGACTACTATGGTATCTACTTTATATATATTACCTCATTTAATCTTTATAACATGAAATAATAACCATTCAAATGAACTTAAAAGCAAATGCCATGTACTGGTTAGAATAGAATTGTTTATTTTTTTCTTTTGGGAAAAATCATAAATAATTCCTTTGAAAATCTTCACAACAACCCCTTGAAGTAAGGTACTATTTTTATTTCCTTTTTACATCTGAGAAAGCCAAGACTCACAGAGGAGTGATTGGACCAAAGTCACACAGCTAGTCAGTGGTTAAGCTTACTCCATCTAACTACCAGACTCCAAAGTCCACGTTCTTTCTAACATGTCAATTTACTTTCCCAGTGCCTACAAAATGGGGATAATAATATCTACCACACAGGGTTATAGTAAAGTTTACTTTAAAAAAAATGTGAAAACACAATGGCTACCCACAGAGTAAACATTCTATACATATTAGCTTTCTTATTTCTTCACCCAACTGATCCCCTTACTTTGAGGATCTATAATACCTAACAAATGCCTAAATACCTACCATATATATTTTTATATATATATATATATATATATAAAATAAATACATATATATCCCTTATATAAAGCCAATACTTCTTACCTTCTATTTATTAGATCTCAGACACATGTACACATAAATATATATGCATGCATAAGTATATGTCTATATATATGTGAGTGCATGTACATAAATACGTGTATGTATATGTGTGTATCAGCTAAACCAATTCCCATTTACCTCACTAATCTCTCCTAAACTCTATACCTCAAGTACTCTGTTTACATGTACCATCCATAACATCTCAGTTCCTTGAGTTAACTTTTAATTATTGCCTTAGTTTAGAATATATATGTTCCTGGTTATTGCTCAGTATCTCTAAATTTAAATATGACTTTGTCCATATTTGATTCTCTCAACAATTTCCAAAGCTTCATGGTTCAGGAATTTCCAAGACCCATACCTTGGTTAATCTTTAAACATCACTGATTTAAAGTATTCCATACATAATTTAAGTAATGTAATAATATATATTATTACCATTTCATGGGATAAGAAATAATAATAGAAAATACTGACACATTTAAATATACAGAATCTTAAAACAATTTTCAGGGTCTGAAAGGTAAACAGCTGAAGACGAAATATCAAAACATGATAAGAAAAAGGTTAATATCCCTATTATTCAGAGAGATCTTCAAAATTAATTTTAAAACATAAACATAGCAATGGGGAAATAGACAAAAGAATAAACAATTCACAATAGAAAAAAATGAAATGGATCATAAATACAGGAAAAGTGGCTAACGGTGCAATTGATTAAATATAAATAAAAATTCAATAAGGTCTTATTTTTTGCCAATTGACAATTTCAAAAGAGAGCTAATACCTAAGATTGTTGAGAGAAGGGGAAAACAGACATGTATATATACTATATACAAAGAAATTTTTTTTCTGGATATTTAGTAATACACAGCAAAATTCAATATTTAGTTTCTTAATTCAGGATAGTAGCATAACTTTTTAAATAGAAAAACCAAAACCCATAGACACAACTACAACAAAGCTAGTTGACAAGACATCTCCATGAATGACAAAATACAACAGATGGGAACAATCCATGGACACCTCTAAATCACAAACAGGTCCTGCTTGGAAAGCAGAAAGGGCCAATTTGAGAACAAGCAACTGAAAACGAGAGGGACTATTGCTCACTATGTCTTTTGATTGGGGAGTTTAATCCACTTACATTTAAAGTAATTACTGATAGGGAAGGACTTTCTATTACCATTTCATTAGTTGTTTTCTGTATGTCTTGTAGTTATTTTGTTCCCCTTTTCCTCTCTTCTTGACTTCCTTTTTGATGATGTGCTTTGATTCATTTCTCATTTTGTGCATCTTCGATAGGTATTTTCTTTGTGGCTACCATGGTGATTACATAAAACATTTTATAATTATAACAATTTATTTTAAACTGATAACTTTGGTCACCTACAAAAACCCTACCCCCCCACTTTATGTTATTGATGTCATAAATTCATCTTTTTATATTCATCAACAAAGTTTTATAGTTATTTTTTATGCTTTTATCTTTCAAATTCTATACTTAAATTATTT
This sequence comes from Neophocaena asiaeorientalis asiaeorientalis, assembly GCF_003031525.2. Lineage (NCBI taxonomy): Eukaryota > Metazoa > Chordata > Mammalia > Artiodactyla > Phocoenidae > Neophocaena > Neophocaena asiaeorientalis. The sequence goes on along the minus strand of NW_020174013.1, from coordinate 7,884,516 downwards.
ATATACCCATTGCAGTATTACAGGATTCTGTATTTGTCTATATACCTATCTTTATCAGAGAGCATATTTATATCTTCACATGCTTTTGTGTTGCTGTCTAGTGTTCTTTCATTTCAACTTAAAGGACTCCTTTCAGCAATTCTTGCACAGCAGGGCTAGTGATGATGAACAACCTCAGCTTTTGTTATCTCCATTGTTTCTGAAGAACGGTTTTGCCAGATTTAGTATTCTTGGTTGACAACTTTTTTTCTTTCAGCACTTTGAATATATCATCCTACTCCTGCCTGGCCTGTAAGGTTTTTGCTAAGAAATCTGTTGATCTTATGGGAGCTCCCTTGTACGTGACAAGTGATTTTTCTCCTGCTTTTAAGACTCTTTCATTTTTTTTTAAAAGGAAATTTAAATTTTGCATTTTTATTATAATTAGTTAAGCACATGCTTTTTTTTTTTTATAGTGTTTATTTATTTTTACTTGTTGACAGTTTGCTTTATTTATTTATTTATGGCTGTGTTGGGTCTTCATTTCCGTGCAAGGGCTTTCTCTAGTTGTGGCAAGTGGGGGCCACTCTTCATCGCGGTGCGTGGGCCTCTCACTATCGCAGCCTCTCTTGTTGCGGAGCACAGGTTCCAGACGCACAGGCTCAGTAATTGTGGCTCACGGGCCCAGTTGCTCCGTGGCATGTGGGATCTTCCCAGACCAGGGCTCGAACCTGTGTCCCCTGCATTGGCAGGCAGATTCTCAACCACTGTGCCACCAGGGAAGCCCCTCTCTTTCATTTTTGACAGTTTAATTATGTGTCTCAGTGTTGGCCTCTTTGAGTTCATCTTAGTTGGAGTCCTTTAAGCTTCCTGAACTTAGGTGTCTACTTTCTTCCTCAGATTTGGGAAGTTTTCAGCCATTATTTCTTAAATAAGCTCTCTGCCCCAGTCTCTCTCTCTCTTCTCCTGCTGAGACTCCCATAATGCAGATATTGATCTATTTGATGATGTCCCATAAGTCTCATTCTTTTTTCTTTTTGTTCCTCTGACTTGATAATTTCAAATGCCCCATCTTCAAGTTCATTGATTCTTTCTTCTGCTTGATCAGGTCCACTCTTGACACCCTTCTAGTGAAATTTTCAGTTGAGTTATTGTATTCTTCAGCTCCTGAACTCTATTTGGTTATTTTTTATAGTTTCTCTTTGATGGTATTCTCATTTTGTTCATGGATGGTTTTCCTGATTTCATCTAGTTGTCTATGTTCTCTTGTAGCACATTGAATTTCTTTAATATATCTTGAATTCTTTGTCAGGTAATTCATAGATATCCATTTCTTTAGAGTCAATTTCAGGAGATTTAATTTGTTCCTTTGATTTGGGCCACATATACCATGTTCCCCTGTTTATTCCTATGCTTTGTTATCTTTTGCGGTGATTTATGCATTTGAAAAAACATCCACCTCTCCCAATCTTTATGAGCTGGCTTGGTATGGAAAACATAATCAACCGTCAGCCCAGCTAGAGATTCTGGGGGCTTCTCAAACTCTCTATGGGGCTGTGTCTTCTCTGGCTTTGTGTGTGTAATTTCCCAATTAGAGGGCTTTGCCATTTTCTTTTTCAGAAGCTTGTTGTTTCTTGCTCCCTCTGGTTTGTATCTGTGATGCTACAGGTTCTCTGGCACTGTAACAACCTGATGCTACAGACTCTCTGGCACTGAGCTCTCTTTTGTACTCTGTGGTTCCCTGGCATCCAAGATATGCCAATTCAGTCAGTATTTAGAGTCAGGTGAGATAGAATCTAGACACTGAGGCAGCCCTCCAAAAGCCAGAACTCAAAAGTACATTCCATTCTTCTCCTTCCCTCCAAATAGAGAAGCCATAAGTTGGGCTTTTCCTCCTGATTCTGAGCTATGTCAGCTTGGGGGAGAGGCTGACATGGATGAAATGAAACAGTTTTTCTTACTCATTTCTATATAGCTGTTCTTGGCTTTGAGTTTGCCTGTGGCACTGCAACCTCCTAACTGGTTTCTGGAGTTCTCATAAAGGCTTTTTGGACAGTATAATGTGTTAAATCAGTATCTCTGTGACCACTGAGGTCTACAGCTTCCTATTCCGCCATCTTGCAGATGTCACTCTAAGCCATTAAGTTTTGAAGTAGTTTGTTATGCAAATCCAGGAACTGGAATAACAACTCAAATGACTGGAAAGACATTAACATAAGGACTGGTGGCTTACTGTTCACTGTTATGTGAACATTACAATAAGACATTCAACCAGACTGTATGCTTTCTGGCAGAGGGGAATAACATGCTCTATGAAGAAGAAAGAAAGAGAGAAAGAGAGAGAGAAAGAAAGAAAAGAAAGAAAGAAAGGAAGGAAGAAAGGAACGAAGGAAGGAAGATGGGAGGGAAGGAAGGAAGAAAGAAGGGTGGGAGGGAGGGAGGAAGAGAGGAAAGAAAGAAAGAAAGGAAGGAAGGTAGAGGGGAAGGAAGGAAGGAGGGAAAGGGAAGGAAAGAAGGAAGGGAGGAAGGAAAGGAGGGAGAAAGGAAAAACTTGAAACACTTCAAGCTTCTAGATCTATTAATTTATAGGAAATACAGAAGAAAGAGGTCCGTGTTAAATGACAACCTGGGTGTGTAATTCAGACTCTATAGGAAAATCTACAGGACAAGTAACTCAGTTTCTTAACAAACTGCAAGGGGAAAAAATAAAAGGAGATGGCAAATATATAGATTAAAAGACTTAAGAAGTATTTTAAAAAAACCCTCGTACCTAAGTTATATTTCTATTCATTTATATAATATTCCTCTTACGCACAGACACTCCTTAACAATAAATACAAGGACTTTATACAAAGGCATACAAAATAAAATCTTTGATCCAGCAACAATTTACGTGTGTGTGTGTGTGTGTGTGTGTGTGTGTGTGTGTGTATTCACTGTAGTTTTCTTTGCAATGCCAAAAATAAAAGCAAGAAAGGAATTTAGGTCTATTATTAGGAATCCAATAAAAGAATGATAAATCCAAACAATAAAGTTAAAAAGTCATTAAAAATAACAATGTTCATATAGTGTTCATTGTCCTGAAAAAAATCCAAAACTTATTGTTCAGTGAAAAAATGCAGGTTACTGAATGATACATAAAATATAAACTAATTTATTTAAAATACATATGTACCTAAATATTCTAATTATCTGGAAGAATAATTACCAAAATATTAACAGAGTTAATAGCTTTAAATGATGAGAATATGAATTATTTTAAGTGATGAGAACGATTTATTTTTACTTTATTATTTATCCTACTTTATTATTTAACATACAATAATTTTAATTATTGTTCAAAATTCAATATGAGTGTATATGTATTATATTTTTAAAAACTGTTTTTGTTTTATTTTTGTTTCTAAAAGAAACCATGGAATATGAGAAACCCTCCATTATTTCAACCATGTATCAGTTTAATACTTACAAAATAATGTTATTGTCTCCTCCAAAAACACAGGCAGGGAGAAAGGAAACAAAATTGGAAATGGCAATATGCAAGTCTCTGCTACTCCATTTTACTGGAAACGTTTGGGAAGCAAGATTACATTCTATCTATTAGTAAATTCACTTTCAGAAGGAAACTGCTCATAGTTTGAAAATGAATTCACCCTTTCAGAACATAAGGGTAGAAAGCATTATGCAAGGATACACTATGAGCTCATTCTGATGTAATCCACTGAGAAATCCCACATACCTAGGGTAGACAGGGAATGGAACTGAGCAAGGCCAAGGAATTCTGGCTCTACCCTTAACTCATCTTTAGTAAGTGATCATATAGTCATTCTAATTGGTGCTGGATTATACACACAAGGCATATACTTATGGCACCAAAAAAGCATAAGTAGCAAAATTAATTTTTAAAAGAATTTGATATGGAATATTACTTTGGATATAAACAAATAATACACATCTACATACATTCATTCAACCAATATTTATTGGGTACCCTCTACAGCCCAGGTTTAGTGCTAAGTGCAAGGAGAGAGTTGAACAAAATAGACACGTTCCCTGCCCTCCCAGAACTAGCATTTTAATATAGCAACATACTTCCAGCTAAAAAAACTTCTTCACATTGCCACAGAGTAATAGTGATTAAGAACATTGACTCTGGAGCCAAACTATCTAGGTTTTAATCCCACCTCGCCCACTTACTAGCTATACAACTTTGGGCAAGTTATTTAACATTCTCTGCCTCGGTTTCCTCACCTGGGAATAATAATAATACCTCCTCTTAGAGTTTTTTAAATAAATTAATAAATGAGTAAAGTGCTTAAAGAGAGCTGGCACACATATTAAGCACTCCAGGGGAAAAAGTCATACATACAGAATTTCAGTAAGTTTTTCTTATAGATACCAGTCTGGATCACAGCAAGGTACATAAAAGCACTTAATTTTTCTTTAACAAAAGTATACTTATTTGCTTTACATTCAAAAAATTTTGAGACAGTCTAGAAATCTTGGGTTGAAAAAACAGCATCCTATTTGATATCTGAGTCTATTTGGCAGAAACATGGTCAGAGTAGAGTCCCAGATAGAAAAGTTCCCTATAAGAACCCATCACACTCTGAAATTCTGTCTTTGTTTACTTGTTTGCTGTGTTTCCCCTATTTTAAAAAAAAAAAAAAAGCTCCAAGAGGACAACCACACTGCCAGTGCCCAAGACAGTGCCTGAAATAAGTGTTTTTTAAATGAAAGAACAGAGTTCCTACATCACAAAAATGTCGACAATAGAATTTGAAGTAAATGGGGTTTTTTTGTGTGTTTTTTTGCGGTACGCGGGCCTCTGTTGCGGCCTCTCCCGTTGTGGAGCACAGGCTCCGGACGCGCAGGCTCAGCTGCCATGGCTCACGGGCCCAGCCGCTTCGCGGCACATGGGATCCTCCCAGACCGGGTCACGAACCCGTGTCCACCGCATCGGCAGGCGGGCTCTCAACCACTGCGCCACCAGGGAAGCCCAAGGCTCACAATTTTTTAAAAAACTTTTTTCACATTTCTTAGCCCCAAGTTCCTCATTACCAAACTGCATAACTGTGCCTACAGTTTAATTCCAAAGAAATAACACTGAAAATCTTTCATTATACTCTTTTCTTTTGAAACAAGTTATTTACATTTTTATGGAAATTATTTGCTGTGATTCAAGATTAACAACATAATAGAAGTAGTCACAGCTGTTTTTTCCCTTTTATGTTATCTATAGGTGGAAAAATGAGAAGCTTTGATTATGCAAATTAAAACACATAATATTATCTTCTTCCTGATCTATGTCCTGATCATAGAGGGTTTTTAAGCAATGTTAGTTTCGCACATTTGGAATCACAGTCAGTTTACTGCTACTAACCAATGGGCTATATTTGCAGACTCTATCAGTTTGACCCAGCTTCCAGAGCTTAATAGTCCTCCAGGCTAAAAGAGAAAGCTGATCCATCAGGCTTGCATTAGCATAGAATCACACTCCAAGCTTATTGATGTGTGTTCAGCATAACTACCATCCCCAGAACTCAGTTCAGTCCATTATTTTCATTTTATCTCAAGTCATTTGTATGGTTGTCTGCCCCAGTTAAAGCTCCAGCAAGACTGGTACTTAAATGAATTTGTGAGAAAGGAGACAAATGCCCCCTGAACTTTCAGCACTTTGCTATCAAGGCTTGCTAACATAAAATATACCAGTACTCTTAGGTCCACTTAGGCAGCAGATCAAGAATAGCCTATTGCAGGGGGGTGGGAAAAAAAGTCACTTAGTACCCTATTAGCCAACAAGGAGTGTGATGATTAAATGATTTTTTTAACTGTAATTTTAAAGCACTGCTCTGATTTCTCCTGAAATCTATTTATAAAAAAATAAATTTCATAACAGCTACGTCTTTGCTATTTAAATACCTTTCTCTTTTAAAATACTGAACACACAGTAAAATAAATGTTCCCAATAATAATACATTTCATCACCTAGGGAAATGTTACATTTAACGGTAACAAGAAAAACAACAATCTATAACAACGAGGCATTCAATGTGCACAAAACCCCATAATAAAGGATTTAATGTGTGCATAAACCCTGTAATGGGTTTGTATATAATCAGGCATTTGAGGTATACATAAAATCACTTTAATTGTAAATCTTTAAAATGAAAATAAAGTGCTTCCATAGCTGTTTTGAATATACAATAACCATTGAAATTGTAAAGCTGGTCTTAAAACTATTTTTTATAAATTTACATAGTGCTTTCAGGTGTAATTCTGAGAGAATCTGTAAAGGGAACTATTCCCAGACTTTTTAATTTTTTTTTTTAATTTAGAAGTAATCTAAGGACTACAAAGGTGAAGTGACTAGCTCAGATCCCACAGCGAGTTAATGTAACTAAAACTCAAAAAGTTGGTGAATTTTCAATCTGCTTATCTGTCACTTAAAATTCAGTGATATTTTTGCCTCATTATTTGTCTTATTGCTATACTCGGGAAGTTAAAACCTAATCTGAGAGCCTCAGTATCCCAGCTAGTTGCCTTCTCCATGTCCATCACTGCTGCCTTTGGAAACCTCGTACTACTACAACTGGGGCAAAAAGGAAGAAAACATTTAAAATAATTTAATTTATCAAATATTGTTAGAGACATCTTCACCTGTAATCTCCTTTCATCAATTTCTCTCATCTCCCTTAGACAGATATTAGGAAGAAAACAGAAAGCTAACTTCTGCACATTGTTAAAGCACTACACAAAAGCTGTTTGTTGGGTGAAAAAAAAATCTAATACATGCAAAATGATCATCTATAACTTCTTTCTAAATGCTGTTTTCAATTCTGAGAAACCCGGTAAGACTAAACACACAATCTGATGAAAGTAAGCCTTTTTGTCTTAAATGGACTGGTAAAGAAAGAAGCTAACATTTATTGAGTACCTACTTTGTGTCAGATATTATTTCTCTTAGATTTTCTCATTTAGTCCTCTGAAATGCACCACAAGGTTCAGTTTGATTACTCCCAATTTACAGAGTCTTAGGAGGTGACTCTGGCACTGCCTAAAGGTCACAAAGCAACTAGGTCCTCATGCTAGTCTCCAACCCCAGATAAATCTGACTCCAAAATGGGGCACGCTCTTCTTTATACCCTTGTGCATGCTGCTCTGTGCTTTCAAGAAAATCTTGGGGTTTGCTGTTAGTTTCCAAAGAGACTCTGTTATCTTATCCTTCCACAAGTCATGGAGGAACTAGCTATCTCAAATTTGTAAAATCTGGATTTTCTGTCTTGAGAAGAAAACTTTTCAAGAGGAAAACAGTTACTGAGACTGTGTAACCCATCTTTGGTTTCTCTCCTTATTTATCTCTTTTCAAATACTCTTACATACTAGGCACTTTTAAGAAAATGACTTAAGGCAAGTTGACACTCACAGAAGAAGCTCTTGGCTTCCTTGGCTTTCATCTATTGCCCTTTCAGAAAGTGATAAGTCTGAAAGGAAAGTCATCTCCATTTTTTAAGTATATAAAAATACATCCGCTCATATGTTTTTGTTTGTATGCAGAAAATGACTCTGGAAGGATACAAAAGAAACCAGTCATTGTGGTTGCCTCTAGGGAGGGAAACTGGGTTGATAAAGGCCAGGGATGGGAAGGAGATTTTTCACAGTATATAATCTTTTGGACAGTTTGAACTCTGAATCATATACTACCTACTCAAAACATACATACATACATACGTACATACATACAAACATAAATAAATCACATTCAACTGCCTTTATGATGAATGTTGATCAGTATCACTGCAGCTGCAATCTAAAGCAATAATTCTTATGAATTTTATGTTTCACTAAGTATTTTAAACAGAATTTATTCTAACAATACAGCATAGAAGCTTGCTTGAATGAGTCAGAGATAGTATCCCAGGCACTAGCTTTGTATAAAACATACTCAGGCTGGAGAAACAGGAGTCTCAAAATAGAAAAATAGCATAACTGATTACTGATCTCTCAGAGAAGAAGGAAAAGAAAAATATTTAGCTTGAGGATTTCAGCTCCAACTGTAGTCAAGATCATGACAGGACAGGCAGGCTGCCTCAGCCAAAATAGTTTTCTTATGAGCCCCTTCTCACCAAGCATAGTTATCACTTAAAAAAAAAAAAAGGGAGGGGAGTTATTAGTGGTGATTTCTTTCACTTTCCCCTAGTTGGTTTCCTTTAAAAGAGAGTGATGACATGTAGAAAGGTAAAGTTTGCTATAGTTAAATCTTTTCATTCTAAGGTCTTTTTGCTTCTTCTTTCACAAGAATGTACAAATTTTAATACATTTGAGAATTAGAGGGTAAGAGGGCTTGATGGTCTCTCAATAAAGATCTAAATATTCTCCTACAGCAAATAAAGAGTTAAATATTGTCTGTTAATCTATTCTTTACAATTACATAGATTCTGTTATTTCTCTTAGTAAAGGACTGGAAGGTTTCACAACCCTACAGTTAGGGTGCTTCTAATTATATCTAACCTAAAACTCTCCTGTTATAATTTAAGTCCTCCAACAGTAGTGAAAATAGTGAACACTTACTTTCTCATACACACACACACACACACACACACACACACATATCCTTTCATTCAAGTTGTACTTATCAAGTGTCTAATATGTACTAGCAATATATTAGGATTCATGTTGATCTGACTTTCACCGAACAACTATTTGAATTATACAAGGTACAATTTAGGTTACAAAGATAGGCAGCATATAGCATGTTCTCTATTCTCAGGTTTAGTAGAAGGGTAGAAGCCATGATTTCAACATTTTATAAGTCCCACCCCATGCTACTTAATATTTATGGTTGATAAATATTAATCAACTAAAACTGAGTTCTTACTTTGACTTTCTTTTTCCAAAGTTAGGCTCAGGTCTTTAACAAGGAACATTCCAGCTATAACAGATTCTGAAATTATTTTTAAAAATTATAAAAATGTAAGTATAAGTACAAAATGAATCTTGAAACAACAACAATAATAGATTTCGTGTATTAAGCTCTTTCTAAACGCCAAGCATTGTTCTAAGAACTTTAAATGTTTAACTCATTTGATTCTTATACTAAACCTGGAAGTTTTGTCATTTTAAGGAAACTGTGGCACAAAGTAGTTAAATAACTTGGTCAAAGTTATACAGCTAGTAAGTGATGACGCTCAAGCCCAGGCAGTCAGGCTCCAAACAGAAGGTTTCTTAACTATCACGCAGTATTGATTCTCAAGACACTAGAGTTTACTACAAGAACGTTTCAACAGGTTTGTTTCATTGGACCATATCCCATTAAATTCTTCCAGCTGCAATGGATGATAATTGGGTTGGAAACCTTCTCAGTATCTTGCAGACCACTGCCATATCATATTTTCCTCAAGCCCTCCATAGTGTATCATGGGTACACAATTTCTTTTCCTTTCCCTACACTGCCCGACCTGAAAGTACGGTTTAAATGGTGAGTAGATGGAAAATGAAACTAGATAATACAGAAAGCATTTACTGGAATTACCGGTGACTTCCTTCATCCTACCCATCTTCAAAGCTAAGCCTCCTTCTAAAAAACAGATCTCTAGGCTTGGTTTTAGCATCACCGGTCCTGCTTTCACTTTGCCAATGGTTTCCTCCCCATGAATAATAACACCAAATGTAATAAATTATTTTATTAATTCAACACCTGGGTACCTGGGTACCTTCTCAAATTATTCTGTGATCAAGAAAGTGAAAATATTCTTCAGGCACTTGAGCTAGCAACCTATGACGTCATAGAGAAGCAGGGCTAATGTGATAATGGCCTTCTGCCTCATACAAGGTCCTCTGTCAACGGGTAAACCAAGATTTCAAGAGGGTCACTTCACAACAAAATCAAGAGCCCAAGGTTCAGGATACAAACTGATGGCACTGTTGCTAGAAATAAGCTAGATCCTGTTAGATGAACAATATCCTCTCTAGGTTTAAATAAAATGTTTATTGAGGTGCACCAATCCTTTCATGTCAAGAAATTCTTTTGATTCACTGACATAATACAATTCTAAAGAGTACAGTAGTGACCTAACACGAAAGCCTCTCCAAAAACGCTTGACTTGTACACAGATTCATTGTTACATTATGTTCGGGGCCATTATGTTTTTCAAGAGATAAGTAAAATAAAGAAATAGATCAGGAATGGAAAAGTCTACTGGCTATTAAAGATGACTTGCTTTATTTTCCTAATTTAAGGCATAGTCCTTAAGCAAAGCTAGCACTCAGGTGCTAGTCCCTTGGGGACCCAAAGAAGGTTCTCTGGAAGCAGGGAAGGGTGGTAAAGACCCATGAATGGAGGTTTCTGGCAATATATTTGGAAGGAATGACTCTGACAATTTTTAAAAATTTCCACCACTGCTATAGACTTAGGTTCTTTTATTGGTTGGGCCAGAAACATGACTGGCCCATTTTAGGTCAAGTACTTAATTATTTAACTCACCCAAATTTCATTGAATAATATATTGCTGTTTTGTTGTTTGTTTGTTTTTTCAGGCTACATTTAACACAATCCTCAATGTTGAACCTCAGATTTCTGTCTGAAAAGCCCTATAATTAGTCGCACTTGGAAAAAATAGCAATTAAATTTCTCAGACAAATTTTGTTCTAAACAGAAAAAGATTAAATAATTCACTCTGATTTACCCTCAGATTTTATGACCTGAGTTTAAAATACTCCTATTTTATTTAAGAATTGAAGAACAAGTCTCTCCAACTTTTTCAAGAGTTGTCAAAACCAGATGTTACTATCCCCTTATCCCTGGTAAAAGAATTTCTCTAAAATATACAGTCAGGCAGATATTTTCCTCCTTTCCCTCCATGCTATTCTAATTGTTACTTCCATTAAGACAACGCTGCCTCAAGCTTTATATCCATGTCCAAAGACTCACTTATTTCTAAAAAGCTACTTCTTTTAAACTCTGAAAGACTAAAAAGCAGCGTCGAAAAACACCTTTCATAGTCACTCTCACAGTTGTTTTACTAGACTGAATATTTCACCCACGGCAGGAAAGAAAAAACGGAAATTTGATTTTAAATCTAGGTTCTAGAGATGATGTCTCAGCAATTCATTAAAATATGCATTAAAGCTGATTCCATACTCTAACAGTAACATCTGCCCCCCAAAATGGACAAAATTATCTTTTAATAAAAATGTGTGCTCTATAAACTACATGATACAGATTTCCTTAAACCAAGTTGAATCCATTCTCTATACTAAAGATGACAAAAATTATCCCACTAGCTGAATTTCATTGCCAAGCTGTCAACCTGAATTTCTTCTGTTTAAAAATAGCTGTTCATTACATTCGGTAATGGGCTGTCAAAGCACTACAGAACTGAACCTGTATCATACACAGAAGCAATTGGGCAATGTGCATTATTATGTTTAGATTACTTGCATTCTTTACAAGACCCCTAGGCTAATTTTAAATAAGATGGTTCACTTGAAGTAAATCAAAACCTATTTTATTTTTTACCTTAAAGCTAATACATATTTTCCATTTATGACTCACTAGTGCAGCATTAATAGCAGGTAAGACAAAAAACTCATTGAATAGATATGTGAGCATAAGTAAACATGCACATATGTACGTTTATGGGTTTGTATGTGGTTTTGCTCCCTATAGTCATATCTATTTTTAATAACAGATTATTGAATTACAACACTGGGCACACCAAATTAGATAATATTGCTGATATGTGAGCAAGCATTGTCGTCTCCATGAATACATGATAGGTTGTTAACTGGAAGCATCACTCCTGCAGCATATAGTCTTTGATATTTTAGCATAGCAAATCAATTAGACATCTTTTTTTTTTTTTTTTTTTTTTGCGGTACGCGGGTCTCGCACTGTTGTGGCCTCTCCCATTGCGGAGCACAGGCTCCGGACGCGCAGGCTCAGCGGTCATGGCTCACGGGCCCAGCGGCTCCGCGGCATGTGGGATCTTCCCGGACTGGGGCATGAACCCGTGTCCCCTGCATCGGCAGGCAGACTCTCAACCACTGCGCCACCAGGGAAGCCCCTAGACATCTTTTTAACTAGCTAATGTATAATAATTCACCATATAATTTAGTATGGGATACTGTGAACAACTATAAAAAAGCATATAAAACCCACAGCTGAACCATTCTTCTATAGCATGATATCATAACCCCAAAAGCATGCAATAACGGCTACAGGATATCAAAGAGATGGTAACCAAACTGATTACAGGTGACTTGTAAATATATCCAATGAATGCAAGGACCAGGTTAATGTTTTTTTTCCATAAGTCTTTATTTTCATTAATAAACAGAAGCTACTACATTAGTCGTGTGAGAAGAGAGAATACTCATGACATTAAAAATAAATTTTACTTTAAAAAAATCACCTTTAGATTCCTACCTTGGAAAATAAAAGGTATAATGACTTACAAACTCATAGACTCCATTGTTGGTGAAGGTAAAATAAAATTCAGTATTCTAGCAAGATTAAACTTTGTAAGCCAAGTCTTCCAAAAAGAGATTGCAGGGCAGTAACAATAGTGAATTTTTTTTTAAGTGTGTTAAAATAAAGGGGGTGGGAGTGGGCATATACACTACACACATTACATTTCAGCACTGTTTCTATGAGTCACCAATACGTCAGGCATATGTGTGGCAAACAGGTGAATGAAAACAAGAAGAAAAATATGCAAAAGACGCAGCTCCTGTATTTACTTACTTTAAGGACAAAATATTCTCTCTAAGATCTGAGATAATCAGCACTCTGCCTAGTTAAAAGCTTAATAAGCATGATTTACCGATGCTCTTCACACTCCAAGGTACACTGGAAGTAACTGGGAAGAAAATTTATTCTGTATTAAACTAACTCAGGTCCTCATACACAACGACATCTTATTCCTAAAGCTCTCCAAATACTTCATTTCATCATGGCCCCATTAACAACATGGAAAATGATTCCGGCTAAAAATCTACTTTTGATGTAATTGCCCTGATTCAGTTTAAAATGCCCAAATTAGCTTTTTCAACCACCAACCCGATATGAATGGGATTCAGTGAACAGATTTACAATTAAGAATCAGTTTTGTGTTTTGCTAACTGATTAATATGTGATATTGCTATGAAAAATTTTGCATATATTGCAAATGTGAAAGAATTTTACAGAGAAGACCCATATACCCATCACCTAGATGTTATCATTAACATTTTGTGTAATGTTTTAAGTATTATATATCTATCCATCTGAAACAGAAATTTTTGATAAAAGATAAACATATTTCATTGGAATAAATTAAGAATAGGAACTTCCCTGGTGGAACAGTGGTTAAGAATCTGCCTGCCAATGCAGGGAACACGGGTTCGAGCCCTGGTCCGGGAAGATCCCACATGCCACAGAGCATCTAAGCCCGTGCGCCACAACTATTGGGCCTGCGCTCTAGAGCCCGCGAGCCACAACTACTGAGCCCGGGCGCCTAGAGCCCATGCTCCACAACAAGAGAAGCCACTGCAATGAGAAGCCCGTGCACCACAGCCAAGAGCAGCCCCCCGCTCATCGCAACTAGAGAAAGCCAGCGTGCAGCAATGAAGACCAATGCAGCCAAACATAATAATAAATAAATAAATAAAAGAATAGCAAAAAGATTATAATGCTTTACCGAATAATGAACCTATAAGGATAATAGTTACTGCTTTTGATTGCAGCTAGAGTCTCATAAATGATCATCTCCATTTTTAAAAACTATGATTTCGCTTTGTTTTAATAGAGACAACTGAATCTAAATAATTCTGTGTTAGATTTTGACTGATTATTGTATCTTAATATGAAAGGCAAGATATGACAGTAACAGTGGAACATATTTCATCACTAGGAAAGAATAAGGTCCTCCAAGAAACAAAAATCTTTTGTTTCGTTTTGAGTTACAAAATGAGAATTAGGATAATGATTTTTCTAATCATTAACGTATCAGAAACTAAAACTATTCTAACAACATTGTGTCTAATATAATACATGTATGTTAAGAAAAACAACTGTTCTATTTCAAATCTCTACTTCAACAAAAGAATACAACCCTTGGTACTCTCTCTAGGAATAAATGTGCTTCTCTGGCTACAATAAAATTATGTTTTCTTTAACACACCTAAGATTCCAGGAGATGTAGGGAGTTTACATCGCTTCTGCTTTTCACTCATTTTATTTAAATGGGCAATAAGTTTTAAAATTTGAGTCACCAACAAGAATGCCAGCTTAACCTCTAACTTTCGTTTTCTCAGATGAACACTTGCAAAGAATGTTCAGTACTGCTTCCTCAAATCCTTTGATTGGGCACTTCCTGCAAAACTTCAACAGGTCAGAGAGCACAGGGATTGTAAAACAATAGGTAAAGCACATTTTTAATGCTCAAATAATTGCTTATAAATTAAAGACTTAAGTGGGAGGAAACTCTGTAAATCTCAAAGCCCACTATTACTTAAATAATTTTTAACAATTATTACTAGAGCTAGAACATTGTGATTTTGTCTTATTGAAATATTTTACATATCCCAAATTATTCTGGGCTCCACAGAGAAATAGTGAATTGCACTTTTTTATTCTCCTTTTTCCAAATGATAAAAAAGTGTATGCTGATTAAAATGAATAAGCTTTTCAATATTTATCCTCCAAAATTGAAAATGGCTTTAATTTGAATATTTGGTTTTGAAACTATACATGAGCATGCATGGGTAAGAGTGTGTCTAAAAATATGTTAGTGTATACAAGATGTTCTTAATCACCATAAACTACGTCTAAGCAACTTTGGAATGCTTCATACAGCCTTTTAACATTTTTATTTGTTGATGAACCAACAATGTTTGGCATAATTAACGCTAAGATCTCCAAAACTCAATGACTGAAAATAATTGCTTCTCTTTTCTTTCCTGAGTACTCTGAAGCCCAACCTAAAGATTTAGAGCTGACTGGACAAATATAAAGGATGTCAAAAACAGTGACCACTGACATGCCATTCAAGGCACAGGGAAGAGAGTTCAGGCTTGAATGCTTCTAAACTGCTCATTGGTAAGATCAGCTATCAGTGAGATGCAGTGTAAGTCAGCATTATTCACTGAGCCTGCTATGACCTTAAAATCATTGCTCCTGGGGCATGTTCATCCACCAATTAGTTTATATGCTCACTGGAAATCCACTGCTCAGTAAATGCACTGGTCTCTCATTCCACAGTGTTGATGAAGTGTGTGTGATGGCTTTCTCTTCACAACTTGACCCCAAAAGCTGACCCATCTCAAGCTGAAGCATTCAAGTCACTTGAGCACCCCTTAGTTATCAAGGATTTTGATACTTTACTTAAAAACTACCATAGATTTGACAAACACAAATGTTACGGTGACTATGAGATGACATACGTAAAACAGTGAAAGAACTAAATTTTCCAGTTTTATTCACAAAAGTGTTATGTCAGATATTTGTTAGTACTGTTGAAAGAAAAAATTTCCTTGCTGTTTTTAAACCATTATAATTAGCACAAATCTGCCAATCCTCTTTTCTAAAATTTTGAAAACTGTCTCCTTTTGGGCAAGGTCAAGTCCAATGAATAAAAGGAGGCATATTTGGAAAATAATTTTAAGATAACATGATAAAAGGCTGGATCTAGAAATGAGAAAAAAAGATGCCCAAGTTTTCTAAATATTGAGATATAAAAATTGAAGGTAGAGCAGAAATTCAATATTTGAGAAGAGACCAGTGGTGGGTCATATAAGTAAAAATATCCTGAACATAACTGCAAACAGTTAAACAAAAGATCAGGGGTGGGAGGTATATCAGTGCAGAGATTGTTAGTTGAAATAACATGCCTGGGTTTATTTTCAAATAACTTAGGTTAGAGCTCAGAAATAAAACTGTCCTGATTCTTTCCCTTCAGGTTCCCACAGGAGGAGAAAATGTTCCCTTACTCTTTCCACAGTTAGAAGGAAACTAAGGAGTCAGCCTTGAACTCATTTCCAACCTGTTTCTTGGAAAATGATCCAATTGAGGTGTTTGTTTGTTTGTTTGTTTTAAACAGCTTTATTAAGATATAATTTACATGCTGTTAAAGTTCACCCACTTAAAGTGTACAACTCAATGGTTTATCATATGTTAACAGAGCTGTGCAACCATCGCCACAATCAATTTTAGAACATTTTCATCACCCCAAAAAGAAACTCTGTATCATTTGGCACTCACTCCCTAGTCCCCTGCCAGAGGCAACTACTAATCTACTTTCTGTCTCTATGGATTTGCCTGCTCGGATAGTTCATATAAATGATATCATGAAATATATGGACTTTTGTGATTGGTTTCTTACAGTTAGCATAATGTTTTTGAGGTTCATCTAGGTTGTAGCATGTATCAGCAAGTTACTCCTTTTTATCACTGAAAATTATACCACATTTTGTTTATCCATTTATGATTGGGTTTTACAGCAATATAAAACAACGCATGAGAACAACAGTTTATAACACCTGCTTATAGGTCATCATTAGCGAAAAATCTCTTTACAGGTGTGAACTACATGTCACATTAGTTATATGTGCATTCTCAGTTGGACAGACTTGATTGACTTACAGAATTAGTCACACTGAGGTCTAAGATACAATACAGAAAGTTGCTAAATTCTAGTAATACCAAGAATGAATAGTTCTGAAAAGTTAGTGAAAATATTCACACAGCAATACTTAATTAGTTAAATTAAATATATAACCTACTCCTGAGTATACAGTCCAAAGAAATTCACACATAGCATCATTTATTTTGGTGGAGAATTAAAGGCAATCTAGGAGAGTGAATAGCCAAAGTGTGGTGGATGTTTATGAAATACTATGGATTCACCAGATGCAACAAACTGGATGAACATGCAGCAATGTGGATAAACCTTGTAATATAATGTTGAATGAAAAACATCAAGAAACTGAATACAATCTCTAAATAATACCCATTATATAAATTCAAAATACATATCCCAAACAACAGTATGCATTTTATAAGAATACATTTTAACAAATAAACAAACATGAATAAAAAGACAAAGTGGCCATGCAAGGACCAATGATGATAGTGTGTGTGCCACAAACTGAAATGCATGTTACTCAACACTCCATCTAAGGTCACAGTAGATGTCTTTTTTGTATTATTTTTCAAAAATATTTGCTGCCCCTACTTGGAGAAGGATTACGCTTTTCCTCTCTACTGGCAACAGGCTCTGCCATGTAAATTTCTCTGGTGAGACCCAGTATGTACATATTTCACTGTGTCTCTTTTCTGTCTCCTACAATTGTTCCAGAATTTGCTTCATCATCCCGCATCCTAGATTGAAGACAACGTGCAACAGAGCCACAATAAACCCAAGATAAACATACAACATGAAAGAAACTTTGGTGTTGTAAGCCACTGAAGTTAGAGGAGTGAGCTCTTTGTTACTGAGCATAACCTATCCCATTATGACTGATATATTCACATACATCTACATGACAATTAAATCACTTCCAAGTTTATTTATCCAAAATTACTGTATGGCACTGATGTTATGGATATTGGGGGGGAGGGTAGAAAATATAGCTCGCACCTTGGGTATTATAAAATGAAATACATAAAATAAGAGGAGAATAAGAGGGATTAGTTTTTCTAGTGGAAAGCACACTCAATGATGAGTTATAAAATGTGTGTTTTAATCCTACTCTTCCTACTTATTAGTCAAATGCCCTAAGCCAAATCTCTACTCTGAATCTCAGTTTCCTTACCTGAAAATTAAGGAAGGAGGGTGTACTCTAAGCTCTAAGGTTTTTCCAATTCTGAGGTCCATGTTTCTATAACAAAGTAATATTTAGATGGGTCATATATGCACTAAATAAAAATATAAATTTTGAGAAGATAAATAAAAATCATTTACTTGTCTTAAATGGTTCGATATACCAAAATTTTTCACTTTTCAGGATATGACATTAAGAAAAGAACACCTGGGTAACCAAGTATAGGCTGCCTTCATAAATGCTAAAATGAAGAAAGAAAAAAGAAAAGCCCAGATGTGAGAATCATCAATATATATGACAATGAAGGTAAAGACATAGGTGTGGCCATAATTCCTTGTGGTTATAATGAAGAAAGACAGAAGATAAACATGAGAGCAAAGACTGTGATTGATGAAAGGCCTCGCTCTGGATCAACATGTGTGGATTTGATACCACCAGCCCATGGCAGCACACAGGGTATACAAGTGGTAGAAGACAGAGGTGGAAGAAAGCCACTGGGTCTGAACTTAGGTTGTTGAAGTGATTGAGAACATAAGGGAAAGAACAAATCCAGGAGACTCTGAGAATGAATAATCAACACCACTGAACCTGACATTCAATAAGTATCTGATGACTAGATACAAATCCTGCAACCTTTCAACTAAGAATTTTACTTCCCCCAATATTTCCAAATCAAACACAAGACCAACTTATTGATGAATTATACTACCAAGACCTTCTCTCTTCCAGTAAACATCACCTGCCATGAGATTAAGATCCCAAATAAGCTGTTGTAGGCTTTTTCTACCATCAGGCAAAGAACAGGGTGTGCTGAGGAACAAGATACTTAATGTCAGTTAAGGCTTCAGGTGCTGCTTCATGCCCCCTTACCGATATCCCACACCATCACCAATCCTAGCTATAATGCTAGTTACATGCTATACTCAGCAGCCTCCTAATACTTTGACATGTTTAGCTATTTGTATATATGGGAGAAATATTGCTTAAAGGAAGAGAAATCTATACATATTAAGCTCTATTCATAGTACAGCAAATGATTTCTTGTCTCAAAGCTACATATGATAATGGACATTGTTTTCAATTCTTTCTTTAGTTTATTTATCATCATCCAAGTGCCTCTTGCTTTGGGGTTAGTCATTTTTCAATCAGTCTCCGCTTCACACAATGATGTGTACTTCCCGGCCTCTTGCCATTATGGATATCTCTCATTCCTAATATATGTAGCCCTTGTTTGGAAGATTTGACTTTGGATGATAATTTAACACTTAATTTTGTATTAGTCTGTGCTATTTTTTGTTTGTTTATTTTAAGTCAAATGGTGAGAGTATGCAATGGCTATTTGGTCAGACGGAGAAGGATGTCTTTCTCAGAGAGATAACAAAAGTTCAACAAAAGAAAGCAAGTTAGAGGAATGAGAGAGGATTCAAAGTATCCTAATTCTTCAACAGAAGAGAAATCAATGAATGGGGCTATTAATATGTACTTAATTCTAATCAACATCCTGAAGTACCTAATAGCATTTGGTCTATAATAATGCTCGATACATTTCAGAGTTACCTTCCTAGGGTAGGTGGTATTTTATTATTTATTATTAGGCAATAAAACATAGTGGTTAAAAGATCCTCCAAGTCAAACCTTCATAGATGACTGCAGGCCCACAGATATCTTGACTGCAACCTCATGAGACCCTAAGCCAAATCACACAGTTTAGCTCTCTTGAGTTGCTGACCTCCAAAACTGTGTGAGACAATAAATGTTTATTGTTGTCTTAAGCCACTAAGCTTTGGGGTAATTTGTTATGCAGTATCATCTAACTAATACACTCCACCCAGCAACTTCCCCCTACATTTCATTGGCCAGAATGTGTCAAAAGGCTCCCCACAAGCTCTAAGGTTATCCAAATAGTATTTTCACTGAGCACATTCCCGTCCTAAACAAAACTTGAGTTTTGGTTCTGTTATTAAGGAAGAAGGAAGAGGAAATGGACATCAAATACAGCTACTTCAATTCTCACCTTCTACTTCTACTGGATTGATCCAGTCTTCTTTGGGAAGGAAAATGGTCTTCAGAGAGGAAGAGATAGATAAAAAACATAAAGAAGAAAATGCAGCCTACAGTAAGTAAGGAAACAATAGAGGATCTGCTTTAAGAGTGTTTGAATATACAGACAGGCCAATCTATATTCCACCATGCTAACTAAATTTAAAACTTGTATCTGTAATCCTCTGTTAGTAATCACACTGAGGAATCATGACAAATGGGAGAGAAAAAGGAAACAGAACTATAGAAAAGCTATTGTTGATTTTTTGGAAAAGTTAAATAAGTATACATAAAAAACTTGAAAAGTAGCTTAACATTCATGATAAAATTCTATAACAGATTATTAACTAGGTGCTTTAAACATGTTTAGAGACTAATGCAGTGTTCAAGAGCAGACAACAAACATTTGCAAAGAACAAGCGTGGGAAGTGTCAGAGGCTCTCTCTTGTTCCTAACCTTGCCCTTGACTTTTTGATATTTTTAATAGTGACTTAAGACATAAAAGGGATGCCTATCAAATGCTCATGTGACACATCTGGGAATGATACATATAATAACAGAATCAAAATTTTAAATGATCTTGACAGCTTACAATACTGTCATTCATACATCCGACAATTCTAAGAAGTTATTTCATGGATTTAATTTTCATCTCCTCAAAAAAGATACTAAATTCATCAGGGCAGGATTGAATCACACACTGTTTCAAAACCTCCTATGGGGGCTTCCCTGGTGGTGCAGTGGTTGAGAGTCCGCCTGCCGATGCAGGGGACACGGGTTCGTGTCCCGGTCTGGGAAGATCCCACATGCCGCGGAGCGGCTGGGCCCATGAGCCATGGCCGCTGAGCCTGTGCGTCCGGATCCTGTGCTCCGCAGCCAGAGAGGCCACAATGGTGAGAGGCCCGCGTATCGCAAAAAAAAAAAAAAAAACCCTCCTATGGTATCCAACACAGTGTTTGGGAACCTAGAAGGTATTTCATTAATATCTAGAGAACTGAGTTGAACTGTATCAAGTACAAATGTAGAAAAGTTTAGAATCAATCTGTCACTTATGCAACGTAATATACTCTTACTTTTCCCTCAGGCCTTATTACTTATCTCCTTCAAAGACCTCTTCAAAATCGAATTTTTCCAGCATATCCTTCCTAAGCTGCCTTCAGTCTTTTAAAGAAAGACTGCAATGTATAAAACTTTACAGGATATTTAAAGGCCTTTGCATTTTTTTCTTTATTTATTTTTATTTCAGTATTATGCCCAGTCTGTGCCATTAGACGTTAAGCTCACAAGGCAGCTTCAGTAGTGTTTTAAGCTTTCCCCATAGAGTGAAGTGAGAATAGATGCACACCCCCTCTGCAGAGCCGCACAACGTAACATTTTCTTGTTACAATTCAATATCATTGCAGCAAGATAAGCACACTCCATAGTCTAATTTAACAGACATGAAGAAGTCAAGCTCTATTGTTCAATGTCACAGACAGCCAGCCCTGCATGATCAACCTTTATTCTTTTCTGGCTTCATTATGAGGATGATGCCTTTCAACTGTAGTGACTAAATCTGTTAAACTACAAAGCAAGAAATTTATAGAACCTTTATAAGAGTAATACTGAACAGCTTAAATGTAAAACCTACAATTAAATTCCAAAACTAAGCACTTCACCCCCAAGAAAATGCTAAGTAGTTCTTCAGCAACATTCCTGATTTACATACCCCAAAGATGACAGGACCTATATACATACATGCTGCAGTGATATTAATAGCAATTTCCTCAGGTAACGTTCACTACGAAACATGGTAATATTAACCCGTGCGTTACAAAACTAGTGAGTTGCCCCTTAGCATAACAGGGACAGGAACTATGTTTTTTCATTTTCAAAACGCCTCTTTTGTCAGATGAAAAAGCCCCGAGAGTAAAATATTTCAGTAGAGTTCAGTGATAACAATGGATGTGCCATTAGATTACCATACAAGTGAATAAAGCACCAAATGATAGCGAACAGTTTTTTACCCTTTAGATTTTGATGTGAAATGAGTCTAATTATTTATTCATAGACTTTTCCTCTAAGGAGTTCAAGGCACTATATTTTAAATCTTTAAACACATATTTCATAAGCTCTAAAATCTACCAGGTAGGACAGAAGAACATGTGACAGGGAAGAAGATAAAGAAAAGTAGCACAAAAGAACAGGTAGTTGGAAGAACTGAAGCATGTTTCAAACATGAGGTGGGATGTTTTATTCATTCATTTATTCTTTCAGTCAAGCACCTATTATAAGTCTAGGTCTGTGCTAGATGTTAAGGATATAAAAGCAACCTCTGTTCCAGAAGCTCACCAAACAGAGAGATGACATACAGAGTGATAATTACAATACGTGCCGAGTGCTACAGTAGAAGAATAAACTAAGTACTGTGGGAGTATAAAGGAAGGAGTCACGGGCCCGAAGGAATCTGGAAAGGCTTTAACAAGAAAGCAGCATTTCAGTTGTATCTAAAAAACTAGGAAAAGTCTTTCAGAGAACTGAGAGGAAAATCTTCAAGGCAGAGATAGGGAGAAAACATTGCATTGAAATACAAGTTGTAGCAAAAAAGTTTGACCTGGGGCTTCCCTGGTGGCACAGCGGTTAAGAATCTGCCTGCCAATACAGGGGACATGGGTTCGAGCCCTGCTGGGAAGATCCCACATGCCGTGGAGCAGCTAGGCCCGTGTGTCCCAACTACTGAGCCTGCTTGTCTGGAGCCTGTGCTCCGCAATGGGAGAGGCCATGACAGTGAGAGGCCCACGCACCGCGATGAAGAGTGGACCCCGCTCGCCGCAACTGGAGAAAGCCCTCACACAGAAACGAAGACCCAACACAGCCAAAAATAAAATAAATAAATAAATTTATAAAGAATCTGCTGGCCAATGCAGGGGACACGGGTTCGAGCCCTGGTCCGGGAAGACCCCACATGCCGCAGAGCAACTAAGCCCGTGAGCCACAACTGAGCCTGTGCTCTAGAGCCTGTGAGCCGCAACTACTGAGCCTGCGTGTCACAACTACTGAGCCTGTGTGCCACAACTACTGAAGCCCGCAGGCCTAGAGCCCGTGCTCCACAACAAGAGAAGCCACTGCAATGAGAAGCCCGCACACCACAACAGAGAGTAGCCCTCGCTCGCCACAACTAGAGAAAGCCCACATGCAGCAATGAAGATCCAATGCAGCCAAAAATAAAATAAATAAATTTATTTTAAAAAACCCCAAAGTTTGCCCTGTTCAGGGCGTGTTGAGAAACACGACATGGCTTAGAGGCAACAGATGACACTTAGTACTTAGAAATCATAGGTTTCAAGCTTGTTCTGCCAATAGACTCCAAGGGTGCCATAATCATGAAAACTCTGGCACTAATCAAAGAAAAATGAACAGATATAAATAATATATATACTTACAAAGTATATATATTTATGTATATACTATATGTATTTATATATGTACTATGTAAGTATATAGTTTTATTATATATATGTGTGTATATCATATATTTGTTACATACATAATTATATATGGTTATGCTATAAATATATATGTACCAACTATATATATTTACATACACACACACAGCTCTATGGGAAATTATAACCAATGCTACTAGGTTTCTGATCTGACCTCTGCTAGGGCCACTGATGCTTTTGCAAGGCAATTGTTAGAAATGGGTCACACACCCCTTCTCCCTCATTCACGTCATCTACACAGTTCCTTCTTCTCTTAGATTGAAGTCTCTCAAGTGAAGGTGAATATTCAGGCCAATTCTGCTGATGTTCTTTATCCCCTAGCTGCTAACAGCACATCCATTCAGCAGTGAGGGTGCTACCTGCTTCTCAAGGGCCAATTTGAAGTCCGGCCCAACTTCCCTTAAGTGCTAAAGGGCAGCCTCTTTTGCTCCCCATCAATCCTGTATATAGTTGCACACCACAGGTGCTGAAAGAAAAAGAAAAGAAAAGAAAAGAAAGCTTCAGTCTTACAAGTCCAGATAAAGAAGACACTTCCCTTGCCTTTGTATCATTTTAAGTATAAAAGCTCCTATACCAAAACGCACAGAAAACTGTGGTTCAATAGATTAAAAAAGGCAAGAATGATTTGCAGCTATAAGTTCCCAAATCACTTTCTACAGTAAAACTAACTGATATAAGAAGAATATTTACCTACAGTTATAAGGCAGAAGATCTAGCACTTCTAAAATTTGAATTAGGTCCATAAAAAGTCATCAAATTTAAAAGGTATACAAAGGCATCATTACTCACTCCATATTAGATTAAAGAAAAAAAAAAAAAACAGGAGGAAAAAACCAGCAGGAGGCAGTTAGCCATGTAACTTACCTTTTTAATGAAGTCAATCATCTATATTATTTGAATACACAAGATGATATGCTTAGTACTATGACATATACCATGGGAGAAAGCAAAGATGGAGTCTTTAGATCTCAAGACTTCTCTATTTGCAAGCCTGATGACACAGGCTGATGGACTAAGACCCCAGAGTTATCATTCTGGATTTAGTCTAGATCTCATCACCCAACAACACTGGTTTAGGCAAATTATGAGTCATAATTTACAGGTCAAAGAACTTTCTAATCCTGAAAACTCACGATGTAAAGAGAAAGAATAACTCTTTATTTTCCAGCAAGTCGAATCAAACGGCATGAACTTCCAGTATCCAGAAACTTCAAATTATAGGAGACTTGAATATAAACATGTATTGAGACACAAGAAAAGTGTTATATTTAACAGGGAGCAGATAAGTGGGGGAAATGCTAAGGAAGTAGAACAAAAGGAATATATCAAAGGGGAGACCGTGGGGCTTCCCTGGTGGCGCAGTGGTTGAGAGTCCGCCTGCCGATGCAGGGGACACGGGTCTGTGCCCTGGTCCGGGAAGATCGGGCCCGTGAGCCATGGCCGCTGATATACCTGAAACTAACACATTGTAAATCAACTACACTTCAATTAAAAAAAAAAAAAAAAAACCCCCCCCCCCCCTCCCCAAAAAAAAAAAAAAGGGGGGGGGGTGGAGACCGTGATCTAGTAGGTGAATACCTGAAGGGCTGGCCAGGTAAGCACAAAGTACAACGTTAACATTCATCTCATGACAAGGAATTCAAATTTGTGAAAGTGGTGAGGCTAATCTAAAACAGACCATTTTGAAAAAAGAGCAAGTATAGGTTAAAAGGTGAAAGGAGGGACTTCCCTGGTGGCACAGTGGTTGAGAATCCGCCTGCCAATGCAGGGGACACAGGTTCAATCCCTGGTTCAGGAAGATCCCACATGCCGCGGAGCAACTAAGCCCGCGAGCCACAACTACTGAGCCCACGTGCCCCAACTACTGAAGCCAGCGCGCCTAGAGCCTGTGCTCCGCAACGAGAGAAGCCACCGCAATGAGAAGCCCGCGCACCGCAACGAAGAGTAGCCCCCACTCGCCACAACTAGAGAAAGCCTGCACACAGCAACGAAGACCCAACACAGCCAAAAAAAAAAAAAAAATTTAATTAAAAAAAAGGCGAAAGGAGAATTCTGACTACCCAAAGTAAAAGAGGAATTCTGTGAAAAATAATGCCAAGATATTCAAAATGGATAATGAGAAAAAAAATAAGAGAACAAAGGTTCTACAATTAGGATCAGTATCAATAGCAGAGAATCGTAGGAGTGTCAGATTCTTCTATGGAAATTGAATGTCTTGAAAGCAGTGTTGTCTTAATAGATCTTTTTGATAGAAATGTTCTATATCCTCCCTGTCCGATATGGTAGCTCAAGCCACGTGTGGTTGTTGAGCACTTGAAACATGGCTAGTGGACTGAGGAACTGAATTTTTAATTTAATTTAAATTTAGTTTAATTTTTTTTTGCAGTACGCGTGCCTCTCACTGTTGTGGCCTCTCCGGTTGCGGAGTACGGGCTCCGGACGCGCAGGCTCAGCGGCCATGGCTCACGGGCCCAGCCACTCCGCGACATGTGGGATCTTCCCAGACCAGGGATTGAACCTGTGTCTGGGAAGATCCAGACAATGTAACAGTAAGCACTTAAATTTTAGCCGTCTATATTTTTAACTTCAATAAAACCAACAGAGGTGGCAGAAAAAAAGGGTATATGCCCTGGTGGATCTCTGGAGCAGATACTTTAAAAAGAAGAAAAAGATGTCCATAAAACCAGAACATTGGAAAGAGGAGAAGATGGAGGAAGAATAAGACACGGAGATCACCTTCCTCCCCACAGATACATCAGAAATACATCTACATGTGGAACAACTCCTACAGAACACGTACTGAACGCTGGCAGAAGACCTCAGACCTCCCAAAAGGCAAGAAACTCCCCACGTACCTGGGTAGGGCAAAAGCAAAAAGAATAAACACAGACAAAAGAATAGGGATGGGACCTGCACCAGTGGGAGGGAGCCGTGAAGGAGGAAAGGTTTCCACACACTAGAAGCCCCTTCGTGGGCGGACACTGCGGGTGGTGGAGTGGGGAAGCTTTGGAGCCACGGAGAAGAGCGCAGCAACAGGGGTGTGGAGGGCCCTGCGGAGAGATGCCCGCACAGAGGATCAGGGCCGACTGGCACTCACCAGCCCGAGATGCTTGTCTGCTCACCTGCCGGGACGCGCGAGGCTGGAAGCTGAGGCTCGGGCTTCGGTCAGAGCGCAGGGAGAGGACTGGCAACGTGAACACA
Source organism: Neophocaena asiaeorientalis asiaeorientalis (assembly GCF_003031525.2). Lineage (NCBI taxonomy): Eukaryota > Metazoa > Chordata > Mammalia > Artiodactyla > Phocoenidae > Neophocaena > Neophocaena asiaeorientalis. The sequence goes on along the minus strand of NW_020174013.1, from coordinate 7,858,009 downwards.
GCCTGCAGGGGGTTAGTGCACCATGGCTAGCCGGGAGGGAGTCTGGGAAATTTCTGGACTTGCTGAAGAGGCAAGAGACATTTTCTTCTCTCTTTGTTTCCTGGTGTGCAAGGAGAGGGGATTAAGAGCGCTGCTTAAAGGAGCTCCAGAGACGGGTGCGAGCCGTGGCTATCAGCGCGGAGCCCAGAGACGGGCTCTCGCTAAGGCTGCTGCTGCCACCACCAAGAAGCCTGTGTGTGAGCACAGGTCACTCTCCACACCTCTCTCCCGGGGAGCCTGTGTAGCGCGCCACTGCCAGGGTCCCGGGATACAGGGACAACTTCCCCAGGAGAACGCATGGCACGCCTCAGGCTGGTGCAACGTCATGCCGGCCTCTGCCGCCGCAGGCCCACCCCGCGCTCTGTGCCCCTCCTTCCCCCCGGCCTGAGTGAGCCGGAGCCCCAGAATCAGCGGCTCCTTTAACCCCGTCCTGTCTGAGTGAAGAACAGACGCCCTCCAGTGACCTACATGCACAGGCAGGGCCAAATCCAAAGCTGAGCCCTGGGAGCTGTGAGAACAAAGAGAAAGGGAAATCTCTCCCAGCATCCTCAGAAGTAGCGGATTAAAGCTCCACAATCAACTTGATGTACCTGCATCTGTGGAATACCTGAATAGACAACGAATCATCCCAAATTGAGGAGGTGGACTTTGAGAGCAAGATTTATTCTTTTTTCCCCTTATCCTCTTTTTGTGAGTGTGTATGTGTATGCTTCTCTGGGAGATTTTGTCTATATAGCTTTACTTTCATCATTTGTCCTAGGGTTCTATCCATCTTTTTTTTTTAATTAAAAAAATTTTTGTTCTTAATAATCATTTTATTATTTTAATAACTTTATTTTATTTTACCTAACTTTATTTTATTTTCCTTTATCCTCTTTCTTTCTTTCTTTCTTTCTTTCCTTCTTTCTTTCTTTCTTTTTCTTTCTTCCTTCCTTCCTTCCTTCCTTTCTACATTTTCTCCCTTTTCTTCTGAGCCATGTGGATGAAAGGCTCTTGGTGCTGTAGCCAGGAGTCAGTGTCCTATGCCAAACAACTAGCAAGACAGGAACAGAACCCCACCCATTAGCAGAGAGGCTGCCTAAAATCATAAGAAGTCCACAGACACCCCAAAACACATCACCATACGTGGACCTGCCTACCAGAAAGACAAGATCCAGCCTCATCCACCAGAACATGGGCACTAGTACCCTATACCAGGAAGCCTACACAACCCACTGAACCAACCTTAGTCACTGGGGACAGACACCAAAAACAACAGAAGCTATGCTACAACAGAATACACATTTCTCTCAAGTGTTCATGGAACATTCTCCAGGATAGATCATATCTTGACTCACAAATGAAGCCTTGGTAAATTTAAGAAAACTGTAATTGATCGCCTGCCAATGCAGGGGATGTGGGTTCGTGCCCCGGTCCGGGAGGTCCCCACGTGCCACCATGGCCGCTGGGCCTGGGCGTCCGGAGCCTGTTGCTCCGCGGCGGGATATACTAGCAAACAGAATCCAACAGCACATTAAAAATATCATATACCATGATCAAGTGGGGTTTATTCCAGGAATGCAAGGATTCTTCAATATATGCAAATCAATCAATGTGACACACCATATTAACAAATTGAAGGAGAAAAACCATATGGTCATCTCAATAGATGCAGAGAAAGCTTTCGACAGAATTCAACATGCATTTATGATAAAACCCTCCAGAAAGTAGGCATAGAAGGAACTTTCCTCAACATATTAAAGGCCATATATGACAAACCCACAGGCAAAATCGCCCTCAATGGTGAAAATCTGAAAGCATTTCCACTGTGGATAGGGAGGGTGGGAGGGAGGGAGACGCAAGAGGGAAGAGATATGGGAACATATGTATATGTATAACTGATTCACTTTGTTATAAAGCAGAAACTAACACACCATTGTAAAGCAATTATACTCCAATAAAGATGTAAAAAAACCCAAAACAAACAAAAAAGCAAACCCAGAACATTGGAGAAGGCAGTAGTTCTCTGAATCCTACTTGGTCACACCTCCTAACGGTATTGACTAATAATAGTATAGTGAATGAATCCTGTCCTTTAAAGCTTTATATAATGTACTGGGCTTCACACTGCCATGATTTGCTCATTTCTGACCACCATGTTGTCAAGTTCCAGAGAAACAAAATACAAAGCAAGATGAATGAACTTTAAAAGTTCCAGAGGCTTGCTTTAGGAAACACTACACAATATCACTGTCACCCTGCCATATCCACGTAGCACTACTTTGGATTTTGTTTGAAAAAAACACACACACAAAAAAAATATATATATATACACACACATATATATTTGGTTGGTGGAATTAAAGAGAAAATAGAACTTTAATCTCAAGTGACACTATTATCAAGCAGCAATAAGTTGAAACTTCATCATATAAAAATATTTAATAACATAATGGTATTTAAAACACTAAACTAATCAGGTCTGTCCCTTGAATTTTAGAAACGCTAGCTTATAAAAGCTTTGCAAGTAAAAATGCCTCAACAAATTAAAATATTGTTTTCCTAGAAACTACACTGTAAAGATTGACTGGGTGGGGCTTCCCTGGTGGCGCAGTGGTTGAGAGTCCGCCTGCCGATGCAGGGGACACGGGTTCGTGCCCCGGTCCGGGAAGATCCCACATGCCACGGAGCAGCTGGGCCCGTGAGCCATGGCCGCTGAGCCTGTGCGTCCAGAGCCTGTACTCCGCAACGGGAGAGGCCACACAGTGACAGGCCTGCGTACCGCAAAAAAAAAAAAAAAAAAAAAGATTGACTGGGTGAATAGGTAGTACAATACAAAACTGGGAACAAATAACAGCCAATTATTTAGGTAGAAAAGCAGAGTATAAGAAACAATCCCATTACAATACACAAAGACCTTCTGCTGACATCTCATCTTTAACTAAACTCCTACTAATTTCTGTACATTTTCTCAATTCTTTTAGTTCTATCTCTGTGTCCCATTGCCTCTTCCTAACAAGTTGTCAAGATGTCATCCTTAACTTCTCCCCACCTTCAGTTTACTCCTTCATCATGTTCTATCAATTTTACCTTCTTAATTAATCTATGGAATCCACCCACTTACCTATCCCCATTGCCACATCCCCAAACTCTTAATTGTTCTCCCTGCTTGCTCTCCTCCATTCTTTTCTTCATGCTGCAGCCAGAGTGAAAATGTTTCCAAAACAGAGATCTGATCATGTCACCTTCATTAACTCCCTGCTGCTTTAGGGATCAAGTTCACTCTCTGGCATAGGGTACAAAAGGCGTTTTGCAATCTGGGGCTTCTGACCTTTCTAGCCTCACCTTGTTTCCTTCCCCAAAGGCTCTTACTCAAGACTCACTAAATAAGGAGTTGTGGCAACTCACTAAGCCTTCCTAGTTCACTTCTGGTTCTTGGCTTGTGCTGTTGCCTCTGAGTGGGACACACCTTCTCCCATACCTCCAGGTACCAGTATAGACTTCCCTGCCTCTGAAAAGCCTTCTCTGACCTCCCACAGGCCATATTCAGTGGATAATCCCAATATACTACAAGTGATTCTGGCTTTTTCTACCTGTCTCTTTCTCTCTCTCTCTCTCCCCCTATTAGACCATAAGTCACTCATGCACAGTACTGTATCTTATTTGACACCCAGTTTCTGGCATAATGTGCACTCAACAAGTATTTGCTGAATTAATTTATCTTTCACTTAGCTTACTCTTACTACAGTTTTCTAAAATATCAGTTTTCACATGATATCGTTTCATGTTCTCATGAAACAAAAAGCATCACATGTGAACTAAAGGCACTAAACATGATAATACATATAATTAATTCTAATTAGTTGAGGAGCTACTTTAAACTCAGGGACCTTTATTTTATTTTTTTGTTCATTCTTAAGATTGCTCCTAGAATTGCCCAGACATTGTTTCAGATTTTTACAGCCTACATTTGTAGCTACAGTGTCCTCTTTTCAGTTCTATTCTGTTCAAATGAATGACTGTTATACTGAAGGATCAAACATTTCTTAAAGCACAACAATTTAAGTTTCTGTTTAAGGGTATAGGCTTGGTGTCATATTGCCCATATTCATATTCTGCCTCTGTAACTTACTAGTTGTATTACTGTGAACAAGTTACTCACCTTCTCTAAACCTCAGTTGCCTCTTGAAGAGTTTGCAAAGACTAAATTAGGCAAGGAATGGAGTCATTTTGGATGGAACCTGATACATAATAAATGCTCCGTCGACTTCATTTGAAAATTGCCTGTACATCTGACTTTGGCAGTTTGGTTTATTGACTGAATTACACAGCGAACCATTCAACATCCCCTCTGTAGCAGGACCGTGTGTTTGGTCCACTGGATATTACTTTTTTAAAAAGGAAGGGCAAAGTATGAACAAAAAGCCACCCTCACTACTTAAGCAAAGACTCAAAATGTTTGTCTCTATAATTTGATAATACAAATAATAATATTTACTTTTTATTTTGGTCTTTTGTAAAGTCATTTATGAGGCTTTGGGAGCTCGTTTTGTCCTTGCAGCCAACTGAGGGCTGGGAGAAAAGCTTTGAGAAGACTACCCTCCAAGAAGTAGGGAATGGAAGGCCACATAGTCCAGAGAAAATATACAGGGCATATACACTGTCCTAAATCAGAGATTGGCAAACTAGGAACTTCCGGTCAAATCTGGCCCTCTGCCTGTTTTTATATGGCCCTTAAGCTAGGAACGGTTTTTATATTTTTAAAGGTATGTTAAATTAAAAACAAGAATATGTGATAAAGACCATGTATGTGTGGTCTTCAATGCCTAAAATATTTACTATCTGACTCTTTATAGAAAAAGTTTGCCAACCCTGTGACCTTTGTAAATTAATTTGTTCCCTTTCTTTCTGTCCCCTATCTGAGGAGGCAGCGGCTCTGGAGTGAGAACTATTTTTGAGTCCTAGATTAACCACATGCTATCTGCATGCCTTTGGGCACTAACTTAACCTCCCTGAGCCTTTGTTTAATCATCTGTAAAATAGGAATAAACAGAACAACTTCACAAGATTTCTAGGAGGATGAATGAGGTACTATGGTAGACATTCAATAAATGAAAGCCATTATTATACATGTTTTATTAGACAAAGACTACCTACAGACAGAGGATACACAACTTTGAAAACGGAAATAAGAAGGCAGAATTCAGTAAACTCTGTTGTAAATTTTCTTTAAAAGTTTCTTCTGCTATATCAATTAGAACATCATGAACTTTCTTTAACCTTAATATTAAACATTCTCAGTTCTTAAGTAGTAAATTTGACTAAAAGCTAAAGACATACCAAATAATAGCCATGACAGTCAAGCACCTTCTGAATTCAGAAACATAGTGATTAAGTCACTACTGGAAAGCCAGAATCTATTTTTGATTCACTTGGATCACCTTTATTTCATTTTACATTTTTTAACATCAAAGCAAAACACGGCATAATTTCAGGCACTGAATCATCATCAAACTGAGTTGCAATTAAGGGTAAGAACATCATTAAGTTTTAGGTAATGCTTGCAATTGTAAGTAAGCAGTGCCTTTCTATTCTTCTGGAAAATGTCATTTAGGAGGTTTCAACAATTCTCCTAAACCTAGACTGTAAGTGCCATGCTTGAATTTTTTTTGGATGCATGCCCAACAATAAATGATCCACAATGATCTGAGGACAGCACTCCCATCCAAGAACTTAATCAGATTAATGATGTATTTGTTTTATAAAAATGAAGTACATTAAGCCTGAGAATACCTAATTTACATACTAAATGGTTGCTAGGGACCAAAAATACTAGTGGTTTTTATAAAACTGAGGTTACAAAATTATCTATTGTCTTGAAATCTGATAGTAAATAGCAGTGAAATGCAAAATAATAAACAAGTGTTAATTAGTACTATTTATGTATATAAATTCATGAGCTGGTGTACAGTTGTTCAAAAGAACCTAACAATGCTCATATTCCAAAACATATGTGCCCCCAGAGACCACATGATGCCATTATGTGAAGTTGGAAATAACAACAAACTTACTTATGTTTTCTAATTGATTTGACCTCAAATTGTGATTAACATCCTACTCCAATTTTTTCATCTGGGGTCCTAGTTTAATATATGCAAACATAAACAGTAAATTAGCAGTCCAGGTTTCTGCCATTTTGGTTGGAAACCTATTAGCAACCTTTATCGAAAAAGGGGAGGAGACCTTTCATAAAATAGCTGAATTTCATCAAGTCCTTAAAGGAGGAGAATTAACAGCACCTCTGGATGTCCTCTGATGGATCACACACACACACACACACACACACACACACACACACACACGATTACTTCATTCATTCAACAAACCTGTGTTTATTGAGCTTGGGGAGGCAAAAGGAATAAGACAAAGCCACTGCCCTGTCTGCTGAGGAGATTGGCAGGTAAGCAGATAATTACAGTATAACAGGACAACTATTACAATTAAGGTATAAACAGAGAGCTCTGGGCACAAAGAGAAGCCAGCCAGCAACTCTGCTAGGGGACATGAGATAAGCCCCACAGAGAAAGTAACAGTTCACAGTTCCTGTCACCTGATCAGATGGAATGACATGTGCAGGGAATAGTGAGAGCAGAGAATGGGAGAGGGTGGTGAAATCTAGAGGCCTGAGGATATCTATAGATTCCTTTATTAAAAAAAAAAAATTCGAATTTCATGTACATCAAGCAAGACTTAGAAAAATTGAGGCTACTTTGAATTAGGTGAAGTATTTTTATACAGAAATTTAATTTAAATAACTTGTATTTGTATTCAGTAAATACTAGATGAGGAAAGACAGGAGGTTTAAAAACACCTGAATTTTTAAAAAACCTGAATGACAACTTTATTTTATTAAACATGGAACTCTAAATTTAAAATATAAGCTGAATTCAGGTTCAAATATCAATTTTTATAGGCCTTAGGAATATACATGCTACAAAAGTAAAAAATTAGAATACCTCTAGACAGGCATGGGATGAATATAGATACATCAAATAGAAATAAACCATGACATTTTTTGCTTTAAAAATTTGGGAAATGCTAGGATAAGAGTGATAGAAGGAAGAAGAACTTAAAGGAGAGCACGAAATTAAATAGTTTACGGAAAAAGTTTGAAGAAACAAGAGCTAGAGAAACAGGGATTAAAATTATCATATCACCATATCACATAATCATATCACCATGAAAATAACAGAGAGCATTACTGAACCCTCATCTGGATATATGAAATGCTACGGAAAGTGCCTGCGTTCTGTTCAGTGTCTGAAATGCTGGCCATCCAGCTTGTAACCATCATACTTAGCTGAGGGCCTGCTGCCCAGCTGCCATGGCCAAAAACTTTGTTCAAAGAAAAGGGACGTTCTCCATGGCAGCTTTACTAGCTGGACTTGGACTAAGTATCCATTTCCATGAAAGATTTTTCTGGTCCCAACCCAGTCAGACACATTATCCATTTACCCCTCAATATCCATACATATGCCCCCTTCTTACTGTTTTGGATAATTCACTCATTCAATGTAGTGGATTTATGGATGTATGTTGTTCTGTTCATCTTTATCTCTCATATATGTTATAAATATTATTTGGTACCTATTCACAATCATTTTTTTAATATAAATTTATTTATTTTATTTTATTTATTTTTGGCCGCGTTGGGTCTTTGTTGCTGCGTGCAGGCTTTCTCTAGTTGCGGCAAGCGGGGTCTACTCTTCGTTGCAGGGCACAGGTTTCTCATTGCAGTGGCTTCTCTTGTAGCGGAGCATGGGCTCTAGGTGCACGGGCTTCAGTAGCTGCGGCACATGGGCTCGCGGGCTCTAGAGCGCAGGCTCAGTACCTGTGGCACATGGGCTTGGTTGCTCCGCGGCATGAGGGATCCTCCATGATCAGGGATCGAACCTGTGTCCCCTGCATCGGCAGGTGGATTCCTAACCACTGTGCCACCAGAAAAGCCCCCTTATTCACAATCTTAAACAAAAACAACATATTTAAATAAGTTTATAGGAAGAAAAGGAAGCAGAGTACCATGCTTAAGGAACTTAGAGCATACTTTACAAGAAAGTAAAAGATAATTCAAGGAATCACAAGAGCTGTAGAACATTTAAATAAAGGAAACATTGTAAGTTGAGTTATGTACATAATAATATAGAGTTGCCGATGTATTACATCGATGTATTACAACTTTTTTTATAGGTAGTGTGTGTAAATTTGCTAGTGCAATCATAGAGATAGAGAGTAAATATATATAATAGGACCTGGGCACCTAATGTTTCCTGATAATAATTCTAGTAGAGAATAAAAAATATCAAATATGTCAAAGGGTGGAGCATGAATAGAGCAAGGAAGCAGATGATTCAGAGGAACCAGGCAAGGTTTAGGCAGTTGATGAGAGACATGTAGATCAGATTGCCAATGAGAGCGTTATTTTACAAGGAAAACAAACCCCAGTCAAATGTCCTAAGATGTATTAATATTGAAAGACAAACATTTGTTACTTTTAGAAACAACAAATTCCTACAGAAGGATAAACCTATTGCTGAGCCATCTGCTATTTGCAATATGCATAGTAAATTCAACAGATGGGTGCACCCCCTGTGTTTCCTATAAACAGATGGTTTTATTTTTTAACATCTTTATTGGAGTATAATTGCTTTACAATGTTGTGTTAGTTTCTGCTGTATAACAAGGTGAATCAGCTTTTAAAAATCTAAAATATCCTATCAATGGAGACCACAACCAACACCGAAAAAAAAAAAAAATCCCTCACAACCACACAGTTGAATACTTGGTTTCTTTTCATTCAGCATACACATAATAAAGATGGCACTGCAAACCCTAGACTGCCATCCTTCTGTTACCATGAGAGCAACATCTTTTCTTTGTGAAACACATTTTGTGGAGACAAAGGAAGACTATTCAGTTGAACTGGTTAAACATCTTTTGTACCTGGAATGTTGACGATATATCTAGTTGGCAGGCAGAAACAGTATGGCCAATAAATAGCTCACCTAATTCATTTATTTACAACACAAACACATGCACAGTGCACAGACGCCACCACACAATGAATGCATTCATATGTAAAAGTACACGGGAGAAACCTATTATAGCAAGAAACTTGATTCTAAGATATTCCCTTAACTTTATGAGAAAATAATAATTTTGAATGAAATATTGATACCTGAAAACTTAAAAAAAAAAACCTACTCAGAGGACTTCCTTATATAACTATACTCAAGCATGTTCTCAAAAGTTCATCAAACATTAGCATTTATGCCATAATCAAGTCATTCATTCACATGACATTCATACGCATAGTAGTTATTTTTTGGTGAACAGTTTTTGGGTCAGCAAATAGAAAATATTTTATATGGAACAAAGGCAAAATCGAAACTTAAGACAACTTATTTCTATTTAGTCCAAATATAAAGAGTCGTGAATTGTCAGAATGTCACACATTTTCATTCTTCTCATAAGAAACATTCTGGCTATGAAGCATCTTTTTGTAAACAAGCTTATGAAAGTCTAAGAAAATCACTAAACACTTCTTACATCATTGACAACTTTGATTTGAAAAATATACACTTAAAACTGACAAAGAGTAAAATAATAAAAGCTCTACTATATTTATTATTATTTTAATTAATCTGTCTTAATTTCTATTATATCAGTCACAAATGTCCAGATCTTGGCCTACCTAAATCAATTACTTGCTTGGAATCTATTAATATAGACATTTATGTGTAAGATATGCCCTGGAAAAGGACACATAATGCAAATATATTTCAAGTCCATTGTATAAATATTCCAAAATATTTCAAATTGAACTAAAATCAATAAAAAGATATAAACCAATATAACTACAGAAGAAAATGAACAGGGTGTCAGATTCTTCCCTGCTACCTAGACCACAACATTAATGAAACAGCATACAAGGAAATACCTTTTTAATGTTTAATGATTACAATGTCATGTTTCAATATAGCTGACATTTACCATGTGTCAGGCATTAAGCACTTTCATTTAATTCTCCCAATCGCTCCAGAAATCCACAGTAACATCTCAGTAAAAGAATAAAATACTAGTTTGAAAGCTCATGATTTGATTTTTTTTAAATCTACATGAAAAAGGCAGCCCAAACAGTCTCTATTAGCCATCAGAAGACTAGTAGTTAGTTAAAGAAATCATCTGAGTCTATTATAGAGGGAGAGTTAACTTAAAATTTAAGGCAAATTTGCTATATTCGTCTAAATGAAGACTTAGTCTGACCTCTATCTAAAGTATCAAAGTTTCCGAGAGCCATAAAATAATACACATCAATTAATCATCATCATCTGCTGAGTCAAACATTGGAAAATAATGTCAAGAAGTTACCCTGTAATTACTTTGTGGCTCCTTGAAAACCCATTTGACATAATCACTCTCTGACAGCTGCAAGAGGGAAAATGTTCTATTTCTTCTCCCACCAGTACCCTCTTCTGAGAGCCAGGGGCACTGCTTCTCAGCATTTCCTGATCTGCCAAATGTTTATGAGAGAAGTGTGTGGGGTGCCTCTGTAATCAGTGCTCCCGAGGCCGGTCAGGGGTTGAGAGTTTCCAATCAAAGCTGTGGATTCAGGAGAGTCGCAGTCAGGGGACAGGCAATGGGCTTATTATTACCAGTGCACAGGAAGGAAAATTACTCAAGTACAAGAGAGGAGTATCTGGTTTTATCTAAAACACCACTGGCACACTTCCCTCCCTTCTGTCTATGACATTATATTCCATTTACAAAAGAGACCTGCACTATCCACTACATTGTAATATGCTAAATGGGTTATTTGCCCGTATGTGGGTCAAGAGTTATTTTAAACTGTGACTCCTTCATGTAAACTAGGTGAGAAGTTACATCACCCTGAACCCATCTGACAAAGTCCATACTTTCCATCTAAGGTTTTCAGACCTAGGACCACAGCTGGGTTTTCTGCCTACACCTGAGCTGACAGAGGCTACCTAAAACTTGCTCTGAAATAAAGCACTGCCTCTTAGCTCATGCCCAAGATGTGAATACACTGTTCCATTTCTCCTCTGAACACTTACCTTTGGGCTGCCATCTGAGGCCAGTTCTCCACCTCCCAAGGGGAGTGTCCTCTAGTTTTTCCACTATAATTACCACTTGGTTATCACCTGGCACATCCACTGGAAGAAAGGCCTAAATTTCTGATACCACAATGTGATGGGCTTAAGACTCCATTTTCTCAGCAATACAATATGAGAGGAGCCTAGAAAAAAATTTCCTGCAAAATAATCCTATTGTGAGAAATTTAAGCTTTATATTGCACTGAGAATACCTTATTGTATATACCTCTTATCATGGATTTTTCATTTTTTTCCATCAGAAGAGATACAAGCTGGTGACACAGCAAGATTTAGAAAGCCTATTGCATTAATGAAAATGTCATTGGCGCAGTATCTTACACCTCTACGGTAAAAAAGGGATAAAATAAAGGCCAGGATAAGAAGAAAGTAATAAAGAAACTAACAAGACAACACTATAATAAATACCAGTTACTGTCCAGCTATTTTACCCAACTGACCAGGACAAAAAGGAGAAAAATCATTCATACAGTTTGGTACTTAAAATTGAAGCGGGGGAGAGTAGAAGAGAAAGGGAAATCTCTCCCAGCAACCTCAGAGCAGCGGATTAAATCTCCACAATCAACTTGATGTACCCTGCATCTGTGGAATACATTAATAGACATCAAATCATCCCAAATTGAGGAGGCGGACTTTGAGAGCAAGATTTATTCTTTTTTCCCCTTTTCCTCTTTTTGTGAGTGTGTATGTGTATGCTTCTGTGTGAGATTTTGTCTGTATAACTTTGCTTTCACCATTTGTCCTAGAGTTCTAATCATCCCTTTTTTTTACTTTGAAAAAATTTTTTTTCTTAATAATTATATTTTTTAATAACTATTTTATTTTACCTTACTTTATTTTATTTTCTTTTATCCTCTTTTTTTCTTTCTTTCTGCTTTTTCTCCCTTTTATTCTGAGCCATGTGCCTCTTGGTGCTGCAGCCATCAGTCAGTGCTGTGCCTCTGAGGTGGGAGAGCCAACTTCAGGACACTGGTGCACAAGACACCTCCCAGCTCCATGTAATATCCAACGGCGAAAATCTCCCAGAAATCTCCAGCTCAACACCAACACCCAGCTTCACTCAACGACCAGCGGGCTACAGTGCTGGACACGCTGTGCCAAACAACTAGCAAGACAGGAACACAACCCCACACATTAGCAGAGAGGCTGCCTAAAATCATAAGAAGTCCACAGACACCCCAAAACACACCACCAGACATGGATCTGCCTACCAGAAAGCCAAGATCCAGTCTCATCCACCAAAACACGGGCATTAGTCCCCTCCACCAAGAAGCCTACACAACCCACTGAACCAACCTTAGTCACTGGGGACAGACACCAAAAACAACGGGATCTACGGACCTCCAGCCTACAAAAAGGAGACCCCAAACACAGTAAGATACGCAAAATGAGATGACAGAAAAACACACAGCCGATGAATAAGATAAAAACTCACCAGACCTAACAAATGAAGAGGAAATAGGCAGTCTACCTGAAAAAGAATTCAGAATAATGATAGTAAAGATGATCCAAAATCTTGGAAATAGAATAGAGAAAATGCAAGAAACATTTAACATAATAAAGACTATTAGAAGAGACAAAGAAGGACACTACATAATGATCAAGGTATCGATCCAAGAAGATATAACAATTGTAAATATTTATGCACCCAACATAGGATCACCTCAACACATAAGGCAAATACTACCAGCCATAAAAAGGGAAATCAACAGTAACACATTCATAATACGGGACTTTAACACCCCACTTTCACCAATGGACAGATCATCCAAAATGAAAATAAATAAGGAAACATAAGCTTTAAATGATACATTAAACAAGATGGACTTAATTGATATTTATAGGACATTCCATCCAAAAACAACAGAATACATATTTTTCTCAAGTGCTCATGGAACAGTCTCCAAGATAGATCATATCTTGGGTCACAAATCAAGCCTTGGTAAACTTAGGAAAACTGAAATTGTATCAAGTATCTTTTCCATTCACAACCAGCTATGAGACTAGATATCAATTACAGAAAAAGATCTGCAAAAAATACAAACACATGGAGGCTAAACAATACACTACTTAATAACGAAGTGATCACTGAAGAAATCAAAGAAGAAATCAAAAAATACCTACAAACAAATGACAATGGAGACACGATGACCCAAAATCTATGGAATGCAGCAAAAGCAGTTCTAAGAGGGAAGTTTATAGCAATACAGTCCTACCTTAAGAAACAGGAAACATCTCGAATAAACCTAATCTTGCACCTAAAGTAATTAGAGAAAGAAAAACAAAAGAAACCCAAAGTTAGCAGAAGGAAAGAAATCACAAAGATCAGATCAGAAATAAATGAAAAAGAAATGAAGGCAACGATAGCAAAGATCAATAAAACTAAAAGCTAGTTCTTTGAGAAGATAAAAAAAATTGATAAACCATTAGCCAGACTCATCAAGAAAAAAAGGGAGAAGACTCAAATCAATAGAATTAGAAATGAAAAAGGAGAAGTAACAACTGACACTGCAGAAATACAAAAGATCATGAGAGATTACTACAAGCAACTCTATGCCAATAAAATGGACAACCTGGAAGAAATGGACAAATTCTTAGAAATGCACAACCTGCCGAGCCTGAATCAGGAAGAAATAGAAAATATAAACATACCAATCACAAGCACTGAAATTGAAAGTGTGATTAAAAATCTTCCAACAAACGAAAACCAAGGAGCAGATGGCTTCACAGGCGAATTCTATCAGACATTAGAGAAGAGCTAACCCTATCCTTCTCAAACTCTTCCAAAATATAGCAGAGGTTACACCATATTAACAAGTTGAAGGAGAAAAACCATATGGTCAACTCAATAGATGCAGAGAAAGCTTTCGACAAAATTCAACATGCATTTATGATAAAAACCCTCCCGAAATCCTAGGGGTAAGACAGGAATAAAGACACAGACCTACTAGAGAATGGACTTGAGGATATGGGGAGGGGGAAGGGTAAGCCGAGAGTGGCATGGACATATACATACTACCAAAGGTAAAACAGATAGCTAGTGGGAGGCAGCCGCATAGCACAGGGAGATCAGCTTGGTGCTTTTTGACCACCTAGAGGGGTGGGATAGAGAGGGTGGGAGGGAGGGAGATGCAAGAGATATGGGAACATATGTATATGTATAACTGATTCACTTTGTTATAAAGCAGAAAGTAACACACCATTGTAAAGCAATTATACTCCAATAAAGATGTAAAAAAAAAATTGAATCAGGAAGCGCTAATGATAGTATTCAATTTTCCTAAGTTTCTGAGCGCTTCCTCAGAAGTTAGTACAAAGATAATTTATCCCACTTCTCAAATTAAAATGAGAACTTGAAAGGGAAAAAAAATCACTTTATCAAAAAAAAATGTTATTTACAGTATCTTCAGGTTAATAAAAACAAACTTATGCAGAAGGGAAAAAAACCTGGCATTAAAAAGAAACAGGTTAATTGTGCTGACCTAATTTAAGTCAGTATCATTCTCGCTTTTGTCCCCAAAAATGTCACTTGCATATTTATAAGAGAATTCTGCATGATGAAAAAATGACTTTACCGACTATTTCATAGCTGGCATTTAAAAGTAACTTTTTAATAATAATGTGCTACAACAATGATAATCTTACTTACTAAAGCCTCACTTATTTACAGTGCTGATATCTCTTAGTACTTTAGCAAATCTTTACTAATTTAACATTACAACTTCATATCTTTTCCTAATCTCATGTAATTTACCCTACCTAATTCCTTGCTTCTGGATATGCTACATTTGCCACCCAATGAGTTTATTTCACTGGTCATTTACTTTTAACAGTAAAGCCAAACTATTTGAAGAGAATAATCTCGCTGCAAATCCAACATAGGAAAAAGACTCTTATTTATCCATCATTTTGTGCCATGAATTGAAGCTTTATTGCAAAGAGTAAGCAATAAACAAAAACACCTCAGGGGCCTGGGAGGAGCAATGTAACCAATTACATTTAATTAAATCAAAGGATGGGAGCCCCAGGGTTGAATGAGCTGAAGAACAAATTTGCATTAACACCTAGCAGCCAAACAAGTAGCTCTGGGTCTAGTCTGCAAGTACAATTGTTGCCATCTATTCTCTGCACTGAAGGGGGGCCATTAGCTAAATTCTTAGGCATTGTTTGTCCACTGATGAGAGGCTGCCTTCTCAACATTTCACTCCATCACACATGAAAATTGCCTACTAAAATAAACAGCTTCCTCTGAAAGCTCAGAAGCAAACATTATTACCTGACTCCAGTTTGCAATTTGGTGAAAACTCTTCAGGGCTGCTAAAGGAGAAAAAAAGAAAATGAAAGGTGTGATTCTAGGCCCTAACTTTACAGTTGATGGAGATCATATGTTTGAGCAGATTCTTTTATACCGTCAGAGACCAAAAGGCAGGTTATTCCAAATGCTCCAGCAAGAGTACCTTTGTTCTAGATGGAATATGTTGGCTTGATCCTACAACTGAGAATGTCAAACATTCAGAGCTGAAAGCCCACTCTGCTATTCAAGTCACAATTCCCAAAACAATGCTCTCTTTATAGAGAGCTTCTCCTTTGGTGACTTACTATTTTTATTATTTAGAGAATTTTGTCTTAATATTTTTATACACACACACACACCCCATACATGATATCTATCACAAACTCTATTTACCCTACTTAATGAGAGCCTACCTAATTGTAAGTTAACCTAACTCTAGTAGGTTTTATTCTTTTGTCCTACACATTCCTTTTTTAGTCTTATTAAAATATTACACTCTCAAAAACAAAGAAACTAAAAACAAAACCCCAAACTTTGGAAGGGTAACCCAGTTAAGTCATTAGTAGTTTCACTATGGTAGATGATGAAAAAGTAAATATGATCAAATAAAAATCAAGAAAGGCAAAGATACAGGTCTGGTTAAGGCTAATTCAGATTGAACAACCAACCACAACTATAGATGGAATATGATTTGTATCTAGACATATTAGTTTGAATTAACAATATTGAAAAGTTAAAAAAAATTTTTTACATAAAACCACTTGAGTTACCAAGCTAACACATTCCACATTGCTTCAGTCAGCTGTATAGTTTGTAGGGTAGGGATGCCAAGTTGAGTCTAAGTGGGATTCACACCTTTCTGGGCTGGTCAGGTGAACCCATCCGATGAGACCTGTTTGGGGCGGCAGGGCTCAAAGAGCCCTACGAAAAGGGCTAGGTCTTTGATTTAAGTTCAAGATGGCTGGAACAGAGATTCTCACAACCTATATTTCAAATCCCTTCCCTAGACTCAAAGCATTCTTAAAGCCCCCAGTGGATGGAGAAAAGACAGGAAAAGGCAAAATAACCTCTGTTCCCTCAGTAGCCGGGTTCAGTCACTCCAGCAGGCAGAGCACATTGCACAAGGACAAAACACCTGCTGCCCTTGCTTTGAGATCCTTGAAAGTCTGCGATAGTTTTACAAACTCACAGAGTCATGACAAGCTTGCATCTAGAGTTGGATGCCCCAAATTTCTGGCTCCCTTACACAAGCTAAAGCCATTAAATCCTTTTTAAGGGAAAAAGAAAACTAATATAAACAAGTAACAAAGTAGTAAACAACAGATAAGTTTGCATAAAATCAAAATGGCTTTAACAGGGGGAATATGCACAGGACTGGTTCAGCCATTTTGTGAGCTAACAGAATTTTTCCTCCTGGGGAAGTGAAGGCAATTACATCTCCTCTAATTCCAAAGGCAGGAGGCTGGCACCTGACCCTCCAGAACCTCACCTCTGTGGTAGCTAAGGAGCCTCCTGGGGAAGAACCCAAGAACCTGTCGGCTGTTTGCACATCTAGTACATTAGTGAGATGAAGCCAACAAAGTATATGGGGTGGGATTGGGGTGGGGGAGTTGCTGAGGAACCTTCTAAGAAGAAATTTGTCCTAAAAGCAAATAGACAAACAAAGAGTAGGGTGAAGGAGGAAACTAGGCACACTGATGTCACCCTGAAGAGTTGCTGGACAAGAAGAATGACTCTAGTTGTTGAGCATCCTCCATGGGACTCATGAAAAAAAACTGGAAGAACTGTTTCACTGAAGATTCTGTACGAGAGACAGAGAGAAGCAGCACTTTTTTGGAACCCTTCTAATAAAGAGAAACACAAAAGGGAGAAATGCATGCTCCCCTGCTTCACCACCAATCACTCCACATTCTATACTACCATGGTATACTATCCAGTATACTGCCTGGAAGGAGTAGGACAAGAGACTACAGTAGGACAGGTGTAGGAATACCAGGTACAAGAGGCCCTGTGTGTGAGCATTTCTGATATTCTTGGGGACTCTCAGGAATACTGCAGGAGCACATTGCTGAGGTACTGCAAGAGCAGTAGTTCTAAGAGCCAGTGGAACTTTTATTATTATTATAGTAAGACTCCATAGCTCTAAGTTGGTGTGAAGCTTGAGAAAATTGGATATACACACACACACACACACACACACACACACACACACGAATTCTTAAAAAATCTTGGACTGTGTTTACTAAAAGAGTTAACCAAGTCTACAAACCCTTCAACACTTTTATCAAAAAGGAAAATATATAGTCTGGTTTTGGTCATATATTTATTATACTATGAATCTAATATACATATCTATATATAGATATATAGATATTTTTTGGCCACACCATGGGACATGTGGGATCTTAGTTCCCTGACCAGGGATCAAACCCATGCCCCCTGCAATGGAAGCATGGAGTCTTAACAACTGGACCACCAGGGAAGTCCTGAATCTAGTATATTTTGCAGAGGTTATTTATTGCATATTGAGCTCCATGTTAATTTACATCTGAAGCCTAACTGTAAATATTTTGTAGGCACCATTCTTATACCAAAGTGTTATTCACTTGCTTCCTAGTCATGTATGGCTAGAATGCAGCAGCATCCAAAACCCTCTTACATATCTCATTTTGGTGTGCTTGTTGGTAATCTGACTACTCTGAATCACAAGTACTCTTCAGTCTCACCAGACAACTGATCTTGGGAATGTATTTGATTACAGTGTGTACGAACAAATTCTTAGCATTTTCCTCCACGCCAAATATTTTCCTAGATATTCATTATGACTAGTTATTTAGATTTTCCTAATCGCTAGGAAATCATTCTCAATGGTAGAACCACAAATTTTTATTTGTACCGAAATTCAAATATTTATTTTACTTATAGTCAAGCAACCCCTCCACTAATTACATTTTCCTTTCATCGATTATGCTGAGTTGCCTTTGCCTTTACTGAATTCTGTTTATACAAACACTTAAATTATTTTCAAAAAATTTTAACTATATTTTAGAATTGGCATAATTTCCAATTATTCTTATAAAGCAAATTACTTGATAAAATGATTCTCATTTTTTTTTTAAAGTCACGGACAAAGCCAAAGTTTTTTGCTTAATGGATTCAGTCCTTGATAGAACCAGAGGGAGAATTAAATCAGTCTCCCTGAAATAGTCTCCATTTTATACATACAGTTTTTGATTTAACAGTTCATCTGCCCTTTGAAAAATATAACATCATTTATTCATTGTGTTACCAAAAAAATGAATATAGGGTCAATCTTATAAATCTGAAAATTTTCTAGTAGATATATGAATGTAAAAATGAGTCATAGCCTTCTCTGTAATCAAAACAGTTCATATCAAATGTCATTGCTTTTGATTGCTCTATTAACTATCAAAGAGTCTATAATAACCTCATCTTTATACCTCTATGATAATTTGCAATCATTGTTTTCTTCTTTTAGTCATGACATTCTTTTTCTCACAATGTAAGTAAATCTTCTCCATCAAAATGGATGTTAAAACAATGGTTAGTAGATACTAGTTAGGCAGATCATTAGTCTCTTCTCAGCTAGGTTTGAAATATTGTTGTCTTTTGGTAAGATAAAGTTGCATTCATTTAAAAACCTGGCCACTATCTATAGTTAAATAGCTTCCTTTTATTTTTAATTATTCTTCATTTTTATAACTAATATGAATGAAGTCATTATAAAAATATGAGTATGATTTTATTAATTTTCGGTTGAACCCCTTTTATGAGACCAGGTACATAGGCCTATATAATGCTGGTGACATATCCTAACATTATCATTATGTCTGTTACTTTATAAAGAAGAATGAAGAAGAGAGAGCAAATGAAAACAGAAAGGAAGAAGTAAATTATTTTTTTGATGTTCATTTTTTAAAGAATTTCTGTTTCTAGAATACAGCTAAAATTAAAAATACTATTCAAGTTATGGTAGACTAAGGTACAAAAGAAGTCACTTTGTACATAAGGCAGGTTTTTCTCTAAGTATCCTATAGCACAGAAGCAAATTTAATAGAAACATATATATACTTACACATGTATGTATATGTGTGTATATATATATAAAGTAGAGCTAATATTATCATTATTTTTATAATGCTGTATCATTTGGTCAGAAATATTCTTCAAAATTTCCCCTGAAATGTGTGCTGAATTTTTCACATTAGATGCAATTAAACATTTACGTCTTTAAGTCAAGAGCTACAAGATGCAATGCAGTCTTTAAATTAGCAACTCTCTATAGATAGGATGGAATGCTAGTAGGGAGTAGATTCTGAACCACAGTCTCTCTAAAGGAATGTGTGCAATTTGAAAACAAAGCAATACTTTGTCCCTTAACTTTGAGTCACGATATTGAATGTGTTCTAATTTTGAACAATACTAAAGGAGGGTGTGAGATTTTACTGTTTATCAAAGGGGGTAGTTTTTTAAATTAAAAGATTTGTTTAATGTTCTGTATCATATATTTTAAAAACCAAAACTCTATACGTTTTGTTTTGCCCCCACTCTGCTCTCAGCTATGTAGGCGGAGCTGGCTGACTCACACGAGCTGCAGCAGGCTCACACACGCAGCAGCAGACCACAGCAGAATTTGGAACACTGAAAGCACACTTTATCTCCTCTTCCTCTAGAGGGTCCACTAAAATGGTAACAGACGAGTTAAAAACTACAAACCCACAACAGCACAAAGAAATATGGAGGTTGATGATAGAGAAAAAGACTATCCCTATCATGTCCCTATAGAAGACGGAAAGCAGATGGAAGAGTGGCAATTAGCAAAACAAGGCAGAAGAACACAAAAATGGAGAAGGGAGACAACGTACCATCAGAATCCTAGAGTTTTCAGGCTTTGATGCACCAGATACAGGGTAAAGGAGTAAGATCAGAGCTAAAACTAGAGGAACTGTTAAGTCCATATACAGAGTAGTTCATCTTCTAGCAGCCATGTATCTACCCAATAGAAAAAGAAATTAATAGTCCACAGAGGGAACACTCTGCCATTGAAACATGAGGAGTTCTCCACCTGATCATTCTAAAGCAGCTCGCTACCCACATATGCACAGAGCTCTCAACTGGTTTCTGCTGTCTCATTCTTACATATGACTGAAAAACTAAGGCTCAACAAACAGTTGAGGAAAAGCTGCAACATAAAAGAGAGAGACCAAGATAAACAAAAAAATGAGCTGGGAGAAAATAGAAGTAATTTGGGAAACAGATTTAAAAAAAATTATGAAAGACTCAGAGAGATTCAAGAAGATACTGCGTATATAAGAACTGAGTGCATGAGAAGGAAAAAATATATAGAACAAGAAAGAGGTGTTAGAAATTAATAATTTGCTAGAAAAGTAGATAATAAAGAGAAGAAACTCTTACAAATGGTGGGGAAAAAAAGAAAACAAAGAGAAACAAAGAAAAATGTGTGTATTAGGTAAAGTTAGGTGGTACCACCATCAGGCCCAAGAGTATTTAATGGTTCAAATACAATGGAAGTTCATTTCTATTCCTGGTCAATGGGCTGCTTTCTTTCAAGCAGTGAAAGGCCCGGGATCCTTCTATTTTATGGTTCTACCATCCTCTAGAGGCCACGTTATTTACTGCATCTTCCTGGTAGAAGACAAAAGGGAAGACCTAGCCACTTCTTAAAAGCTAAGGCATTCCAGAAACGGCACACATCACTTCTGCTCACATTCTAATGGCTAGAACTTAGTCACATGGTTGCATCTAACTGCAAAGGAAGTTGGAAAATCACAGTTCAGCTGTGGTTCTAGAAAGAGGAAAACAAGTATTTTCGTGTACAATCTCTGCCACAATATGCTTGGACTATCTTTAGAAAGGTTAGAGAAAAAAAAAAAAAACTGGTATAGGGTTACCTCAGGGAACTAGGATAAATGGGATTAGGCTGAGAATTTACATTTTACCATAAATCCTTTTCTATTATTTTAATTTTTATAGTGATCATATAGAAGACAGAGAGGAAAATAAGAAACATAGGCTCAATCAAATTCATCCAACGTTGATTAACAGAAGTTCCAAAATAGAGAAAATGAAAATGAGAAATAAATGATCAAGGGAATATTACAAAAGAACTTCTCAGACTGAAGGATACAGGTCTTCAGATTAAAAGGGCCTATCCATGCACAGAAGAATCCATTTTTGAAAGATACATATCTAACCTTTTCATTGAGAAATTTCAAATATCAAGGACAAAAAGAAACCCTAAAAGCTTCTTACAAAACAAATGATAGACTCTTCATTTGCCACGCTGGATGCTAGAAGGCAACATGCTAGAAGGCAACACATGGGGCCTTCAAGTTCTAAAGGGCAAATTATTTTCTAAGCAGAATTTATAACCAATCAAATAATAAAGTGTGAAGATAGAATACTTCTTCCGATATACAAGAACTCAGAAAATTTCCCCTTCTTTCTTAGAAAGTTACTTGAAGATATGATTCCACAAAACAAGAAAGTACACCATATACCAAGGCAGGCATAGATGCAAAAAAACAAGAGATTCAGCCCAGGAGAATATTAAGAGGAAATCCTGGTTGCTAGCCATGTTGTGGCTTAAAGAAAAAAAGCCAGTCAAGACAAGAGCAGAGGGACTTCCCTGGTGGCACAGCGGTTAAGGACCTGCCTGCCAACGCAGGGCACACGGGTTCGATCCCTGATCCAGGAAGATCCCACATGCCATGGAGCCACTAAGCCTGTGCACCACACTGCTGAGCCTGCGCTCTAGAGCCTGTGAGCCACAACTACTGAAGCCCACGCACCTAGAGCCCGTGCTCTACAACAAGAGAAGCCACCACAATGAGAAGCCCATGCACTGCAACGAAGAGTAGCCTCCACTTGGCACAACTAGAAAAAGCCTGGGAGCAGCAACAAAGACTCAGCACAGCCAAAAATTAATTAATTTAAAAAAAAGAAAGTAGTGCAGATGCTTGAAGCATTTAAAAAAAAAAAAGACGAGCAGAAAGACAATTTAAAAACCTATAATGATAGAGGACTTGAAAAAAATTAAGAAATAGATACAGTACAGAAGCAGTAGAAAAGCTGTACAAGGAAGGAAATATAACGATACAAAAGAAATTGTGCAAAGGGATGGGAAAGGAAAACTCTTTAAGAGAGAAAATATAATTATAGTATTTGGCTCTGTAGTGAATGTTATTTACATAGTTAATATATGTACTGATTATTCATAAAACCAAAAATAGTGAGAGATGTGTATCTCAGGAATGTTGGAGGGTAGTCAACATAAGCTGTCTAAAACTGATGAATCAAGAAATAATAGAATAAGGATATTTTTAAAGAAATATGGAAATAACTACCAGAAAAAATACTTAGAAAAGTTAAAAGTGTTGGCCTCTGAGAAGCAGGACAGGGGTTGGGCAGGGAGGAAAAGGGACTGTTGATTTTCATTATAAGCCCTTCAAAATATTTGATTTTAACCATATGTACATGTTACTTTGATTTTTTTAATGGAGCCCTTCTATATCCCAAAAATAGATTAGGTGCAGAAAATAAATTTAAAATAAATTAAATTTAAATTAAATAAATTTAAATACAATCTGTTTCTCGTTCTCCAGGAATCTATGGTCTACGGGAAAAAGAGAGATGTTTTTTAAAAATTACAATTCAATGTGAAAAGTGTGCTCATATAAGTACTTAACAGGATGGCATCTCTGCAGCCCAGGAAAATAGAGGAAGGGAAGAGACAGGGAACTGATAAGTGAGATGCTATATGAGGTAAGAGCCTGAACCTAAACAAATGATTACTTGTCCTCACATCTGGGTTCACTCTTGAGATAATTCCATTAAAACCAAGACAACCAGTAGAAGAAACACTATTCCTCTTGAGGAATCCATTAAAAAATTATTTATGGGGGACTTCCCTGGCAGTCCAGTGGTCAGGACTCTGCGCTTCCACTGCAGGGGGCTTGGGTTCGATCCCTGGTCAGGGAACTAAGATTCTACATGCCACGTGGGCAGCCAAAAATTTTTTTAAAATAAAAAATTATTTATGATACTTTTATTATTACTGCAGGTTGAGGATATAAAGGAAAGATGAGAAAGAAAGAAAAACCGAGACTGAATGTGTAAAGGATATTTGGTATGTCACACCACGTTGATTCTGAAAAAGGAGCTCACTTTACAATGAGAAACGTTAAGCTGTAAGCTGATAACCCAGGAAATTCACTGTTCCTACGTATCCCTTCAACAAAAAGCATCTCACCTCTTAGAAGGTTCCTACAGAGGTTAATCTGGACAGAGGTTCCTGGGCCCAGCCTGCCTTGTCTCCTGTCCATTTCTCAAGCCTTTTCCAGCCTTCCTCACAGATTCTAGGAATTGCCCAACATCCAATAAATTTTATCTCTACTCATGTTAGTGAGCATCAGTTCCTATTATTTTGCAACCAAAAAACTAGGTACAGAATGGAAATGATAAGTCAGAGTGATGAAAAGATTCCTAAGTCTTTAAAAACATGGTTATCCACTATTGTTCTAAAAATTATAACTGAGTCATGTGCTTTAAGTTTTCTCCATTTTTGATTTAGGAAGAAAAAGAGAATTCTTTAGAAACAAAGACAATAGTATTTCACCTGAGTAATTAAGAAGTCTATAAGCCTGTTCATAAATATTAAACTAGCAAACTTTAATTATAAAAAGCAAGATAATTTTTCATTCATCTCTAACATCCTGGATCTGCGTTGCAATTGTTTTCATTCTGTATTGTTATTGTGAGTAGCAATGTCATCTTTTAGTTTTTTTCAGTGACACATTACTGAGACAATTTGAAGATATGCTTATTTATTAAAGGATAATTGCATTTCTACATTTCTAGAAAGGCATTCCTAGCTCAGAGAGCATCTTCATTTTATAACTTCAATTTTTGGCTTTTTTATCATTGAAAGAAAAGTCCATGGATGTTTTTATCAAACATGTAAATCTATTCACATGCAAAAGAATGAAACTAGACCCTTATTTTATACAAAAATTACTCAAAATGGATTAAAGATTTAAACATAAGACCTGAAACCATAAAACTTCTAAAAGAAAACATAGGGAAAAAACCTCTTGACATGGGTCTTGGCAATGATATTTTGGATATGACATCCAAAGCACAAGCAACAAAATTAAAAATAAATAAATGGGACTACATCAAACTAAAAAGTTTCTACACAGCAAATGAAATGATACGCAAAAAAAGGCAACCTATAGAATGTGAGAAAATATCTGCAAACCACACATCTGATAAAGGATTAATAGCCAAAATAAATAAGGAACTCATGCAACTCAACAGCAAAAATATAAATATTCCAATTTAAAGCAGGCAAGAGACCTGAACAGACATTCTTCCAAAGAAGATATTCAAACAGACAACAGGTGCATGAAAAGGTGCTCAGCACCACTCGTCATTAGGGAAATGCAAATCAAAACCACAATAAGATATCACCTCATACCTGTTAGGATGGCTGTCATCAAAAAGATAAGAGATAGCAAATGCTGGTGAGAATGTGGAGAAAAGGGAGCCGCGGTGCACTGCTGATGGGAATGTAAATTGGTGCAGCCACTATGGAAAAAAGTATGGAGGTTCTTCAAAAAATTAAAAATAGAACAACAATATGATTCCATATTCTACTTCCGGAAATACATCCAAAGGAAAGGAAGGAGAAGTACCTGCACCCCCACGTTCACTGCAGTATTACTTACAATATCCAAGACATGGAAACAACCTAAGTGTCCACCGATGGATGAATGGATACAGAAAATGTGGTTTACATATACAACGGAAAACTATTCAGCCATAAAGAATAAGGAAATACTGCCATTTGCAACAACATGAATAGACCTTGAGGGTATTACGCTAAATGCAATAGGTCAGACAGAGACAAATACTGGATGATTTCATTTATGAGTGGAATCTAAAAAAAACAAACTCAGAAACAGAGATCAGATTTGTAATTGCCAGAGGTGAGGGGGCAAGGGATGGGGAAATTGGGTAAAGACGGTCAAAAGGCACTAACTTCCAGTTATAAGATAAATAAGTTATGGGGATGTAATGTACATGATAACTATAGCTAACAATACTGTTTTTTATATTTGAAATTTGCTAAGAGTAAATCTTAAGAGTTCTCATCACAAGGTAAGAAATTTTTTGTAACTTTGTGAGGTGATGGATATTAATTAAACATACTGTGGCAATCATTTCACAATATATGTGAAATATTATCACATATATAATATACAATATAAAATCATTATAAACCATACAATGTTATATGTCAATTATATCTCAATAATACTGGGAAAGGACACATGAAATAAAGAGGTTAATTAAGAGTGCAAAAATGTAAATAAAATTTCTTCACATTGCTAAGAAGTTTTAAATTTTTAAACAGCAAAAAGTCTTTTCTTCAAACCTTTCAAGAAAACTGCTTAAAAGAACTATATGAACAGGAGAATAATATAAATGGTTTTGAGGAAATATTAGTTGTATATCTTAATGGTTTTCACTTCTAGAAATTTAATTCTAACTATTACTATCCCATAAATGTTCAAAGGAAATATATAGCTGATATAGGCAGCAGCCAACAGTCAACTTCCTTTGTGAATAAAGATTTAGCACTTTCTTTGTGATCCTCTTGACCACTGTGATGGATAATAGCAAAGAGCTCTGGAAGTGATTAACAACAATAATGAGGTGACAGTTAATCGCTTAGACAATTTTCCCAAAAAAACTTTACCTAAGGGGAAAAAACAGGTAAGCTTCTACCAGCGGAATGCAGGCTAAGAGATAGGTAATACTCTGTCCTGAGTAATAAGCCTGGGCACACCCCATCAAACTAATATTTTTTAAAATATTATTAAATGCTTTTAGCTCCAAATTCTCGATACGACTTTCAAGGGCCTATTAAAAATCCAAGTAATGTCTCAGATGCACCTCACTGTACCCACACTTTGTATATTATTCCTCTTCACATACGTATTCCCTCTCTCACAACTAGGGAAAACATATTGGTTGAGTCCTAAATATTTGTTGTTGTTTTCATGAAACAGAGAAGAAAGAAAAAAGACTCATGAAAGCAACAATAAAGATTAATTAGAAACAGCCTGAGACTTGACTGTGTAACTTATGCAGAAATATGCAAATTATACACAGATGAACATGTCACCTTTTTATTTCATATACCTGGATGTGATTCTTGGAAACTGTTAAAATAGAAGCCAGAGATTTAAGCTATATCCTATCATTACTAAACTCATGTTAGATTTTTATAATTAATACATCTTTATATATAATTACCTAAAATAATTGTGTAATTTTCTCTCCTGAGTATTCATCTAAGCTTTGATGATCAGTGATGTTGTATGAGTACCTCAGATAGCAAAAAGCTCTAAATACTAAAAAGAAGGAATGATGGTACTATATCATCTATTGTCTGATAACTGTGACACTCTTTGCACTTTAAAAAATGATTACTACCAATCATGGAATAAAAAACATTTTTAAGGCTATTTCCTGGACCTCATAAAATGTATACAACTGCTTATAGATTTTTAAAAAAACTAATGTAGAAACTGAAACTGGTAGACCTCCTCATTCACAAAAGTACTGAGATTTTTTTCAACAACACGAAAACACAGAAAAGTAAGTTCTAATTAAATTGTCACATAGACTAACAAGGCTCATCAAAGGAATGATTTGTTAATTTTGAACAGATCCTTGCTAAAAACGATTCCACAGTAGACAAAGATTTATTGTCACTTGCTACCATTTAGGAATACCTATGTTGGAGGGGAGAGGAAGCACGTGGAAAGGAGGGCCTCTGGAGTGTGGAGTTTGGAGCCGTGTGGCTGACAAGGTCTTGGTGCTCCGGCCAGGTGTTAGGCCTGAGCCTCTGAGGTGTGACAGCCAAGTTCAGGACATTGGTCCACCAGAGACCTCCTGGCCCCACGAAATATCAGTCAGCGAGAGTTCTCCCACAGATCTTCGTCTCAACACTAAGACCCAGCTGCACTGACAACCAGCAAGCTCAATCGCTGGACACCCCATGCCAAACAACTAGCAAGACAGGAACACGACCCCACCCCTTAGCAGCGAGGCTGCCTAAAATCATAATAAGTTCACAGACACCACAAATCACACCACCAGATGCAGTCCTGCCCACCAGAAAGGAAAGATCCAGCCTCATCCACAAGAACACAGGCACCAGTCCCCTCCAGCAGGAAGCCTACACAAGCCACTGAACCAACCATGCCCACTGGAGGCAGACACCAAAAACAATAGGAACTACAAACCTGCAGGCTATGAAAAGGAGACCCCAAACACAGTAAGTTAAGCAAGATGGGAAGACAGAGAAATATACAGCAAATGAAGGAGCAAGGTAAAAACCCACTGGATCCAACAAATGAGGAGGAAATAGGCAGTCTACCTGAAAAAGAATTCAGAGTAATGAGAGTAAAGATGATCCAAATCTTGGAAACAGAATGCAGAAAATACAAGAAACGTTTAACAAGGACCTAGAAGAACAAAAGATGAAACAAGCAATGATGAACAACACAATTAACGAAATTAAAAATTCTCTAGAAGTAATCAATAGCAGAATAACTGAGGCAGAAGAACGGATAAGTGACCTGGAAGATAAAATACTGGAAATAACTACTGCATAGCAGAATAAAGAAAAAAGAATGAAAAGAATTGAGGACAGTCTCAGAGACCTCTGGGACAACATAAAACTCACCAACATTCGAATTATAAGGGTCCCAGAAGAAGAAGAGAAAATGAAAGGAGAAAATATTTGAAGTGATTATAGTCAAAAACTTCCCTACATGGGAAACGAAACAGTCAATCAAGTCCAGGAGGGGCAGAGAGTCCCATACAGGATAAATCCAAGGAGAAACACACAAAGACAAATATTAATTAAACTATCAAAAATTAAATACAAAGAAAAAATATTAAAAGAAGCAAGGGAAAAGCAATAAATAACATAGAAGGGAATCCCCCTAAGGTTAACAGCTGATCTTTCATCAGAAACTCTGCAAGCCAGAAGGGTGTGGCAGGACATATTTATAGTGATGAAAGACAAAAACCTAAAATCAAGATTACTCTATCCAGCAAGGATCTCATTCAGATTCAACAGAGAAATTAAATACTACAGACAAGCAAAAGCTAAGAGACTTCAGCACTACAAAACCAGTTTTACAACAAATGCTAAAGGAACTTCTCTAGGCAGGAAACACAAGAGAAGGAAAAGACTTACAGTAACAAACCCAAAACAATTAAGAAAATGGTAATAGGGACATATATATCAATAATTACTTTAAATGTAAATGGATTAAATGCTGCCAACCAAAAGACAAAGACTGACTGAATGAATACAAAAAGAAGACATTCCATTCAAAAACAACAGAATACATTTTCTTCTCAAGTGCTCATGGAACATTCTCCAGGATAGATCTTATCTTGGGTCACAAACCAAGCCTTGGTAAATTTAAGAAAATTGAAATCGTATCAAGTATCTTTTCAGACTACAACACTATGAGACTAGATATCAACTACAGGAAAAAAATCTATAAAAAATACAAACACATGGAGGCTAAATAATATGCTACTAAATAACCAACAGATCACTGAAGAAATCAAAGAGGTAATCAAACAATACCTAGACACAAATGACAATGAAAACATGATGACCCAAAACCTATGGGATGCAGCAAAAGCAGTTCTAAGATGGAAGTTTATAGCAATACAATCCAACCTCAAGAAACGAGAAAGACCTCAAATAAACAACCTAAACTTACACCTACAGCAATTAGAGAAAGAAGAACAAAAAACCCCAAAGTTAGCAGAAGGAAAGAAATCATAAAGATCAAATCAGAAATAAATGAAAAAGAAATGAAGGAAGCAATAGCAAAGATCAATAAAACTAAAAGCTGGCTCTTTGAGAAGATAAACAAAATTGATAAACCATTAGCCAGACTCATCAAGAAAAAAAGAGAGAAGACTCAAATCAATACAATTAGAAATGAAAAAGGAGAAGTAACAACTGACACTACAGAAATACAAAGGATCAGGAGAGATTACTACAAGCAACTCTATGCCAATAAAATGGACAACCTGGAAATAATGGGCAAATTCTTAGAAAAGCACAACCTTCTGAGACTGACCCAGGAAGAAATAGAAAACATAAACAGACCAATCACAAGCACTGAAAGCGAAACTGTGACTAATAATCTTCCAACAAACAAAAGCCCAGGACCAGATGACTTCATAGGCGAATTCTATCAAACATTTAGAGAAGAGCTAACACCTATCCTTCTCAAACTCTTCCAAAATATAGCAGAGGGAGGAACACTCCCAAACTCAATTTACGAAGCCACCATCACCCTGATATTAAAACCAGACAAAGATGTCACACAAAAAAGAAAACTACAGTCCAATATCACTGATGAACATAGATGCAAAAATCCTCAACAAAATACTAGCAAACAGAATCCAACAGCACATTAAAAGGATCATACACCATGATCAAGTGGGATTTATCCCAGGAATGCAAGGATTATTTAATATAAGCAAATCAATCAATGTGATAAAACATAGTAACAAATTAAAGGATAAAAACCATATGATCATCTCAATAGATGCAGAAAAAGCTTTCGACAGAAGTCAACACCCATTTATGATAAAAGCCCTCCAGAAAGTAGGCATAGAGGGAACTTACCTCAACATAATAAATGCCATATATGACAAACCCACAGCCAACATTGTTCTCAAAAAACTGAAAGCATTTCCTCTAAGATCAGGAAGAAGACAAGGTTACCCACTCTCACCACTACTATTCAACATAGTTTTGGACGTTTAAGCCACACCAATCAGAGAAGAAAAAGAAATAAAAGGAATCCAAATCAGAGAAGAAGTAAAACTGTCACTGTTACAACTACTGAGCCCACGTGCGACAACTACTGAAGCCCGTGCACCTAGAGCCCATGCTGAGTATGCAACAAGAGAAGCCACTGCAATGAGAGGCCTGGTCCCCGCAACTAGAGAAAGCCGGCGCACAGCAATGAAGACCCAATGCAGCCAAAAATAAATAAATAAAATAAATTTATTTAAGAAAATAAATAAATAAAAAGATCCTTTTTGACCCATCTCCTAGAGAAATGGAAATAAAAAGAAAAAATAAACAAATAGGGCCTGATGAAACTTAAAAGCTTTTGCACAGAAAAGGAAACCATAAACAAGACAAAAAGACAACCCTCAGAATGGGACAAAATATTTGAAATGAAGCAACTGACAAAGGATTAATCTCCAAAATATACAAGCAGCTCATGCAGCTCAATATCAAAAAAACAAACTCAAAAGATCCAGAAGAGCCAAAGCAACTTGAGAAAGAAAAACCAGAGCTGGAGGAGTCAGGCTCCTGGACTTCAGACTATACTACAAAGCTACAGTAATCAAGACAGTATGGTACTGGCACAAAACAGAAATATAGATCAATGGAACAGGATAGAAAGCCCAGAGATAAACCCATGCACATAAGGTCACCTTATCTTTGATAAAGGAGGCAAAAATATACAATGGAGAAAAGACAGCCTCTTCAATAAGTGGTGCTCAGAAAACTGGACAGCTCCATGTAAAAGAATGAAATAAGAACACTCCCTGACACCACACACAAAAATAAACTCAAAATGGATTAAAGACCTAAATGTAAGGCCAGACACTATAAAACTCCTAGAGGAAAATATAGGCAGAACACTGTATGACATAAATCACAGCAAGATCAATTTTGAGGGGCTTCCCTGGTGGTGCGATGGTTAAGAATCCGCTTGCCAATGCAGGGGACACGGGTTCGAGTCCTACTCCTGGAAGACCCACATGCCTCAGAGCAACTAAGCCTGTTCGCCACAACTACTGAACCTGTGCGTGATGGACCTAGAGACTGTCATACAGAGTGAAGCAAGTCAGAAAGAGAAAATGCCACATGCTAACACATATATATGGAATCTAAAAAAAAAAATGCTTCTGAAGAACCAAGGAGTAGGACAGGAATAAAGACACAGATGTAGAGAATGGACTTGAGGACACAGGGAGGGGGAAGGGTAAGCTGGGATGAAGTGAGAGAGTGGCATGGACATATATACACCACGAAATGTAAAACAGTAGCTAGTGGGAAGTAGCCACACAGCACAGGGAGATCAGCTCAGTGCTTTGTGTCCAGCTAGAGGGGTAGGATAGGGAGGGCAGAGGGAGATGCAAGAGGGAGGGGATATGGGGATATATGTATACGTATAGCTGATTCACTTTGTTATATAGCAGAAACTAACACACCATTGTAAAGCAATTATACTCCAACAAAGATGTTAAAAAAAAAACAACGAAGTACCTGTGTTGGCTTGGTTTGATTTTGTGATACACATATTATTTTACGTATCTACACATTCCTTCTTTTACGGCACATTATATGTTAATTTTACATTTCGTAAAACAGATTTATATCTTCTAAGCCATGAGAAAAGCAACTAACTGTGTGTTTCTTTTACTATACCGGACACATACAGGTATCTAATGGCCTGACTTTTGTCTCTTCCTTTCCCCTTAACGATCTCATCACCCTGTCTCGCTGGGGAAGGCTACCAATTTAACCCTTTGGTCCAAGTTTGGACAACGGATTCCACACAGAGTTTTAAGGCTGTTTGATGCATTAGGCACTAGAGACATACTGCTTAAGGCCTATGTTCTTCCCAAAGACTTATGAAAATATTGGAAATCTAAAATAAATATGTGCCAACACACAAAACAGAAACTGTAGGATCTTACTTCATAAAGTTCAGATAAATGTCTACAAAACAGAAGTAGTAAACTTCAATTTAATACATGTGCTTGTACTTAAGTTGTATTAATGTGGGATGTTAGGTTAATGAGCTTCACAGAGTTTGCCTCCAAAGACAGAAGTTCTAAGGCCTACAAATATCCTAAAACAGTCCTCTATTACCCAACTGAGACAAGCTGGACTGTTTAAACCAGATCTATGAAAAAGTTAGGAGCTGACAAAGAGGAATTTAGATATGATATAAAACCAGATCATTGTTTATAAAATATAGCTTATTTGTCTTCAACTCATTGCTCACTATAGTGAACATCTTCCCGTCTATAGATACTCAGCAACTTCTAAACATCATTTTTAAGAACTGGAAAATTTCCACATTATGAATTCCTCCTCTCTAGAGTAAAAGCCAGAACTCACTTTCCCATCTTACCCTGCTAATAATAGAGCGGGCTCAGCCAATCAAATACTCCTGCACATGACTTCAGTTTACTAGTGAGCAAAGTGAAGAGGCAGTATACCATGGTATCCAACACAGTCTATGGATTCAGTGCCAAGTGGTGGCATGAATGATGCCTTCACTGAAGCAGTTTCCTAATGTGATTTGGGCATTGTACTTGATGTGTTTCCCCTAAGTCTGGCCTTCTGGCTCTCCTAGGATTCCTGGAGTTCCCCAATGCTTTAATAAATTCCTTTTCAGTTAAACCAACTAGCATGACTTCTGATGTTTGCAACTAAGAACACCGATTCACACAGAAGGACTCACTTTCCTAGCTCCTGGTCAACCTCCACGCAGCAAACACACACGAGTAGGTATCTTTCAGTACATGGCTAGGTATCTACTGCGCAAGATATGGTGAAACAGAACCACTCAGCATACATTCCAACTTCCTTCTAGATTGACTTCTTGAATTACAGAAGCAGGAAAACTACTTTTCCAGATTCTACTATAGCTAAGGTTCTGGATGTGAAATAGGTTGCACCACTTAGACTCACTTATATGCGATTTGAAATGTGGACATAAGACAATACTTTGGCTAGCTATTGCTATTAGAAGCACAGTGACATACATGTTGAGTTCTTCTGCAAAAGCATTCCAGTATCCAGCCATTAACTTCATGGGTGAAAAAGGAAGGTACAATGGCAGCTATACGTCAGGTATATGTTTTTGAACTCAACAGTTCCGGGGGTGATTTCCTAATTCCCCATCTTGAAGATGAAGGAAGGGGGCTATGAGCCAAGGAATGAAGGAAGACTCTAGAAGCTGATAATGGCAAGGAAATGGATTTGCCTCTAAGACTCCAGAAACGATGCATATATCTTGATTTTAGCCCAGTGTGACCAGTGTAATAGTAAGATAATAGTAAATTTATATCGTTTTAAGATACTAAGTTTGTGATGATTTGTTAGAATAAAAAATTAATACAAGTATATCCCTTGAAGTACTGTTTAAAATATCAGAAAGTCAAGGAAAATCTAACCATCCATCAATGAGGAGTCTAATAAAATAAGGAACAGTTCACAGTGCAAACTATGCAACCATTAAAAAGATGAACTAGAATTCTGATGGCTTGATATGGGGAGATGTTTAATATTTACTGTTAAGTTAGAGAAAGAAGAAAAAATTGAGTATAGAATAATATATATACAGCATGATTCAACATCTGTTTTAAAAATTATGTTTAGACATGCATTAAAAAGTCTAAAAGGAAATACACTAGACATTAACATGTTATCTCTATGGGATAGAATTTCAAGAGGACTTTCACATCTTTATATTGTTGGAATTTTTTTTTCCAGTGAGAATGTATTATAAGGAGAAGCAATAAATATATTTCCATTTTTAAACAGGTAACTAAACGCAATCAATTTTATCTACTTACTAATAATTTGCAAAGAATATAAAGTACTGAAAGCTGTTACATGAAACCATGCTCTTATTTGCATTGACACATTCACTTAAGTGTAAAGATCCATTTAAACTTTACTATTTTAGGGTTAAAAATGAATGATGAGGGAAAGGAGGGAGGAGCTAACAGTTAACATTATCAGACTATGCTAAATGATTTTCAGAAATTATTTATTTTTATCATTATA
Source organism: Neophocaena asiaeorientalis asiaeorientalis (assembly GCF_003031525.2). Taxonomy (NCBI): domain Eukaryota; kingdom Metazoa; phylum Chordata; class Mammalia; order Artiodactyla; family Phocoenidae; genus Neophocaena; species Neophocaena asiaeorientalis. Next base: position 7,823,526 of record NW_020174013.1, on the reverse strand, counting down.
CTTTTATAATAACCACTGGATTTTTTGTTAACATTACATTCAAACATGTGCACATAGTTTACTATTTTTTTTGCAGTACGTGGGCCTCTCACTGTTGTGGCCTCTCCCGTTGTGGAGCACAGGCGCCGGACGTGCAGGCTCAGCAGCCATGGCTCACGGGCCCAGCCGCTCCGCGGCATGTGGGATCTTCCCGGACCGGGGCATGAACACGTGTCCCCTGCATCGGCAGGTGGACTCTCAACCACTGCGCCACCAGGGAAGCCCCATAGTTTACTATTATTGAAGTTATTAGTATGTTCATCGAAGTGACTTGTTAGGATTTACATCATGTTATTTTATAATTATATACTTCTATTTATTTTGAGGGGAGAGCCTGCCAACATTTTATATAGTAATATAGTAGAAAAGAAGACATACAATCAAGAACTTATACTATATAAGCTAAATGCAAAAATTTACTGAAATGTAATAATTCTAATTGCCATGTCAAGTTTAATGACTGGAAAAGCCCCAAAAGTAACCAATTATCTCATTTTAAATTTGTTACCTGGTATTATATTAAACAAATTAAAAGAATAATGTATCTATTGAAAAGCATATATCATAAAACAGTACTAAATTTACCCTCTTAAAAATTATCTACATTTTTTTTTATATTTATTGAAATTACATCGGATTTATTTCACTCAGGTGCTTGTCTTTATATGATATTCCTGAATAAGTTACAGTAATTTTTTTAAACTTATTTAATTTATTTATTTTTTATTTTTGGCTGCGTTGGGCCTTTGTTGCTGCGTGTGAGTGTTCTCTATTTGCGAGCAGGAGCTACTCTTCATTGCGGTGCATGGGCTTCTTATTGTGGTGGCTTCTCTTGCTGCGGAGCACGGGCTCTAGGCGTGTAGGCTTCCGTAGTTGTGGCTCACGGGCTCTAGAGCGCAGGCTAAGCAGTTGCAGCGCATGGGCTTAGCTGCTCCACGGCATGTGGGGTCTTCCCCGACCGGGGCTCAAACCCATGTCCCCTGCGTCAGCAGGTGGATTCTTAACCACTGTGCCACCAGGGAAGTCCCTCTACATCTTTTAAGTTAACTACAAAACAAAATTTGGCAAAATTTGTTTGATTTGGCCAAATTATTTGGATCTCATAGGTAGAAAGCTTTTTCTAATAATTTATCTTACTAGTATTTAAAATATATTTCCTGATAATAATAAACTGATTTCTAGCAACAAATATCTGGAAATTAAAATGAAAAAAAAATGTGATTTAAAGTATGAGTTTTTTAAATGCAGTATTTAGGAATAAATTTAACAAAGGATGTGCAAGGTCTGTAAAATAAAACTACAATATTTTGCTGAGAGAAATTAAGGAATACTTACATAAAGAGAAAGCCATATCATATTCATGGACTGCATAACAATATTGTTAAGATGTCAATTCTCCCCAAGTTCATCTATAAATTCAGTGCTACCTCAATCAAAATTCTAGTAGACTTAATAGAAATTGATAAGTTGGTTCTAACATTTATATGAAAATGCAGAAACCCAGAATAACCAAAACAATTTTGAAAAACAAACACAAATTTGGAAGACTTACTCCATTTCCAGACTCACTATGAAGCCACAATAATCAAAGCAATGTGATACTGGCATAAAAGATAGATCAATGAAACAGAATAGAAAGTCTAGAAATAGATCTATATATACACCATCAATTGATTTTCAAAAAGGATGCAACAGTAAATTAATGGAGAAAGACGGCCTCTTCAGTAAACGGTGCTGGAACAACTGAATATCCACGTGCAACGACAACAACAAAAAGGAACTTTGACCTCCATTTCATGTCATATGTAAATATTAACTCAAAATGGACCATAAGCCAAGATATAAGAGCCAATGCAATAAAATTTATAGAAGAAAAAATAGGAGAAAAATTTCATGATCTTAGTATAGGCAAAGATTTCTTAGACGGACACGAAAAGTAGGAACCATAGAAAAATAAGTTAATAAATTGGACTTTATCAAAATCAAAAACTTTTGCTCTTTGGAAACTACCATCAAGAAAATGCAAAGGCTAACCACCAGCTGGGAGAAAATGCTCTCAATACATACCTGATAGAGTTTTCATAGTCAGAATATATAATGAACCCCTACAACTCATCAATAACCAATTTTTTTGATTTCCATAAAAAAATCTTTATTCAATGACCAAATAACAAGCTAAAAACTAAGATCTCTAACTCATATTCATGAAATGTACAGAGTGCTGTTTTAAGTATAATAATATTCTGACATTATGCTTGCCACAAAGTGTCTATACAATTGTTTTTTCAAACCTATTCCTATATCAATAATTCAATCAGTAGCAATTCAAATTATGAAGTAATGTCTACATCAATACTATATATTTACATCTTTATGTGTTATTTTGTTATTTCTCAAGAACTTTACATAAATGAATACATATAGAAACACTGAGGCAAAATTGTGATTGATACAAAACCAATTATTATCAGTTAACAGTGGAAGTTATAAAATTTATATATGCCTAACGATTTGTCATGTTAGCAATTATTATTAAGCATTTATTTTCCTGTAGTACTATAAAAATTAGAAAGCAAGACATATGTAACAAAGCATTTATATATTCTCTTTCCCTCTCTCCCTCCAGTACTTAAATGAGGAAAGAAATGAATAGATTTCAGTCCAGGATTCACTATATATTTTTTATGACCTTGTACAGATTTTAGTGTTTCTCATCTAAAAAAATGGGATAATAGCTCAGGGGATGTCTGGTTAGGCCAGTGAGCCAATGAACATAAAAACAGGGCTTCCCTGGTGGCGCAGTGGTTGAGAGTCCGCCTGCCAATGCAGGGGACACGGGTTCGTGCCCAGGTCCGGGAAGATCCCACATGCCGCGGAGCGGCTGGGCCCGTGAGCCATGGCCACTGAGCCTGCACTCCACAACGGGAGAGGCCACAACAGTGAGAGGCCCGCGTACCGCAAAAAAAAACCAGTCAAAACAAAAGACAAATTATTTAGACCATAGACATTAACTGAGTACCCACTACTTGCACTATGCTTGGTATTTGGAAACCCAAAGATAAACAAATACCATTATACAATTAGAAGAGATATTTGTAAAAGTTAGGATACTTTAATAACCCAATCTTAAAATGGGCAAAATATCTGACATACACCTAACAAATGAAAATATACAAATGGCCAGTAAGCAAATGAAAAGATGCTCAACATCATAGCCATGAGGTACATGCATAAAATCACAATGAGATAACATTATATACCCAGTAAAGTGACTAAAAAGATTGACAATACCAAGTACGGACAAGTATCTGAAGCAACTGGAACTCTCATACATTGTTGGAGGCAATGTAAAATTATAAGTACAACTACCGTGGAAAAGAGTTCAGTAATACCTTCCAAAGTTAAACATACACTTATACAACTCAGCAATTCCAATCCTAGGCATTTACCCCAGAGAAATGAAAACATATGCCCACACAAAAACCTTGTACATGAATGTTCACAGCAGTGTTATTCAAAATAGCCAAAAAATGGAAACAACCCAAACATCCATCAACGGATGACTGGATAAACAAATTGTGGGTATATTCATGCAATACTACTCAGCAATAAAAAAGGAATAAACAACAGATACACCCAACAACATGGATGGATCTCAAAAATATTATGCTAAGTGGAAGAAGCTAGAGGAAAAAAAATAGAGTATATATACGATGCATCTATACGAATCACTAGAAGAGTCTAATCTAATCTACAGTGACAGAAAACAGATCAATGGTTGCCTAGGAGGAGAATTAGGGATTGACTAGAAAAGGGCACAAGGGAACTTTTTGGGCTGATGGAAATGTTCTATATCTGGATTGTGATAGTAGTTACATGCGTATACAAAATTTTCAAAACATCAAAATGTACATCAAAATTGGTACATTTTATTTATGTAAATTATATCTTAATCAAGTTGCTCTTTTAAAAAATTAAATGGGGCTTCCCTGGTGGCTCAGCGGTTAAGAATCCGCCTGCCAATGCAGGGGACATGGGTTCAAGCCCTGGTCTGGGAAGGTCCCACATGCTGCGGAGCAACTGGCCTCCTGTGCCACTATTACTGAGCCTGCACTTACGCTTAGAGCAGGTGAGCCACAACTTCTGAGCCCACATGCCACAACTACTGAAGCCCACGCGCCTAGAGCCCATGCTCTGCAAGAAGAGAAGCCACCGCAATGAGAAGCCTGCGCAGCACAAGGAAGAGTAGCCCCCACTTGCTGCAGCTAGAGAAAGCCCGTTCGCAGCAACAAAGACCCAATGAAGCCCAAAATAAAGATTTTTTTAAAAAAATAAAAATGTAAAAACTTAAATGAAAAACAGGGCAAACCAAGTCATACATTACTTTTGAAACTTTTCAATGATCTATCATTTAATTGTTCTGTTAAAATACCAAATTGCCTCTTTCTCTAAACACAGGGCTACTCAAAAGATATCCATTAACATTTAATTATGTAGGTATGCACCTATTACTTTTTTCTTTAAATAATAAATGCACTGAACTCAACTACACTTTATAAATTGATATTATTTGGTAAAGCATTCAGTTAACTGAAACAATTATTCAATATCTTACAAGGATTCTGAATATTAGTTCACATTTAGATTGACATGAGAAGAATCAAACCTATAACCATTTAGTAAACTATTATGTGCAGCTTAGCCAACATTAGTAGCAATTTCCCTTTAAAAACAATATTTGAATTTAAAACATAACACAGTATTATGAATCACAGCATGATTCAGTGTGTAGGGGTCAGAATTGAAGTACTGAATGCATGTATAAGGGGATGCAAAATACTTTGAAAAGGAATACTATGATTTCTAGCACACTTCCCACCCAGGGATTTCAATTTCCATTCTATGGCAGCCACTTGAAGAAATGTGGAATCATTGTTTTCACAAAATTGAAGACTTTAAACGTATAATTCCTTCTCTAAACTGTGATTTCATTATAGATTTCACACACAGGCATACACACACACACACATACACTATTTGCTCTCTCTGTTTACATTAGAAATTCACACAAGTAATGCCAAGGGACCAATTTAAAGGCCAAAGAAAAGGGCTCAAAGAAAGTATAACCATTAATTTATCCAAGTGATTCTTTACTTTTTGTCACTATCACCATAGTCTGGAGAAAGTGGGAATAACTAATTAATATAGGATTGACTTATAACCCTATACTGCTATAAAAAATTCAGTGTCTACTCTGGCTAAATCAGGATGGTGGCTACATGGATGTTTCTCATATTCTCTTTACTTTTCTGTGTGTTTGAAATAGTTCATAACTTATAAATGTTGAAATTAGAGATAAACAATAACAAATATAGCTAAATTCATATAAAAGAAGCTTAAAATGGGGAATATTACAGATGGAAAACAAAAAAACAGCAACAGTTTTTTTGTACTTAAATTCCCTCTTCTTTAGGCTCTCCATGCTTCTATTCATATAGCATATATTTAAATAAATACCAATAGTCCAAAAACAATCTGTGGCAAATTTATGCTCTATTATTTCGATTATTCATTCATTCAACAAATATTTGCTCCTCCACTATAGGTATAGACTATACAGTAGGCGCTGCAGGGGATATATGAAATGAAGATAGATGCTTTGTGGGTTATCTCTAGCTGTTTTATTCAATTGGTTGGAATATAATATTCATGACAATCAGTTCCATCTCCTTGTGGTTACTTTTATATGCTGTCTTGTCTCAACTACATGCCTTTACTCTCAAAGTCCTGGCAGAAGAATTACAGGGGATTCAGTAATACTGTCTGTTGAAGAAAACAATTTTAAAAGAATGTTCATGTAAAGTCTTGATTGGCTGTGTAACCAAAGCCAAAGTTTCTTAATAATATTAGTTATGCTTTGGTCAGCAATCAATGATGAAAGGGAGGTTAAAAGAGTCAGTTGAAACTGAAGAGGTTAGATTGCCATTGGGAAAAAAATTTTTAAAGACTACCTTGAATAATGACAATTTAAAAAGACAACAGTAACTGGCAGCAACCATTATAAAAATAGTTTAATAAATGGAATTTTTTCTTCCAGTTTTACTAAGATATAATTAACATACAGCACTGAATAAGTTTAAGGTGTACAGCATAATGATTTGACTTACATACATCATGAACTGATTATCACAATAAGTTTAGTAAACATCCATCATCTCAGATAGATGCAAAATTAAAGAAATAGGGGGAAAAATTGTCCTTGTGATGAGAACTCTTAGGAACGTTTACTCTCTTAACAACTTTCATCTATAACATACAGCAGTGTTAATTATATTAATTACATTTATCATGTTGTACATCATATCCCTAGTACTTATTTATCTTATAACAGGGAGTTCGTACCTTTTGACTGCCTTCATCCAATTCCTCCTCTCCCCACCTCCCTAAGTGGATTTTTTTCTAAAAAGAACTTGGGACAGAACTTGGGGAAAGGTTGTTCCAACAGTGGATACAATATGTAATAGAAAGGTAGTCGTATTACATTGTCTAAGGCTATATGCATTAGCATACTCAGCATGCTAATTTTAAAAATACAAAAATATTGCCTGCTACCTATGATGGGATTTTTTTTTTATTTAGGCCTTATTCAAAATCGTGATGTACTCAGACTATTAAGGATCTTAAAAATCTAAGTAGGAAACTTGTAGATTATATAATCCAAATGCACTCATTGAATAGATGAGAAAACCAAAATTAGAGAGATGGAATTATATGCTCACAGTCAAATCATCTAAAAATGCAATGTTTAATATAATATGAATTAAAAATGTATATTTCCTTGGATTATAAGTCTTCAGAAACTTTGAAAACCAAATGTAGTGTTTCTGTAGAACAGTGTCTTTTTTTTACCTTTGTATCCCCATTGCCTAGCTTAATACTTGGTACACATATCAAAAATAAATGAATGAATGAACTCCGTTAGCCAGAATATTAAGTTAATCATGACCACGTCTACCCTAACCAATTTGGTTGTCCGAAGTATTGTCTACAAAGATTGCAAACTATATTTGCTCAAACACAGGAAGCATTTTATTATAAAACAAAACAATCATTTCCTATATTTAGAAGATGTGACAAGTAGGAACTAATGAGTATAAAAGTAAAGACCACTTTTGAGAATTTAACACTCAAGATGGGTATTCAAAAGATTGTTTCCTTTGTTAAGGTACAAAACTCCAATAGGAAAATAGCCAAAATTTCTTTAATATCTTAGAGCTATCAATTTCTTTTTTAAATGAATATTATACATAATGATTTCATAAAAACAAGTTAATTGCTTCATTTTCTGGAGGTGAGCTAAAATTTACTAACCCTTAAACACAGCTGTTGTTTTTAACCTCTTAAACTTCTCTTTTAATCTCTGGCTATACTGCTACCCCATTAGTATCAGGCAATTACTCTTTGCCTCAGCAATCTTCCACTTGTTCATGAAGTTATTTCTCCACTAGTCTTTTGGTATATTACAGAATAGGCAACTGAAATATTGCTTCAAATAATTCAGAGTTACATTCCATTTAGATGAAATGACAGTAATGAAAGCCTACCTTGGGTTTGATTAGCCTTGGAACTTTGACTTCAGGGTTGATCACAGCTCTCAATTTTAAGAGGATCCTTCAGGTTTTACATTGGCTTGCAAGTATGCTCATGTATCAAGCAAAGAGTCTTGTGAAATATACTGATATCTAACTGGTATCCACTTGTTTATGGAATTGAAAACATTTCCATTTACAGATGACTCTAAGCTAAGTACTTAAGTTTGTCAGTTTTATTGCTGGATTACTAGTTTCTTACATTCTGCTTCTCTGATGGCGCATGATAAGAACCTGCAGAAACATGTTCCCTAATAATTTCAGACTTTATACAAAAATTGGTATAAAAAACCAAAACTATGTTTTAAAAAAAGTACTAAAACATGTACAAAATTCTTAGCTCTTGTCTGTGCTTCCATAGTAGTTGTCTCATATACCTATTACAACATCATAGCATTATATTATAATTTAGCAAGTTATTTGTCTACTCTATTAAACTACAAAGCATTTGAAAACAAGGACTAGATATTGTTTATCTTTGTATCCCAGGATTAACACAGTATCTAGCACAGTAAATATTTGTTAATCCAATGACTGAATAAATGAACAAACAAACCCAGTTCTTTCCTATACATCCATCATATTGCTTCTATGAATTATAATGACAAATTTTAAAAAGGATTAAAATTTTAATCCAACTTTTATATACGGATTATTTTATTAAAATTTCTACAGTCTATGGGTATACCAGAATTAAAGATCAAGTATTTTATATTACCATCTTACCAATTTTTATAATATAAACAAGTCTTCTATTGTGCTTTTAAATATTTAGCCATCCAAGTCTGCCATTGTAATAGTGGCTAACCTGTTATAAAATGGTTTTAAGATGTGCTTTGGGACCAAAAAAAAAACCAAAAAGCAAAAGTAAAGACTTGACAAAATTCCAAATTTTTGTCATATTATTTGTGATAACACATTAAACATCTATTTTTTAAATCAAACCAAGGTTCAAATGAAATTTCAAGAGGAGACAAAAATTGGCCAATACCTAATTTTTAAATCATCTAACCCCACATGATAAGAAAGTTCAAATGTTTCTGAGCCACAAGACTTAAGAAATGTCATACTGGCCACAACTAATAAAGAGGTCATAGTTGCCTCTGGGGGTCAAATGCAAAATATTAAGAGAATACATACTGGGACTTCCCTGGTAGTACAGTGGTTAAGAATCTGCCTGCCAATGAAGGGGACAATGGTTTGATCCCTGGTCCAGGAAGATCCCACAGGCCGTGAAGCAACTAAGCCTGTGCGCCACAACTACTGAGCCTGCACTCTAGAGCCCGCGAGCCACAACTACTGAAGCCTGCATACCTAGAACCCATGGTCCATAGCAAGAGAAGCCACCGCAATGAGAAGTCCATGCACCACAACGAAGAGTAGCCCCCGCTCGCCACAACTAGAGAAAGCCCGCATGCAGCAACGAAGACCCAACGCAGCCAAAAATAAATAAATAAATTTATTTTTTAAAAAAAGAGAGAGAGAAAGAGAATACATACCTACAACAATGCTGGACACATAATAAAGTCCTGATACTTCATTGAATTTTAGTTAGCTGTTCTTACCTATCAATAAAAGATTATCAGCTGAAATAAACATCTAAAAACAAATATATAGAAGGTTTTTGATTGGAGGTCTCTGAACACTACCTTTCCTTACAAGATCTCTGAGCTTTGGGAGGCAGTGATATAATGGAAAGAGTTCAGTCTTTGAAGTCAGACTGACCTTGATCAAAGCAACACTCTAACTTAAACTAGCTGAGCAGGCTTGGGCAACTCACTTAACCCTTCTGAGACTCAGTTTCTTCACCTGTGGATGAAAATAAATAAGTAGGAAATAATTCATATAGAGGCTCTAATGAAGATTAGACAAGGTTCTCAAAGTATCTAGTCAATGTTTGGCCAAAACAAAACTAAATCTCTCTGTAAACCAGAGCTTTTCTACTGTCAGTGCCATTATCATGGAGTCTGAAGGTAAAGGTCCAAAAGACACATGCACACCAATGTTCACTGCAGCACTATTTACAATAGCCAGGACATGGAAGCAATCTAAATGTCCATCAACAGAGGAATGGATAAAGAAGATGTGGTACATATATACACTGGGATATTACTCAGTCGTAAAAAGGAACGAAATTGGGTCATTTGTAGAGACATGGATGGAACTAGAGACTGTCATACAGAGTGAAGTAAGTCAGAAAGAGAAAAACAAATATCATATATTAACGCATATATGTGGAATCTGAAAAAACTGGTATAGATGATCTTATTTACAAAGCAGAAACAGAGACACAGATGTGGAGAACAAACGTATGGACACCAAGTGGGAAAGGAAGGGGTGGGATGAATTGGGATATTGGGTTTGACATATATACACTATTGATACTATGTATAAAATACATAACTAATGAGAACCTACTGTATAGCACAGGGAACTCTACTCAAAGCTCTGTGGTGACCTAAATGAGAAGGAAATCCAAAAAAGAGGGGATATATGTATACGTATAGCTGATTCACTTTGCTGTACAGTATAAACTAACACAATATTGTAAAGCAACTATACTCCAATTTAAAAAAAAAAAGAGTGAAGGAGATATTCTGCTATTGTCGTCTGCCTCCAAAACAACCCAGGCCTCAATTAAATGTCTCTGATTTCCCAATGCGTTGGGAAATGCAGTAGGTACTACCTGCTATTACAGTTAAGCCATATGACTATGAAACCCCAAAGTCTGGTAAAGCACAACAAGAGACAATGAATAAATGAATGAATGAATGAATGAATGAATGAATGAATAGCATTTGAGGTACAGAAAAACTGATTTAAGAAAAAGTACTTTCATATCAAAATATGGCCGGCTAACACTGTCTTTCCATCCAAGTCCTCCCAATCCTTTAAAGCTAAGGCAGTGAAACATTTTATGTACTGTAAACTATTTGATACTATCCAAATGTTTGTTAGTCAGGTGATATTTAATGCAGAAGGTATATGTTAAGCCCTAACTTGAAAGGATTGGGAAGACTCTGATGGACAGACTGAAGGAAAGAGAGCATCTTACGAGGAGTAATGACAATGACAGCCAGCAACACTTTGATATCAAAGTACTTTGCATATATGCAAAGCCTGCTGAAAGCTGTGAGTGGAGCAGAAATTCTGAGAAAAACTCTCCAGGCCTCTAGGCTTCAAACTAAGCACAGGGTAAATGGCAGTCCACTAGAACAACTTAAAATTTGTGGTACACTGAAGATAACAATAGCAACAGCAAAACGTAAACCCAGCTCAATTACTGACTAGACTGACTGAACCGCTCCCCCCAACAGCCTAACAGAAGAGGAGGCATGTCCACTAATATTCTTGGCATGAATATTACCTCAGGTCACAGCTGTCCTTTTACAATGTTTGGTATTCAATTATAAAGCACAACAGAAACAAAAATTAAGGGAAAAAAATTCTCAAGAGACAAAACAATCAAGAGAATGATGAACACATGAGGAATGTCAGCAGCAAGAAGAAAGCTATTCTTAGAAAGAGTCAAATGGAAATGCTAAAATTAAAAACATGATATTAGAGATTTAAAAAATATCCTTCAATGAGTTTATCAACAGACTGGACACAGCAGAGTAAAGGACAGTGAACTTGACTGTAGACAGATAAACAGAAATTACCCAAACTAAAACACAAAGAGAAAAAAAAAATGAGACAGACAGAATAGAGCATTCAAGAGCTCTATTTTGATAGAATAATATCAGTGTTAACACATGTGTAATTGGAATCAAGGAAGAGAGGAGAGAGAAAGGAACAGAAGATACATATTAAGAGGTAATGGCCAAGAAGTTTCCAAAGTGAATGAGAAACAAACAACAGAATCCAAGAAATGGAACCTCTAGCAGGATAAACATAAATAAAAACATATCTAGGCACATCATAACCAAATGCTGAAAACCAAAGATGAAAAGGAAATCTTGAAGGCAGTCAGGGCAAAAGGGAATATTACATACAAAAGAACAAAGATAAAAATTACAGCAGGCTTTTCATCAAAACCATGCAAGCTGGAAAACAATGGAGCAACACCTTTAAACTGAAAGAAGAAAAATATGCAGCCTAGAATTCTGTACTCAGTGAAATGTCTTTTTAAATGAAGGCAAGGGCTTCCCTGGTGGCGCAGTGGTTAACAATCCACCTGCCAATGCAGGGGACAAGGGTTTGAGCCCTGGTCCGGGAAGATCCCACATGCCGCGGAGCAACAAACCTGTGCGCCACAACTACTGAGCCTGCATGCCACAACTACTGAGCCCGCGTGCCACAACTACTGAAGCCCATGTGCCTAGAGCTTGTGCTCCTCAACAAGAGAAGCCACTGCAACGAGAAGCCTGTGCACCGCCAAGAAGAGTAGTCCCCGCTCACGGCAACTAGAGAAAGCCCGCACGCAGCAACGAAAACCCAACACAGCCAAAAATAATAAATAAATAAATTTTTTTAAATGACAAAAAAATAAAAGGAAGGCAAGAGACTTCTGCTGAGGTAGAATAACAGGAACCAAATTTACACTCCCTCCTTAAACTGCTAAGAAATCAGATAACAAAGTATGAGGCAATGTTTTTCAGACATTAAACAACAGGCAGTGATCCCTCAGAGAAAAGAAACAAACTAAGCAATCCTTACAATTGCACCAAAACTTACCACCCAGAGAAGTTCCTAGGCCATAACTGAGACAGGGGACCCAAACAGAGCCCAACAATCTCTCTGAGTTGAAGAGACAGAGATTAGATTTTCAGGAGGGCAAAGCAGCTAGTATTTGTGGGAAAAAAAATACCAGACAGAAAGGAGCTGCACAGAAAAAGCTCTAGAAATCTGCAGGATGGTCTCATGCAGTTCTCTCTTTGGCTAAGAAGTGATCTGTATATGCATAAGAGGAAAGTGTCCAGAGGAGAAAAAAACACCAGAAAAGAGTGTGCCGAACGACTACCAAAGCTTACACAGGGCTGGAAATAGTACATTTTCCCACCAACCAGAGTTTAAAGACCTATACTACATGGGACACTGACTAGAAACCTCAAGAATAATATCACTTTCGAAATGGGGCTTAATTTACCCTATAACGAAAGACTGCTCTGAATCTTACCCTAATAGAGCTTAAAGGCAAGCCTCAAGAGGATCCAACTGATTCTAATTAACTATATGCTAAAACAAAGTCCAATGCAATTTAAAGAAACAACAAAATCCGGCAAACAACATAAAACTCACAGTATCTGGCATCCTATAAAAAATCATCAAGCATGTAAAGAAGCAGAAAAATATGACCCATTACCAGGAGGAAAAAAATCAATCAATAGAAGCTGAACCCGAAATGACAGAGATGATGGAACTATTAGGCATGGATGTTAAAACAGTTCATGTAAACATGCCCCATATGTTCAAGAAGGTAGAGGAAAACAGGAGCATGATGAGAAGACAGCTAGAAGACATAGAAATTTCCCAAATGGAACATCCAGAAATGAAAAATATAGTACCTGAAATGAAAAATACTCTGAATGGGATTAACTGCAGATTAGAATCTACAGAAGAAAATATCAGTGACCTTGAAAGCATGGCAATAAAGTACACAAAATGAAGCACACACAGAAAACACACTGGAAAAAGCACATCAGTGACAACAGCAAGCATTCTAACACAGATATAATTAGAGTCCTGAAGGAAGGAGGAAGAAAAACATCTGAAGATATAACGGCAGAAAATTTTCCAAATTTCATGAAAACTATAAACCTACAGATACAAGAAGGTCAACAAATCCAAGTAGAATAAACCTAAAGGAAACCACACTAAAGAAAATTATATTAAACTGCTAAAAAACAGTAATAAAGAGAAAATCTTAAAAGCAATCAAGGGAGAAAAAATAGCTAGAGTGGTTATCCTAACATCAGACAAAACAGACTTTAGAACATGGAATTTGGAGTTATAAACTTTCCCACAAAGAAAACTCCAGGCCCAGATGACTTCATTGGTGAATTCCACCAAACATTTAAGGAAAAAAATAGTACTAATTCAACAAAAACTCTAGGAAACAATTTCCAACTCATGAGACCAGCATTACCCTGATGCTAAAACCAAGTAAAAAGACACTGCACAGAAAGAAAACCACAGGCCAATATCCCTCATGAGCACAGATGTAAAACTCCTTAACAAAATATTAGCAGATCAAATCCAGAAATACATAAAAAGTTAATCATGTGAGATTTACCCCAAAAATGCAAATGACTTGGCCAAGACTTCTCCACCAAGAAGTGGTAGAACATGGCTTACAGTCAGATATTTTAGCTTCAGTCCTGTGTCTCTGTCCCCTCCTTCTGTTGTTTCCAATGTACTAATCGCTGTCCTAGGAACTTTACCCTTAAAGTTAATATCACACAATTGTGCATTTAAATTTAAATATAGTGACATGTCATTCTCTTATTATTTCAAGTGCCCTTGAAGGTTATTCATTACATCATTCTCAGAAGTCTTTGCTGAATCCACCTCCCACTTCAGAAAGGTGTCCACCTTCTCCTAGGCTTTGACAACATTCAAAGTTATCTCTTTTAGCAAATTAATTACAATGCAGTGTGATCTTGTCCATAGGCCTTTAGAATGTAGAGTCCCTTAAGGTCAAGATCTTGACCGTATCCATCCTTGTATCCACCACACACTGCATATCATAAATGCTATTGTATAGAAAATATATTAATTATATATACAGAGCAGATAATATGTATTACATTATATAAACAATGTATTAATTATATACTTTCAGAGCAGAGAATATGTCTAAAGAAATTTTTTTTCTGCATAATACACAGTCAGGCATTCACTCATTCATTAAGAAAGGATTCATTATACATCTACTGTATCCTTAGCAGTGAACTGCTAGAAAAGAGGAGGTAGTAGATAAAGCAGAAAATATAATGGGGCAGTAAGGAAAGTGGCCTCTATCTCAATAAGTTTCTTCACAAAACAATTCATCAAACACCACTGAAAATTCAATTTTTATATCCCTATCTTTCTAAAACAATGTTTTTATATAGGCATCACATTCCATGCTGTTCCTCTCATTTGAATGTCTGAAATCTCTTTTACTGGGCAATCTCATAAGTTCCAAACATAGATGTAACTAATGGCTCAGGAGAAGGCACATTAATAAGATGAAAAAGTATATTTTCAACTGATCAAGTTTTTGAGGTTTTACATTTTTAATTGTGATAGCATTCCCTTGACCTTGCTCATATAGCTCTACCTTAAATATACCTATCTAAAAGGCAACAAAATTATGTTTTTGGTCAGTTAATATGGCAATAATTTTGCAGCTTATCTGCCATTTTTTGGGTCCCAATTCACAATGGCCTAAGGTTGCTGCAATGTCAAAAGCAATTTTGGGTGATTATTTAAGAATTAATTCACAGGAAAAAGGTATAAAGGTATTCCTTAAGACCATAAGACATGGGAGCTTGAGATCAGAATTACTCAGTATTACCTACTTCTATCCTTCTGTTCTGTGTTGCACCATGTTTAGCCTCTGCTTCTTTAAAAAACAAAAACAAAAACAAAAAAAACTGCTTACAGCCTTAAAGTGAGTCTTTTTTTTGGCACAAAAAAAGTAGAATGAACTAGATGCCAACTTTTGCTGGCACAAAAAGTAGAATGAACTAGATGCCAACAACTCATTGGGTCTTAATTCAATGGTTGGACAATATGTCCTAGAGAAGCTGTATTCAGTCTAAACCTTCAAGCACATCCAAGCAATATCCATGAGTATTTTAGGTTATACCAAACAATTGTACTCTTTTCTCTCTCTTAATCGTTCCCTTCTCTCTCCCTTCCACTTCCACACCCCAATCCAAACCACTTTTCTCAGTAGACGCTAACTTCTACAACATTTAGAAAGTGCCTGCTGACCCATCTCAACATATCCAGATTAGTTACATGACCAATCAGAAGACAGAGAAGGCCAGATTTCATAGGTACAGTCACTGATTCAACAAATGGTTACTGCAGTTCCACTAGGTATCAAGCACTGTTTTAGACCAAGGATGCAGTACAGAGAAGGCCTCTGCTCTCAGGAGCTTCCATTCAGTAATGGGACCCAAGTATTAAACAAAGAAATAAGAAGGTAATCACAGGTAACAGTGAATGCTATAAATAAAATAAACAACATAAAGGGATACAGATTTTGAAAGGGTAGGTACTTTAGATAGGGTAGTTAGGGATGGCCTCTCTCAGAAGGTGACAACTGAGTCCATGTAATGGAGCCACCCACACAAAGAACTGAGAAAAGACACAGAGAACAGAAACTGAAAATTCTCAAGGAGGTGTAGTGTGTTTGACAAATAAAAGACACTCTTCTACACGACCACAATTCAATCATCAAAATCAAAAAGCAAACACTGATACATTACCATCTAATCCACAAACCCCATTCAAATTTCTCTGATCATCCCTATAATGTCCTTTGTAGGTCCAGAATCCAGTTCATGACCCCACGTTAACATTTAGTTATCACTCCTCATTTGTCTCCTTCAATCTAGAACAGATCTTCCGTCTTTCCCTATCTTCCATGATCTTAACATTTTTGACGAGTACAGTCCAGTTACTTTGTAGAATGTCCCCATTGGGTTTGTCTGATTTCCCTCATGACTTGACACTTTCAGCAGGAATATCACAGAAGCAATGCTGTGCTCTCTCAGTGCTTCATATTAGGAGGATTTGCCCCATTAGTGATGATGTTAATTTTTACTACCTGGTTACGGTGGTATCTGCTGGGTTTTCCTATTGTGAAGTTATTTATAAGCATGTTGTATGTATCAATTAATTAGTAATCAGTATTTTATGGAGAGATATTTTGAGATTAATACATATCCTATTCCTCATCAAATTTTCACTTATTTGTTTTAGCACCCATTGATAATTCATGTCTCAATCAGTTATTACTATGATAATTACCAAAGGTAATTTTGTAATTCTATCATTCCTTCTAGATCAGTGGTTCTCAATTGAGAATAGGGGGATGTGATTTTTGCCTCCTAGGGGACATTTGGCAATGTCTGGAGACATTTTTGTTTTTCACAACTGGAGGTTGGAGGTAGGGAGGGATACTAATATCTAGTAGGTAGAGGGAAAGGATGATGCTAAACATCCTGCAATGTAAGAATAGTTCCCTCCTTCCCCCCACCCTCAAAGAATTATCTTGCCCAAAATGGCATTAGTGCCAGGGTTCTAGATTTTTATAGTGCCTGTTCTAGATTTACTAAATGACATTCTGATATAGGTAGAATTTTCTGTTCTCCCTCATTTTTATATTTATGAATATTAGTATAAATTCATGGAGTCCTATTTTACACAAAGGGTTACAATCTGTTTTTATCATTTACTGTGATACTCAATTATCTCAGACTTGTTCAATTATCTTCAAACCAGGTCCTGTGTTCTTTGGGCATGTGTTATTCACGTTTTGAGTACTTCCTTACCTTATGACATAAAATGCCCAGCCCTGGGGTCAGCCATTTCTTCAAAGAGCCCTAGTTCTTTTTAGCAGAGAATATTTAGAAACCAAGACCTGAATGCAAGGTGGGCTCACTGCTATCAGACCCAGACAGAGCTAGGAAATACACACACACACACACACACACACACACACACACACACACACACACACACACCTCTCTATCTATCCAGCAAAGCAATAAGTTCATTCTGATACTCCCAATTCTAATTCAATACCACACAGTTTGTTTTATCCTTCAGCCTTTCCATATTTATAATTCCCTTTGTTGATACTGAGAAACTTAGCTCTCACATCCTCAAATGTGTTTATTTATTTGCTCAATCTCTCCACCCCTTGATATGTAACCAGATTCTCAGCTGCAAAGCAGAAAACTCAACATCAAATGTACACACCTGCTAACCGCCGCCCCCCCACCCACGACCCCCACCATCGCTGCCCATATTGAGCACAAACCTTGACTCCAAAAAAGGGGAAGAGAGAAGAGGAAGGAAGGAAGGTTAGTTAGAAAGTTTGGCCCTGAACTTGCCACTTACAACTCTACTCCTACTGCCAGTTGAAAGCTTGGCCCCAAAGTAGGGAAAGGAGAAAAATGAGCCAGATCCTATTTTAAGTGCAATGTATCCTATATAAGAGAAAGTATTCCCTATATCTGGTACACAGGAAAGAATTTTATGCTTCTCTAAATGAAAATATTAAAGCTGGTCTTTAATAATTTTTATATGTACACATAATTTACATATAATATAAATGATTTATCATTTATAATAAAAATAGTGTTAAGAGTGTTGTGAAACACAGACAATTAACTGGAAAAATTCAAAATTTGTTCAGATTTTTAAAAAATCATAATGTAAAATCAGTGTGTTTCAGTTAAGTAGATAGAAATTATAAAGCATAGCATAGGTACAAAATTATAATTTAACACAAAAAAGCATTTAAAATGATTCTCCCTGGAAATTTTACCATTAAAATAAGAAACAAAAAAGATAAACCAAAAAACTATGCTAAAGACACACACACACACACACACACACACACACACACACACACACAGACATTGATGCAATAGTAAAGAAAAAAATGGTGACAATTCTAAAATAAAACATGTAGGTTGAGGCTATCCATAAGTATCTGAATGCTTTACTTCTTATAATAAATGAAACTATAATTCCAAACTCACCATTTACTAGAGCACAATGTAAACAACTGATGGTATATGTTTCCCTTAAAAAAAATTTTTTTTTTTTTTGTAAAGACAACTAAATTTAATCCTTGAAAGGCCAGATGACAAAAGGTGTTTGGCTAGGAACTTTCAGTGCAATGTTGTAACTAAAAGCAGGAAATACATTAGAGGCATACTAAGAGCAAAATGCCCAACTGTCAAGTGAAACTTAAATTCTATTACCTGCTTAGTATCCTTCCAAAACATTTCTTTTTGCCTAAGTTAGCCAGAGTCAGTTTCTGTTGCTTGCAATCAAAGAACCCTAACTATGTACCCTAGTTCTAAGCTAAACTGGCCTCTTGAAAATGGGACATCTTTATTTATGAAATAGATTAGTTCAATCACCATAACAAAAAAACTCGAGTTTTAGGCACAGATTTTTAGGAACTACTGAATTAATGCAGAGGTGGCCAAAGTGTTCTAATTGTCACCAGGCAATTTCTGTTGGAAGATTGGCAATAGGGTCAGAGTTCAATATATACTCACTCCATAGATATGAGTATCAACAATTCATTTATTTTTCTTTCTGAAGGCAAACTATGATATAATTCATCATTTGCTTTCCTATATGCACATCACTTTCCACTCCTCTTTAAAACTGTAAAAAGAGTTTTTATTATCATGGATGAACTGACACTCATTTTGAAAAGATTCTAATTTTAAATTTATTTTAAAAATCTTTACTACATTTCCTCCCTTCAAAGTAATGCATACTTAAAATCAATCAAACAATATAAAATTAATACAGAAAAGGTTAATTTTTCCCCCACCCCAGTCCTCACGTCCCACTTTGCAGAAATAACCAATAAAGATAATTTGGCGTATATGTTTCTCAGCTTTGGCATATTCACACAGTTTCTTTTTATAAAAATAAAATTGCACTACACACACTATACAACTTAACAATACATCTCGGACATCCCTCCAGAATATAGTATATAACTCAATTCATTCTTTTTAATTGCTGCATAATAATCCATTGTACAGATACACCATAATCTATCCAACAGTTCCATTAAATAGGAATAGATTCAACAGACTGTTTCCAAGGTATTTTCCTTTCCAACCCAAATAATACTGTAATTAACATCCTTCCACATGTGTCCTTATATACTGGAGCACAGATACCAAAAAGTGGGATTGCTAGGTGAAAAGGAATGAAAAATGACACTTTTTTTTTTACACCTTGTATGGGAAAGTTTTAATATACCCAAAAATAAAAGAATAGAAAATAATTAATTCCCATTTATCCATCATTCAGCTTTAACAATTGGCAAATTTAACATTCCCCTTATCCATGAAATTTAAACAAATCCCATCTATCTCCATGAACGGCGCTAATAAAAGTTTATCAAAACCCTTCCTGAAACACTAAATATTAAACACCAGCACTTGTATTCTTTTTAATATTGTACATAACTTTTTAAAAAAGTCACCCATTTTTATTTGCTCCCTGTACTGAGCTCGTTGCAATGAAGAGCAGAATCAAAGCATCTAAGACAGTAGAAAGAGACTAAGAAAGATCATCCTAAAAGCATAAAAAGACCTTGAAAAGGAACAATATCAGACAGGCATAGAGGTATATTAAGTGACAGAGGCAATAAAGAGAAAGAAAGGAGTAACATTAAGTAGATTTTTAAAAGCTAGCATTAGCTGGTAGGAAAAGTACTTAAGAGATTGCTGGTGGTCCAAGTGGGAAATTTAAGCAAAGAAATAGCAATTCATGAGGAACAGGACATACTATTTGAATGTATTTTGGAACTAGCTGCTTAAAATACATTGCACTGATCGGAAGGCTAGGTGAATGGCCACTTAGTGCTCTCCCAGAAAAAGTTATTTAGAAGGAAAAATGTCACCAATGTGTAACAGAATAACATTTATTTCTTTTTAAATATAAGTAACATTCCTACTAAAGTAGAACAATATAGAATGCCTGTATATGCAAACAGACATGCAAAAGGGACACTAGACATAAATGTATTTCTCAAAAAAAAAGCACATAATGAAATTGTAAGAACGCTAAGGATATGGGTTATTTAAAGGAATCCTAAAGTAAATTATTTTTCACAGTGAACAATTTATAAAATAATCATATCCTAATTTATTTAAAATGTGTTTTCCTTTTTTGGGGGGGGCTGCCCTGGTGGTGCAGTGGTTAAGAATCTGCCTGCCAATGCAGGGGACACAGGTTCAATCCCCGTTCCAGGAAGATCCCATGTGCCATGAAGCAACTAAGCCCGTGCGCCACAACTACTGGGCCTGCGCTCTAGAGCCTGTGAGCCACAACTGCTGAGCCCACGTGCCACAACTACTGAAGCCCGTGAGCCTAGAGCCTGTGCTCCACAACAAGAGAAGCCTGTGCACTGCAACGAAGAGTAGCCCCCGCTCACCACAACTAGAGAAAGCCCGCGTGCAGCAACCATGACCCAACACAGCCAAAGATAAATAAATTAAAAAAAATTTTTTTAAATGTGTGTCCCTTTTTTTAAATATTAAGTTCACTAATCCACAAAGCACTTATTGACTATTCACTTTATGCCAGACACTGTAGATACAAACATTATTCCTGCCTCTAGGAGCTTACAGTCCAGTGAGTAATTTAGACACAATTATAATACAATGCGATGTTTTAATGTCTTTCCTTATTTTTAAGTCTACAGGTAAACATAAGAAGAACCAGTGAAGTGTAGCTTAGGAGAGTCAGAAAAGAATTTATAGAGGAGGTGACCTTTGAGTTGAATCTTGAAGGCTAAAGAGAGATTCAGAAATGAGGAAGAAAATAATTCCTAAAACATGTGCAAAGCCTTGGTGATTCATCTCCATATATTTAAACTGGAAATATTTTTCTAGTGTACATCTGACAAGAACCATATATGGTCTACTTAAATGAAGTTTTAAAAATTTTATTAAGTTATTTTTTTTTTATTAAGTTATTTTTAAGTTGTTAGAATTTATGTGAGATTGATGTATGTGTGTGTGTATACATATTGTATGTATATATACATACACACATATGTGTGTTAAAATGGTAATTAAAGATGTTAGAGTGAATATACATATTAACTTCCACTCCCTTTCTAAAATAAAAGTAAGTAGACGTGAAAATAAAACGAGGGTTCATAAAGGCACAAGAAGATGACAGCAAAAAACTGAATCCTAAATTGGCAGTGGGGGAAGTCATTTACATCTCTGTGAATGGAGGTGAGAATGGGCTAAATACAGAAGGATTTGTTGAAAGTATATTTAGAAAGCAGTTAGATCTTGAAATCTTATCTCCTTCTCCAAACAGCTGGGCAACTAACCCTCCTCCACTCTGTCCTCCCATCTAGTCTCCAAAGAGCAAAATCCTAGGGGCTCTGGACTATAGGGCATTAGCACAGATGAGGGAGGGTTGTGAAAGATAAAGTAAAATATTTTTTTAAAGAGAAAGTGAGGGGGGCTTCCCCGGTGGCGCAGCGGTTGAGAGTCCGCCTGCCGATGCAGGGGACACGGGTTCGTGCCCCGGTCCGGGAAGATCCCACATGCCACGGAGCGGCTGGGCCCGTGAGCCATGGCCGCTGAGCCTGTGCGTCTGGAGCCTGTGCTCTGCAACGGGAGAGGCCACAACAGTGAGAGGCCCGCGTACCGTAAAAAAAAAAAAAAAAAAAAAAAAGAGAAAGTGAGCAAATGAATGTTGAGACTCTTCTTCCTACCCAACCCAAAATGCTAGCAGCTAAGATATACACACTCCCAAGGCAGCAGACTCAAAGAGTTTTCTCTGGGAAACGGACCAGCTCAACAGAAACACCCAAACATATGGATATCCAAGGTTCCCCAAGGAGCAGCCCAGCCAGATCATCCCACAGCAAAATCCACAATCAACAAGCTAGGATATCCTCATAGCGTCCAATCAGTTTTATAGTACACAGCCCTTAAAGATCACCAGATATCTGATGAAGGCCTCTATTACAAAAGAAATATCCCTGAGAGTACAGAAAAAGTAAAAAATATGCAAAACAGAAGATGAAAAGAAAGAGAACCTGTCCAGGATGTCCAACATTTGAAAAATGGAAGTTCCAGAGACAACAAGGAAAACAGAAGGAAGGCAACCATTAAAGAAATAATTCAAGAAAACTTCCCAGAACTGAAAAACATCACTTTCTACACTGAGTGCCCACCAAATGTCCAAAACAATGTTTGAAAATTAAGCCACACCAAGATATCATATCGTAAAATTTAGAATAGTGAAAATAATAAAAGATTCTGTCAAATTCCAGAGAGAACTAAGAGTTTTGTAAAAAAGATAAAGAATTAGGGGCTTCCCTGGTGGCGCAGTGGTTGAGAGTCCGCCTGCCGATGCAGGGGACACGGGTTCGCGCCCCGGTCTGGGAAGATCCCACATGCCGCAGAGCAGCTGGGCCTGTGAGCCATGGCCGCTGAGCCTGCGCATCTGGAGGCTGTGCTCCGCAATGGGAGAGGCCACAACAGTGAGAGGCCCGCGTACCGCAAAAAAAAAAAAAAAAAAAGATAACGAATTAGAATAGCATTGGAATTCTCAAATGAAACACTAGAAGCTGCAAAACACTGCTGTAAAATTTTGAAGGAGAAACTATTTCAAATTCTATTATTTTATTTCCTGCCAAAGTATCACAAGAACTCAAAAATTATTTCCCCTTACTGTCTCAGGAGTTTATCATCACCCAAAATGATGGAGTAAACAAAGAGAAAGCCACGGTATTTGGGAAATCCAACAAAAAAGAGAAATGATAAGAATCCCCAGGATGACAGTGAAGGGAGATTTCAAGATGAAAGGTTTGCAGTAGGCATAAAGATCGAACTGGAACAGGTCAGAAGGCATCAGAAAAGACTTCAAATTGATGGTCTAGAAGATAGATAATTTTAACTGAAAATATTTTAAGCCTTAAAAATATACAAATGAAATCATGCCCTGAGATAATATGTTCATGCCATTAAATTCATTATTTAATGTAGTTAAAATCAAGCCGTTTTCTTGCCAATATTCTAAAACTTACCAGGGTGAATTCTTCATTAATGAAACAATGTAGCTATTTTAAATTATTTTTAAAAGATGTTTGCTGATGAGACTTAAGACATAGTTCACAGAGACCATCCATGTACCTAGATCCATCAGACAGTGAGATATTTATCTAGATTTTAATACAGTAGTTTCTTCAACATGTGTAGAAAGAATGTTTTATTCCTTTGTAGTAGGTCAAGGTTGAAAAATCATTTGAGAATTGAAAATGCAGGACAGCACATAATAGGCACTTAATAAACACTTGCTGAGACTGCTCTTTCTTTTCCAATCTATAAAGAGGAGGCAAAGATAAAGTTAACTATATATTTTTTATATACACACATATACATATACATGCACATACACATACATACACCCACGAATATTTAAAATTTCTCCTATAGCTCTATACTAGTTTTCAATTTCATTTTTCAAGATATTTTATAATTTTAAACTGAAGTGATTAAGTTTCAAAAATATGTTTTCTTAAAGGTACTGGCTATTGAAAAATATTTAAAATAATATCTTAAAATATTTTCTATTAAACAATATAAATGCTAGTTAATAGTTATTGACATTCTTAGTATGGGAAAAAAATTTCCCCAAAATGAATGACTAATCTGTTGAATTAAAAAAGGCTGATCTTCAAAAGAATTTACAAGTATTTTATTTAATTAGCTTTAATAAAATGACTAATCAGAATTGACTCTTCTTAAATATATAACTAAATGATCTGAAAATGTACAAAGATAAACCTGCCATAAGTGCCTCCAAATACATAGTATGTATCAGAGGTTGCAAACTTAAATGTCCGTGGGTGGGTCGTGAGGGCGCAAAATGGAGAATCTGCTCAGCTCCAGATAATGATTACCACGTAAGATCAGGCTCAGACCACTAGATCATTATTTTTCTCAAAGAGAAAGTGGAAATCTAGGTTGTTATGTGAATCTTCCTATTTTCAAATCTTGGCAGTAATTCAATTTTTTTTCAATTATTGCATTAGCTTAATCAAAACTTGTTATGTGTACTAACTTCAGTTTTAGTTTATGAGGCTTGTAGTGTACGTCCTCAAAAATTGAGGCCTAGATTTACCTCTCTGTTATGTATATTGAATACAAATACACTTATGGAGAATGAATGATTCACTTGAGTGTGACTAAGGATTCAAATGAATCGATACATATTGAATACCACTTGAGCCAGACCTTGTGCCAAGTACTATGGCAGAATTAAGAGGTGTGACTAGATATAAATAATTGATGTAAGCTTCCAATATAGCTCTCTTTCTTGGGCTTCTAAAAATTGGAATATAATTTATCATCCAAACCAGGACATTTGGGGAGTGAAAGGAGGCACTGTTAATAATTATGCTAAGAACAACAGGTATAAACTGGGATCATGCCAGACAAACTTGACTGTATAGTCACCCTAACTAAAAGAAACTGATCTGCTTCAGTCTCTTGCCCCTGACTACCCCAGGCTCACAGCCTCCAAGGAGGATCCTACCTTGACAGACTAGTTCCTCAGTACTATGATGGAGAATCAGAAGGAAAGTGGGGAAGAGGGAAGACAAGAATTATCTTATGATGGATACAAGAGAATTGTTTTCTGAAGTTTTTTGTTTGTTTTGTATGTATAAGTGCAGAATCAGCATCAATATGGAACAACAGAGGATGGGAGAAAGAAAAAAAGAGAAGAAAAATTGCTCAAGACTGTGTTGCTTTCAAGTCATTTCATCAAGAGAGGTAAAATACCCAAGTTATTTAAAAATACTTTTGTTGCATGGACTTTAGACTAACACCCCCTTGAGACTGAACCAGAGAGGCTATTGTGCCTGCAATCTGGGGGGTTATATTTTATTTGGGGGAGAAAAAGATTAATAAATAGTTAATACAATATGATACAAAAGTCAGTGCTAAATTGTAGAATACAAACTACAAATCTGTAGGACTTAAGAGAGAAAGATCAAAGGAGGCAATATGAATCAATCTCCCCCTTCAAATTATTCTAATTTCTCCTTTAAAGGTATGCAGGGGACAAGTACAAGCAGAGAAGTCATGGTTTACATAAATACATGCCACTTCTCAATTGTTCATAACATCAGTCCAACGAATCCCCACTAAATTCCAATTAAGTTGTCAAATATTAAAATAAAACCAAAGTCCAGGATTCATCAAAATATTATTTGTCATTCTTTGACTATCATACAATTAAAAATGATACTTAAGTTTTAAGTCTAGGTTCCACCACATCTTTTAGTCAGAAACTAAGGGAGTCCTGAGAAATGGCAAAGACACAAAAGTCTGGCCTCCAACCACCTGGATAGGCAAAGGCTTCAAACAAACCATGAATTTGCCACCAGGAGCAAAAATTCTACCTGATCCAGAACAAGCAGATTGTGAGCATGTGGGGCATCTCCAATACACATAATACATCCACATTTTCCAACTCATATACACAGACAGAATGATAGGAAACTTTTCCTCATTTCTTCCATGAACTGTCCCCACCTTCCCAGGATATAACACAAACACTAAGATTCAAGGCTGGGAGTGGAGGGTGAAGGGTGAGAGAGGAGAACATAAAAAAGATGAGATACATATACACAAATACTAAATTCATTCAGTCATCAAATATTTTGTTCACGTCAAGCATTCATGAGTCGGGCAACACATAAAGGCCATACAAATGTCCAAATATCCACTATTCTCCGTGGAAAGGCTGTCCAAATCCACACTACTTTCCTAAAGACAGAAATCTTCATTTAGTTGAGCCTTTTGTGTGACTTGTGTTTACATAAGCAATTTGTAAATATCACTATAACCATAAGCTTGAGAAACACATTGAATACCTTAGAGAAAGGGCTATGTAAAAACACAAATCAGTATTACTATTCTATTATTCTGCAAAAAGCAGCACTTCTCAAAAAAGAAAAGAAAATCTGAAATAAAACAAAACCCACATTTGGTTTTAGACTATTAAAAGAAAATGCATTCTTTCGCCCCATCCTCACTCCTGAAATCCCCACGCCATTAGATTGTCAACTACCTTTCAGAAACCCTAGAGAGCCCATTTTCCAGTGACCTTTAATTAGTCCCTTCTGAGACACAATCCACTGGACAGAATTCTTTTCCATTTGCCAAAGTTATTTTCTAGCACTCCAAGTTACCACTTTTAGTTTCATTTCTCCCATGAACTTTTAAAATTCATTTCTCGCCATTTTGGAGATATGCTACCTTTAAGAAATAGAATAGGCAAACACTCTTCTGTGGTCACTTACTAAATATTAATTTTTAAGCAAGTTATCTTTACCTGAGTATCAGTTTCCTCACCACTTGCAAAATTGTTAAGAAGATTAAATGGGAATAGTATTCACAAAGTTCCTAATATTGTAAGGGATGCAAAAGAAATGGTAGCTATTTAAAAGAAGATAAAGAAGTACTACTTAGTATTTGCTGGGGGGGATGGAGGCTTGCTTGGCATATCTTCTGCTAAAACTTGGAGGCACTTAAATTAGGAACATCCCTTCAAATATATAAAGGATGGAAAAACTAGCAGGTTTATGACAAAGACATGAACTACCTTCTAGTATTAATACCTTGGTTAAGCATTAATACATGTTATGAATCTAGAAAGGATTATAGGGTTTACTTCAGTCTTTCCTCATGATAGCAGCACCTTCTTTTATCAAAGAGAATCACTACAACTCCATATTTTTTTATTTCAAATAAAAATTTTTAAAGAGACATCTTCTAAATGTTCCTTCCGTGGTAAATAGTAAAAGCAAATGCATGTGACTCTGTTTATGGCTTAGGGGCATGCTTACC
The DNA here is from genome assembly GCF_003031525.2 of Neophocaena asiaeorientalis asiaeorientalis. Classification (NCBI taxonomy): domain Eukaryota; kingdom Metazoa; phylum Chordata; class Mammalia; order Artiodactyla; family Phocoenidae; genus Neophocaena; species Neophocaena asiaeorientalis. The sequence goes on along the minus strand of NW_020174013.1, from coordinate 7,796,243 downwards.
CAATATTGTGTCAAAAGAGAAAACTGCCTGACAACCTGCAGCTAGGAAGTCAGACAGTTGGAGATACATAGCTGGGAAAACTACCATCTAGAGACCTAACCTACCCTCTAGAAATCATTTCTAACCTATCCTCTAGAAGTCTTTCTAATAAAGACTACACACACATTGTGATTCTCAAGAGGGCCTAAGAGCCAAATCCAGAGCCAGTGCTGCATACTGACATCAGCTCCCCACTCTCACTGGGGCCTCCTATAGTCTCAAGGCTGCAGACAATTACCGTATTATATGGTTAGCATACCATGCTAACCATATAATGCACTGAACCTTAAAATTTATTTTTCAGCAGAGCACTTATAAATTATCTCTGTTCAAGCTCAAAATTCTTCCATTGACTGAGTTTTTAACCTCCTTATACTCCCATGACCTAATATGGGGCTAGAATGATTTGATCTTTGACTTCTAAGTGTATTGGGAGATTAGCACATTAACATCCAACAATGCTGGGAGCTCCTTGGACAAAAGTGCTGTTTAATAAAATACTTTAGGGCTTCCCTGGTGGCGCAGTGGTTGAGAATCTGCCTGCTAAAGCAGGGAACACGGGTTCGAGCCCTGGTCCGGGAGGATCCCACATGTCGCGGAGCAACTAGGCCCGTGAGCCACAACTACTGAGCCTGCGCGTCTGGAGCCTGTGCTCCACAACAAGAGAGGCCGCAATAGTGAGAGGCCCGCACACCGCGATGAAGAGTGGCCCCCGCTTGGCACAACTAGAGAAAGCCCTCACACAGAAATGAAGACTCAACACAGCAAAAATTAATTAATTAATTAATAAACTCCTACCCCCAACATCTTCTTTAAAAAAAAAAATAAAATACTTTATATTTTTTTTCAGTAGTAAAATGAATTGCTCCTTTTTTCCACAGTACTGTCCTATGCAATTTGAGCTTTTATCACAGCTTTCAGTAAAAAGAAAAAAATTAATACTCAATTTGTAAATTAAAGAATATCTACTTTTTTCAAAATAAAAACAACATTACCTAATACAAGCCATAAGGAAACAAATACTAAAAAGCATAAAGAAGAAAGTGATAATCATCCATAACTCCAATACCCTAACAAAACACTATGAATATATAGACATAGTACTATGCATATACATACCTACTTAATGAGTATATATATATTTACAGAAATTGAATCATATTCCCTGCAGTAATATTTTAACCTAATATGTTTTAGAGATCTTGAACAGCTATAAAATATTCCATCTCATGAATTATCCATAATTAGCCAGTCACCTAAAATTAAAGATTTATGTTTTCTTCCAGTTATTCACTGTGCTATAATGAATTCCTTTACATTCCACCTTTGCATATGGGTTTCACTACTTCTTAGAAAAAGAATTATTAGTCAAATGAAATGGGTACTTAAAATTGTGAAAGATATTGCCAGATTGCCTCTGGAAAAGTAGAATCAATTTACCCTCCCACCAACAGTGGATGCGAAGGCACATTTCTCTACAATTCGCCGAACATGGCTTATCTTCTCTCATCTTTACCAATTTGATAACAAAAATTCTATCTCACTGGTTTAATTGCACTTCGTTACTTCTTTACTAGTAAAATAATCGTTTGATATGTTTATAGAGCATTGGTATTACTTTTGTGAAATACCTTTTTCTAATTTTCAACTATGCTTTGTCTTTTTCTTATAGATCTACAGCCTGTTTTTGCTATTTCTTCGTGGGAGCTCTTCACACAATAAAGAGAATACATCTCTGTCTGCATATATTTCATAAATAATAATTACCAGTTTGTCATTCAACTCTTTTGATACTTTTTGAATAAAGTGACTTTAAATCTTTATTTAGTCAATCTATTCATCTTTAAATTCAAGGGATTTGCATCACACGTAGAAGGGCCTTCCTTATTTCAACATCTTAAAATTATTCATCTGAAAAATCTGTGAGTGTTAGAATTTTTTAATTAAATATTTAATCTATCTTAAATTTATTTTGGTATTTATATAGTATAAAGGAGAGATTTGGTTTGTTATCTTTTTCTAAATTCCTAACCAATACTATTTATTGAAAAATCTATCCTTTCCACTCTTAATGAAATTCCATCTTCATCATGTGACAAATCACATATATTTTTGTCTTTCTGAAACTTCTTTTCTAAAACACTGATTTATTTATGTATTTCTGTAGTAATACTATACTTTTAATAATGTAGCTTTGCACTATGTTTTCATGTACAAAATATTAAAACAGGATGGCACACACCAAAAATATTTCCTGTCTTGTGCTATTTTCCAATATCAAAGATATTGCGAAGGTCTAAGAACAAATGAGACATGATATTAATACTAACAATAAAAACTAATACAAATATTATCTACAGTTTACATACTATTTTCACACTACCTAATATGATGTTTACTACACTACAAGGTAGTTACTGTTATTTTTTTTTTTTTTTAGCTGCATTAGGTCTTCATTGCTGTGCATGGGCTTTCTCTAACTGTGGCAAGTTGGGGCTGCTCTTGGTTGTGGTGTGCAGGCTTCTCATTGTGGTGGCTTCTCTTGTTGTGGAGTTCGGGTTCTAGGCATGTAGGCTTCAGTAGTTGTGGCATGCAGGCTCAGTAGTCGTGGCTTGCAGGCTCTAGAGCGCAGGCTCAGTAGTTGTGGCGCATGGGCTTAGTTGCTCCGTGGCATGTGGGATCTTCACGGACCAGGGCTCAAACCCGTGTCCCCTGCATTGGCAGGCGGATTCTTAACCGCTGTGCCACCAGGCAAGGCCCTAGTTACTGTTTCTTATTCAATTATAAGGAGTTAAAATTTGTTCAAAGACTTGCCTATGATCACACAGCAAGTAACTGGAAGAGCTAAAACCTGAACTTCATATTCCATGAACTTTCCATGACCACACTAAGTTAAAAATAGAGCAATTACCCATAAAAGCCCAAATTTCTCATTTTTTAATCAAACTATCTTACCAAGTATGTGTGTGAATATATACACACACATCTACGTAAATGCATTATACGCCTATAACACATAAACACAGTATGCCTTTATTTGAATGAGGAAAAACTTTAAATGCAGTCTGACACTCCTGAAGCTTAAGTAATTCCACCAATATTATAGATCGTAACTACATTAACACAGTAACAATGAAACAGAAAAACTAAAACTCTGGACTATATTTCCTAAGAGATAATCACCTTCGGTCTCCCAAATATAGGTAGAAAATAAAAATATTTTGTATTTCAACAAGAATATTCCCTTAAGGAATTACTAACCCAAAAGAGATCAGTTTTGGATACATCACAATACAGGTCCCACTCTATGAGACCCCTAGGAAGGATCCACAAGCAGGAGACTGTAGCAGTGTGTTAAAGTCCAGGTCAGCCCCAGGATTCATTGCGGAGAAAACAATCACCATTGTCACATGTAAGAGTATATAAGGTAGAGGGTCTACAAATTTCTCTAGGACCATGAGACACCAACCACCACAGGGTCCTGTCATGTAGCCCAGCTAGGAGAAAAAAAAAAAAATTTATTTCAAAGAATGGCAGAAGGCGTATTACCAATACATTTCCCAAATTTTAGTGGCAGTGTTGTGTTAGCCAGGACTCCTGAATCACACTAGGTTACTGCAATGAAATATAATAACTATTGGCTTCCTAAGCCTTTAATGGCTTATACACATTATATTGTATACATTGTATACAATAAATTGTATGAGAAGTATTAATCACATGTTCATGCTGTCAAGGACGACGTGCTAAAAAGTCCAAGTGAAGCAATTATATCCCAAGCACTGATGAGATTTCACACGTAGCAAATAGTTGTATTATATACTATGACAGTAAATTTGGATCAACTAAGTGCTGAAGAGAATCACATTTTTCAAAAATTCATTTCAGTAGAGGAAAGAGATGACTTGAAGAAAGAGAAAATGGTTTCAGAAGAGATACAGCATGATGGGGTTTCTTTGGAGGTCAGGGACTGGCTGGAAAGGAGACCCTGCCCACAGAGAAAACAGAAGCAAGAGATCTGCTGCGTGCTTGCAGAAAACTCTCTTGTGACCCAAGCTATCTGAGTGGCATGTTACGTGAAACACAGAAGCAGCCAGCACCTCGTCTGAAGTGAAGGATGCATCCTATACTTTTCCCTAGGTTGCTTGATTGCATCTCTTTCCAGGCATGATGAATCAATAGCAGACACAACCTCTCCACAGAGTAGCTTTCTTTCTTTTTTTTTTTTTTTTTTTTTTTTTTGCGGTACGCGGGCCTCTCACTGTTGTGGCCTCTCCCATTGCGGAGCACAGACTCCGGACGCGCAGGCTCAACGGCCATGGCTCACGGGCCCAGCCGCTCTGCAGCATGTGGGATCTTCCCGGACCGGGGCACGAACCCGTGTTCCCCGCATCGGCAGGCAGACTCTCAACCACTGCGCCACCAGGGAAGCCCCACAGAGTAGCTGTGATAGTTAAAAAGGAAGTACGTTCTCAAGTACTAGAACCCAAAGATGGAATATGCATACCTAACCCTAGTTAGAGGTAAGCAAAAAAGAAGCTTGACTTTCAAAATAATTTGTTTTCCACAGTAGCAATTATAAACATGTAAAAATAAGATTGGGGTCATATCCTATAGAGCAATGAATCATTACGGAAAAATGACTGTGTGGAGATTCATTTTAATTTCTTCCTACAACGTTCAAAGGAATTCAAATACTGAAAGAATATCTCAGAAACATAAAACACTTTGCAAGCCACACATGTAAAAATAACAGAGGTAAACATAAAGAATATCTTCTTTTCTAACATGTCAGGAAATAAGAAATTATCTAGAGGTTTCATTAATTTTCCAAAATTAAAGATTTTTTCTATATCTTTCTGGTGAGAGCATAAACAAACTCAGACTAAGACTGATTGTCTCATCTTTGAAAATTTACAATGAATAAAAGCATTACTTGTTTTTGAAGTTAACTTAAAATTGAGATTAATAGTTCCACTAAACATGAATATATTTTGTATATATTCACATATGTGTATTTTGTATAAACATGTACGGGGGGGTTGTAACTATAAAGTATTTTAATTAAGTTATTTTTTCTATTATCAGGAAGTTATGTAAACCTGTAAACTAACTCCTGAAGTAAATGAATAATTCCTGGGACTTCCCTGGTGGCACAGTGGTTAAGAATCCACCTGCCAATGCAGGGGACACAGGTTCAATCCCTGGTCCTGGAAGATCCCACGTGCCGCGGAACAACTAAGCATGTGCGCCACAACTACTGAGCATGCGCTCTAAAGCCCACGAGCCACAACTACTGAGCCCGTGTGCCACAACTACTGAAGCCCACGTGCCTAGAGCCCATGCTCTGCAACAAGAGAAGCCATTGCAATGAGAAGTCCGCACGCCGCAATGAAGAGTAGTCCCCGCTCGCTGCAACTAGAGAAAGCCCGCAGGCAGCAACGAAGACCCAACACAGCCAATAACTAATTAATTAATTAATTAAAATAACAACAAAAATAAATTGTCCTGTTTAAAAAAATGAAAAAAAAATGAAAAAAAAATGAAAAAAAAATGAAGAAAAATATCAGTCAGGAAAATCTATTCTTTTGTATTAATGAATTGTTGAATATATTAAATACATAAGAAATAAATCAAATACAGATGTTTACACATACATATTTCTATGTTTACATGATGAAAGCTTAGGGTTACTATCAAGGTATTTATTCCAGTTATATTGATCTGTTGAGACAGAATTGTGATTTTAGCGCCCTCTGCTGGGTTTTCCAGTCACAAACTCAATCTAATGTCACCATTAGGGTAAAATCAAACATTTGAGACATCAAGTGAGAAATCACTTTTTCAATCCTTGATTACTTTAAGCCTTGGCAAAGATTATATAAAAGTTATAATCAAGATTTACTTTATTGTAACAGGAATTTATCAATTTTACATTAAGTTGAAGTATCATTATACATTTTTAAAGAGTATAATATAAAAGTTACACTAAACAAAATGTTTTAAGAAGTCTTATTTTTATCACGTCTTACTTGGCAATACATTCAGGTCTTTAAGACCACATTTATTAGAATCCGCCTGCCAATGCAGGGGACACGGGTTCGATTCCCTGGTCCGGGAAGATCCCACATGCTGCGCAGCAACTAAGCCCGTGCGCCAGAACTACTGAGCCTGCGCTCTAGAGCCCGCGTGCCACAACTACTGAAGCCCACACGCCTAGAGCCCGTGCTCCGCAACAAGAGAAGCCACCACAATGAGAAGCCCGCACGCCACAATGAAGAGCAGCCCCTGCTCACCACAACTAGAGAAAGGCTGCGCAGCAACAATGACCCAAGGCAGCCACAAATAAATAAATAAACAGATTTATTTTTTTAAAAGACCACATTTATGACAAGACATTTTAATAAATTACTATTTTTCTAACTTGATCTATTTTCCCACCTTGTTAGTTCAATCAAAATAGTTTATTTTAAAACATAATAATTTTTTTTTTTTTTTGGCGGTACGCGGGCCTCTTGCTGTTGTGGTCTCTCCCGTTGCGGAGCACAGGCTCCAGACGCACAGGCTCAGCGGCCATGGCTCACGGGCCCAGCCGCTCCGCGGCATGTGGGATCTTCCCGGACCGGGGCACGAACCCGTGTCCCCTGCATCGGCAGGCGGACTCTCAACCACTGCGCCACCAGGGAAGCCCCAGAATAATTTTTAAAAATACCTTTTTCATTATTAGAAAAAAAGCTGCAAAGCTTTAGAGGTACTCACCACTGGTAATAAATAATAAAGAGTTTCATTTACCGAGTATCAAGTATGAGGAATACAGTATGTTATACACTTTCCATACATTATGTCCAGTTCTAAGAGATGAAAAAAAACTGAGGTTCATAGAGATAATATAAATTGCTCAAGATTAATTTCAGAACCAAGATTCAAATGTAGGTGTGTCTCAATCCAAAGACTCAAACCTTTCTACCAAACAATGGGCAGCAGTGGGAAAAAAAAAAGCTTTTAACATACAATTTCTGCATTTGTCAATGCAACGACAACTTACGGTGGGGGGGGTAACATATTATTCATACACAAAATAATAACTTAGACCTTTAGGAAAATATTTTTATTTTACATAATGCTGCCAGCTAGTGGCCCTACTTCATACTGAGCCATTGGGAACAGTACTTGATTTTTACATTACCAAATCAAAAATCCACATTTAACATTCTAGAATTATGTTCCTAAATTGGGTATGCATAAGCCTGACTTAATGATATTTTACATTACCACAGAACTAAAGGAGAATGTGTCCTCAACCACCATTAGTATCCCTTACCCAGACCTTGCCCCAAACCCCAAGAAAAATACTGGGAAAGAATTCAGCAAGTGCCAACACAGAGAAACTAAAAGGTATACTTAACACTATCCATGAAAAAGAAACCTACATTATTTTAAATATTTTAGGATAATTTTAGGATAGTTAGATTCCTTAGTGACAAAATACATAAATTTTTTTCTCCACAATCAAAAGCTTGCCATCGTGTGGGCATAAGAACAAAATCACTGCCTGAGTATTGTTGGACATTATTCTATGCAGATCGAAAATTAGAAAGCATTTGATAACGTAGTACTGTTAGCAGAATATGTTATTTTAGTTCAAACAATAAGTAGTTACAGTTGTGAAATTTCCTGAGAAGTATTTGAGTATAATTTTTACATTTAAAATGGTAATATTTCATTGATTATCCACTATCTTAAGAAAAATAGCCTATGCAACACATAAAGGAGTACACCGCTTCTATCATGGTATGTTGTTTAACACAGTGATATAAAGGTATTTCTTGTTTGATTTCTTTCATTACGTGACATTATAATTAAATGATTTTCTCAGTGGAGAAATCTATTATGACTTAATCAGAGACTTAGATAAGAAATCAATATATTCTATAATATTATAATAATGCATAAAATAAAATCATTCTGGTATTAAAGTATATTAGCAGCAAGGAAAAATGTTCTGGGTTCACTCTTTAGTGAAAGAGAGAAGGAGCAAGAAGTAGAAACACACATACCCAAACACAGCAAAGAAGGGAGAGACAGCCCCTCTGTTCGACTGATTAACTGAAAAGGTCAAAATGAAAACAAGAAACAAAAGGGATAGTACTGGAGAATCCAGTGTTCCTCCTGACCTATGTTCTGTCATACAGACACACACACACACACACACACACAAACACACACGTCAACAAAATAAACACTGTGAAAAAAATTAAAAATTCACTTAAAAACACTAAAAATATTTCTATGCAGTGGGTATATAACTTACAAATATTTCCTGTATTGTCAAAGCTGGTAAGAACATCTTCAACATTCAAAGATCCACTATGATGCCTAGAAAGGAATAAAGCATTTTCTTTAATGATTCTGAAATATTAACAGTTATTAATCTTTTAAAAATCTGAGACTATATTGTGATATGCTCAATACTAATAACCCTTTCCATGTGGTGTTTTTAAAATATTTCTGCCCACTAGAGGGAGAAGGAAAAGAAATAACAGACGAGTCTTTGGGATATTTAATGTTATGACATTTCTTGATGATTAATCTACACTTTAAAGTACTAATAAATATTTTTATTGTTATTGTTTTAATTATATAAATGTGACATAAATTATTTACCTTTATAAAGACAACAAAACAAAACCCTACACTTTGAGACTCTCAAAATGAAAATAAACAATCAACTTTCATTACCACACTCCACAATACATAAGTTCCTTCTATTATGACCCAACAAATTCAGAACTTCCGTCACAAAGAACTAACAGACCTTCAGGTCTGCACATTCCATTTACAGGGAGTTCTAAATGTCAGGGGGCAAATATTTTGTATCTTGCTCACTGATCTTAATTCTATTCCTCTTTTTTTTTTTTAAATAAATTTATTTATTTATTTATTTTTGGCTGCATTGGGTCTTCATTGCTGCACGCGGGCTTTCTCTAGTTGCGGCAAGCGGGGGCTACTCTTCATTGTGGTGTGCGGGCTTCTCATTGCAGAGGCTTTTCTTGTTGCGAAGCACAGGCTCTAGGCGCATGGACTTCCATAGTTGTAGCACGCGGGCTCGGTAGTTGTGGCTCACAGGCTCTAGAGCACAGGCTCAGTAGTTCTGGTGCACAGGCTTAGTTGCTCCGCAGCATGTGCGATCTTCCCGGACTAGGGCTCAAACCCGTGTCCCCTGCATTGGCAGGCGGATTCTTAACCACTGTGCCACCAGGCAAGACCCCAGTTACTGTTTCTTATTCAATTATAAGGAGTTAAGATTTGTTCAAAGACTTGCCTATGATCACACAGCAAGTAACTGGAAGAGCTAAAACCTGAACTTCATATTCCATGAACTTTCCATGACCACACTAAGTTAAAAATAGAGCAATTACCCATAAAAGCCCAAATTTCTCATTTTTTAATCAAACTATCTTACCAAGTATGTGTGTGAATATATACACACACATCTACGTAAATGCATTATACGCCTATAACACATAAACACAGTATGCCTTTATTTGAATGAGGAAAAACTTTAAATGCAGTCTGACACTCCTGAAGCTTAAGTAATTCCACCAATATTATAGATCGTAACTACATTAACACAGTAACAATGAAACAGAAAAACTAAAACTCTGGACTATATTTCCTAAGAGATAATCACCTTCGGTCTCCCAAATATAGGTAGAAAATAAAAATATTTTGTATTTCAACAAGAATATTCCCTTAAGGAATTACTAACCCAAAAGAGATCAGTTTTGGATACATCACAATACAGGTCCCACTCTATGAGACCCCTAGGAAGGATCCACAAGCAGGAGACTGTAGCAGGAGACTGAGTTAAAAGTCCAGGTCAGCCCCAGGATTCATTGGGGAGAAAACAATCACCACTGTCACATGTAAGAGTATATAAGGTAGAGGGTCTACAAATTTCTCTAGGACCATGAGACACCAACCACCACAGGGTCCTGTCATGTAGCCCAGCTAGGAGAAAAAAAAAAAAATTTATTTCAAAGAATGGCAGAAGGCGTATTACCAATACATTTCCCAAATTTTAGTGGCAGTGTTGTGTTAGCCAGGACTCCTGAATCACATTAGGTGTGACCTGAATCAATAGGTCATAGAGTCTGAGTTACTTTTCCAGTGGTGATTACAAAAAGTTGGTGCTAACACATCTACAATCTTCTACATTCTCCCCTATATAACTTACAGCTGTAGTTCTTTCGGATGTTGTAATAGTTTATAATAACCATTAATAATTCACAATAAAATTTACTTCATCCATACCAATTTGTCATTAAAACTCATCACAAATGATATACACTATTATGGACTGAACTGTGTCTCCCCAAAATTCATATGTTGAAGCCCTAACCCCCAGTGCCTCAGAATGCGACTGAATTTGGACATAGGGCCTTCAAAGAGTTAATTAAGTTAAAATTGGGTCATTAGGGTGAACCCTAATATATATATATTATATATAATATATATTATACATATATTATATATATATTATATATATATATCCTTACCAAAAAAGGAGATTAGGACACACAGAGACAACAAGGCATGTGCACAGGGGGACAATCACGTGAAGAGGCAGCAAGAGAGCAGCCACATGCAAGTCAAAGAGAGAGGCCTTGGATGAAACCAAACCTGCAACACCTAGATCCAAGACTTCTAGACCCCAAACTGTGAGAAAATAATCTTGCTGTTTAAGCCATCCAATCTGCGGTGTTTTGTTCTGGGAGCCCTAGCAAACTAATACATGTAGTAAGAGAACACATGTAAACTGTAATACCCTTTTCAGAACAACATTTTATTTCTATCACAGAGACCAAGTTCCTTCATGGAGTGACCAAGTGAGGATGCAAAAAGTTATCTGCAATAATCACTGGCCCAATAACCATTGGGTTCAACAGTATCATAACCTAAGGCAATGAAGTTATCAACCACAAATCCAACTTTCATCTTCATAACACAATGATTCCGCACCTTCTCTGTGGATGCAAGATTCTAGAAGAGGTTATTTACGCCTAACTTTTCCATGTTAGGAAACTACAACATACGGGTCAGACAAGAGAGGAAAAAGAACAAAGCATTAAACATCTAAAGCACAAGATGAAGCTATTAAAATGATCAGCAATACAGCTTAGAACTCAAAAAACTTTTTCCTAAATATAAAAGCAATATACAGTTTCCTCAAGAAAAAACTGCCCATAATCCTATCATGCAGAGGTAACCACAGTTAATAGTTTGGTATATAGCCTTCAAATTTTATGCTATGCTCATAGACCTGTCATTAAATAACTGAGAGCACATTGTCCATACGGTTTTTCAATTTGTATTTTTTCATTTAACATATTATAAAGTTTCCCACTTCATTAGATATTCTCCTGCAACATGATTTTAATGGCTGCCAAGTAGTCCAATGAATGCACCATAATTTACTGAACCAACACCTTACGATGGATTTTTAGATTATGCCCACTTTTGTGCTTTATGCATATTGTTTCAATGAACATCCTTGTAGAATAGCATTGAGCCCCTTTCTGATTATTTCTTTAGGATAAATAACTAAAAGTGAAATTGCTTTATGGCCTAGTTTTAATAAGGACATTCTCTCATGCACATTCGCACGCTCTCTCTGTCACTCTATCTCTCTCTCTTTCTCATCAAGATGAAATAAACATTTGAAAAGAAATCTGAGACAAGAGTTAAAAAAAAAGGTACATATATTTTGCAAGAAGTTAAATATTTCTAAAAAGCAGAAACTGGGATAAAGTAAAATGCATATTTAAAAGTTAAAAGCAGTATTAAAAATAGAAAGTGTGACACAAAACTTGTCTTCTTGAAAGCATTATTTCTTGAAGCCAAGAAGCAGAAAGTATACCCTATGACATTAAATGGGATCAGGGTAGGGAGACAGGAAAACTAATCCTATACCTCTAAGTAACTTACAAATATGAAAATCATTTATCTACGAAGTCTAGGAACCCTAAAAGATGGCATCTCATGAAAGAAAAATGTCAACAATCATTGTCTTCAATGGTATAAGAATTAGTCCTACTTATAGGAAAACTGCCATGAACACAGTGTGGTAAAGATTCAGTTTGATTATTTCAAGTTCCCTTTCAATTGGCCCAAACTCAAGGACTTTTCTTTATTCAGAGTCATCTATACTTTATTCAAGTGTCAACCCTATAAGATCTTGTCTACCCTTAATCTTTCAACTGTTTACCTAGGTCCTGCCTGGACAAAGTGGTTATTAGACAGTAATACCTGCAAGGAAGGGACCTTATCAAACTTCAGTTTTACCATTACACTGATAATTAATGTTATATAACAGTCATAACATTTTGCTAACATATCCAGGGTATAAAAAGTTCACTCCATCTTCTCCTAAACTCCGAAGCTTTAACTTGTTTCCCAAGCCTTTAACTTAAATATTCTCACCACAAAAGAAATGATAATTATGTGACATGGTAGAAGTGTTAGCTAGTAGTATGGTACTAATCATTTTGCAATATATAAGTGAATCAAGTCAACACAGTGTATACCTTAAATTTACACAATGTTATATGTCAATTATATCAATATCTCAACAAAGCTGGAAAAAAGTTTACCAGTAGCCAGTTTTTTCTTCCCAAAGCCAAGAAATTTTTTTCACAAGCACCTAAAGCTATGCTAGAACTGAGGACCTTTGAGTTTTCCTAAGAATGGCCTATGGGGTAAAGATTAAGGAGCAAGTAACTGGGGCAGGTAATTATCTGAAGAGGGGGAAAAAAAAGCTACCAGAGAAAAATTTGAAGCCTAAAGGTATCAAGAGATTGAAACCAGAGGTTAAAAGTAAGTGAGGGCTAAATATGGCACCCAAAACACAAACAACAAAAGAAAAAAATAGATAAATTGAACTTCAACAAAACTAAAAACTTTTGTACACCAAAGGACACTATCAAGAAAGTGAAAAGATAACCCAGAAGATGGGAGAAAATATTTGCAAATCACGTATCTGATATGGGTTAAGTATCCAGACTATATAAAGAAGTCTGAAATTCAATAACAAAGAGACAAACAACCCAATTAAAAATGGGCATAGGACTTGAATAGACATTTCTCCAAAGAAGTTATACAAATGGCCAATGGGCACATGAAAAAACATATAACATAATTAGTCACTGGGGGACTGCAAATCAAAACAACAGTAAGATTACACCCACTAGAATGGCAATAATACAAAATAATAATAATATAGGAAAAATCATAGGTGCTTGCAAGAATGGGGAGAAACCAGAACCCTCATATATTCCTAGTAGGTAAAATGGCACAGCCACTGTGGAAAACAATTTGGCCATTCTTCAAAAAGTTAAACAAAGAGTTACTACGTGACCCAGTAATTCTGCCCCTCAGTACATACCTAAAAGAAAGAATTTAAAACTTAAACATTCACATAAAAACTTGTACATGAATGTTCATAGTAGCATTATTCATAATAGCCAAAAAGCAGAAACTACCCAAATGTCCATCAACTGATGAAGGGATAAACAAAATATGGTATTGTCCGTACAATGGAATATTATTCAGCCATAATAAAGGAATGAAGTACTGGTATATGCTATAACATGGATGAATCAGAAGACATTATGCTAAGTGAAAGAAGCCAAATATAAAGGCCACATATCATATGATTCTACTTATATAAAATGTCCAGAATAGGCAATATAGGCAAATCCATATAGACAGAAAGTAGATAAGTGGTTGCCAGGGGCTAGGGGGAGGAGGAAGATGGAGAGTTACTAGTAATGGGCATGGGGTTTCCTTTTGGGTTGATGAAAAGCTTCGGAAATTAGAGAGTGGTGATGGTTGCACAACATCGTGAATATACTGAATTTAAAATAGTTAAAATGATTAATTTTACCTTGATTAAAAAGAAAAGTGGTCCCCCAAAATCAGAAAAAGTAAGCCAGAGAGCAGAATGGGCCCTAAGAGGCTGCATAAGAACAAAGAGGTTTAAAAAGTTGATTTTCCATGCAACTACTTTGGAGATCTTTCAAAAATAAATGGCTGAAGAGTTTTTTTTTTTCAGTCTTACATCTACTAGTTATAGGAAACTAAAAGATTATTTCTACATAATATATGAAAATTTGAAAAAGTATCTAGGGAATATTTCAATTTACTGAAACTTTGAATATATGTATATGTAAGCAAACTACACAAACAATCATGATTGAACTTCAAATAACCTAGAAAATTAAGTTATAATTAGCCCATATCTGTGATTTAAGCTCCATGAAAACATGACTCAATGGATTAGTCTTTTAATTTTCTACATACACTGTACCACATTTTGAAGCTCCTATAAAGTTCCTTCTAAAATACAAAATAAAATACAAGAGAACAAAAGCTGCTTTAATATTCACCACTGTTGTTAACAGCACTACTAACATTAAAACTGTACTTTTTAAATATAAATTCAGGGACTTCCCTAAGTGGTACAGTGGTTAAGAATCCACCTGCCAATGCAGGGGACACAAGTTCGAGCCCTGGTCCCTGAAGATCCCACACGCTGCAAAGCAACTAAGCCCGTGAGTCACAACTACTGAGCCTGAGCTCTAGAGCCCACGAGCCACAACTACTGATGCCCACATGCCTAGAGCCCATGCTCCGCAACAAGAGAAGCCACCACAATGAGAAGCCTGCTCACCCGTAACAAAGAGTAGCCCCTGCTCACTGCAACTAGAGGAAGCCTGCACGCAGCAACAAAGACCCAACGCAGCCAAAAATGAACAAATAAATAAATAAATTTAAATTAAAAATAATAAATAAATAAATATAAATTCAGTATTCATATTTGCCTCAGATACCAACCTTGCCAAGTTTTAAAGGGGCACCTATGATACACTACACATATAAGGATAATCTGCCATACATCTAATTTCATAAGCATATCATTCCCATCACAAGTTTTTATTCAGTGAGCGCTCACAGGGTACATACTAAATCCAGTGAGGTGATGGTTTGTTTTATTTTTTTTCCTTTCCTTAGAGAAGCAATACATGATCTCAATGCAGTGCATTTGCTGTACTACAGTTCTTTTTTTTTTTTTGTGGTACGCGGGCCTCTCACTGCTGTGGCCTCTCCCGTTGCAGAGCACAGGCTCTGGACGCGCAGGCTCAGCGGCCATGGCTCACGGGCCCAGCCACTCCGCAGCATGTGGGATCTTCCCAGACCGGGGCACGAACCCGCATCCCCTGCATCGGCAGGCGGACTCTCAACCACTGTGCCACCAGGGAAGCCCTACAAAGTCATTCTTGACTTCTTGCCCATTCTAAGCCTCCAGGACAGGCCAAAAGGCAAGAATGCTAGGCTTCTAATTCAGCAATTACCATAGCAACAGGAGTCATTCAAAGAAAGGAGGACAGTTCAGGCCTCTCAGCTTCTTCTATACCTAAGACATGTATACATTTATAAATGAATAACTCAGGCACTTTTATGGTTCTGAATATAAATGGAAGTATTTTAAAGTTTCCAGAAAATGCAAATTCCTATTACACTGAAATTAAGTTAAAATACAGGGGCGGGGAACAACAATTTCTAGTATCTATACAGTAATCTCTATACAACAAGAAATTGCAACTTATAAGACAAGGAGAAGAAATTTTTTTTAATACAGTTTTTTACTATACATAGAAAATCCTAAAGATGTCACCAGAAAACTACTAGAACTAATCAGTGAATTTGGTAAGGCTGCGGGATACAAAATTAATGCACAGAAATCTCTGGCATTCCTATACACCAACAATGAAAAATCAGGAAGAGAAATTAAGGAAATGCTCCCATTTACCATTGCAACAAAATGAATAAAATACCTAGGAATAAACCTGCCTAAGGAGGCAAAAGACTTGTACTCAGAAAACTATAAAACACTGATGAAAGAAATCAAAGATAACATAAACAGATGGAGAAATATACCACGTTCTTGGATTGGAAGAATCAACATTGTGAAAATAACTATACTACCCAAAGCAATCTACTACCCAATTCAATCTACAGATTCAGTACAATCCCTATCAAACTACCAATGGCATTCTTCACAGAATTAGAACAAAAAATCTTACAATACATATGGAAACACAAAAGACCCCAAATAGCCAAAGCAACTTGAGAAAGAAAAATGGAGTTGGAGGAAATAATATTTTTAAAATGACTATTATACCTAAGGCAATCTACAGATTCAGTACAATCCCTATCAAACTACCAATGGCATTCTTCACAGAATTAGAACAAAAAATCTTACAATACATATGGAAACACAAAAGCCCCCAAATAGCCAAAGCAACTTGAGAAAGAAAAATGGAGCTGGAGGAATCAGGCTCCCCGACGTCAAACTACACCACAAAGCCACAGTAATCAAAACAGTATGGTACTGGCACAAAAACAGAAATATAGATCAATGGAACAGGATAATGCCCAGAGATAAACCCACGCACATATGGGCATCTAATTTACGACAAAGGAGGCAAGAACATACAACGGAGAAAAGACAGCCTCTTCAATAAGTGGTGCTGGGAAAACTGGACAGCTACATGTAAAAGAATGAAATTAGAACAGTCCCTAACACCGTACACAAAAATAAACTCAAAATGTATTAGAGACCTAAATGTAAGACCAGACACTACAAAACTCTTAGAGGAAAACATAGGAAGAACACTCTTTGACATAAATCACAGCAAGATCTTTTTTGATCCACCTCCTAGAGTAATGGAAATAAAAACAAAAATAAACAAATGGACCTAATGAAACTTAAAAGCTTTTGCACAGCAAAGGAAACCATGAACAAGATGAAAAGACAACCCTCAGAATGGGAGAAAATATTTCCCAATGAAACAACAGACAAAGAATTAATCTCCAAAATATACAAACAGATCATGGAACTCAATATCAAAAAAACAAACAATCCAGTTAAAAAATGGGTGGAAGAGCTAAATAGACATTTCACCAAGGAAAACATACAGATGGCCAAGAGGCAGATGAAAAGATGCTCAATGTTACTAATTATTAGAGAAATGCAAGTCAAAACTATAATGAAGTACCACCTCACACCAGTCAGAATGGCCATTATCAAAAAAGCTAGAAACAATAAATGCTGGAAAGGGTGTGGTGAAAAGGGAACCCTCCTACACTGTTGGTGGGAATGTAAATTGATACAACAACTATGCAAAACAGTATGGAGATTTCTTAAAAAACTAAAAATAGAACAACCATATGACCCAGCA
Organism: Neophocaena asiaeorientalis asiaeorientalis; assembly: GCF_003031525.2. Classification (NCBI taxonomy): domain Eukaryota; kingdom Metazoa; phylum Chordata; class Mammalia; order Artiodactyla; family Phocoenidae; genus Neophocaena; species Neophocaena asiaeorientalis. The sequence goes on along the minus strand of NW_020174013.1, from coordinate 7,778,901 downwards.
ATCCCACTACTGGGCATATACCCTGAGAAAAACATAATTCAAAAAGAGACATGCACCACAATGTTCACAGCAGCACTATTTACAACAGCCAGGACATGGAACTAACCTAAATGTCCATTGACAGATTAATGGATAAAGAAGATGTGGTACATATATACAATGGAATATTACTCAGCCATAAAAAGAAACAAAATTGAGTTATTTGTAGAGAGGTAGATGGACCTAGAGTTTGTCATACAGAGTGAAGTAAGTTAGAAACAGAAAACCAAGTACCGTACGCTAATGCATATATATGGAATCTAAAAAAAAAAAAAAAGGTACTGATGAACCTAGTTGCAGGGCAGGAATAAAGAGGGAGACATAGAGAATGGACTTGATGACATGGAGTAGGAGGGTGAAGTGAGAGTAGCATCGACATGTATACATTACAGAACGTTAAATAGTTAGCTAGTGGGAAGCAGCTGCATAGCACAGGGAGATCTGCTCGGTGCTTTGCGATGATCTATAGGGGTGGGATAGGGAGGATGGGAAGGAGGCTCAAGAGGGAGGGGGTATGGGGACATGTATGCATACGGCTGATTTGCTTTGTTGTACAACAGAAACTAACACAGTATTGTGAAGCAATTATACTCCAATAAAGATCTATTAAAATATATATATATATTTTTTGGCTGCATCAGGTCTTAGTTGCAGCACGTGGGATCTTTCGTTGTGGCACACAGGCTCTTCGTTGTGGTGCGCAGGCTTCTCTCTAGTTGTGGCGCACGGGCTCAGTACTGTGGCACATGGGCTTAGTTGCCCCATGGCACATGGGATCTTAGTTCCCTGACCAGGGATCAAACCCACATCCCCTGCATTGCAAGACAGATTCACAACCACTGGACCACCAGGGAAGTCCCTTTATACATATATATATATTTATTTATTTTTTTTTTCATTTATTCATTCATTCATTCATTCATTCATTTGGTTGCGCCGGGTCTTAGCTGCGGCACATGGGATCTTTGCTGCGGCGTGTGGGATCTTTTAGTTGCAGCATGTGGGATCTTTTTTAGTTGCGGCACATGGGATCTTTAGTTGCAGCATGCAAACTCTTAGTTGCAGCACGAGGGATCTAGTTCCCTCACCAGGGATCAAACCTGGGCCCCCTGCATTGGGAGCACAAGTCTTAGCCACTGGATCACCAGGGAAGTCCCAGGAACAAGGAATTTTTAATGAAGGATTTTTAGTATAAACACCTCCTGGTATATATTAGTTTTCTATACATGTATCTATCTAATAGCAAGAACCTCTTCTATAAAATTCTAAGAAATGAACACCAGGGAAACAAGAAGACTTTGCCAAGGAATAAAGCAGGAGCCATACCCTGGATTTTAATTGACTAAGTCTCAACATTCACTTTGGAGCAAAGAGTCGACCATCCTCAGATATACAGAAAAGACAACAGATCTTGGAGAATTCATAACCTAACTTTTACATTGTCCAGACTTTTGCTTCTGATGAAAAGTCACCAGGGGAAATTCTTTATTCCTTCATTTTAAGTATTATCATGTAAAGCTGACAGGAAATGATCAAAATTTTAATTCAGGCCACTGCTTATAGACCTTTTAATAATATAAACAATATACAACTATGTACTCTGAATTCACGAATATCTAGTTATTCACTCTCTTAAGGTATTCATTTCAAGTCTAATAAAACTTTAAAGGAACATAAATCAATATGTAGGGAAATGAATTTACTGATTTATTTAAAAACTATTCACCACTTTTTTTCACTGCATAGCGTTAATAAACTTAAAAAATATAGAAGATGATGATGGTACTGCATTTCAAAACAACTTTCCAAGCCACTACTTTTGGCTATTAAAAGTAATTTTTTTAAACTTTAGAGTGCTCACAATTCAAATAACACTGAAGAAAACAGATAAAGGTAGCTAAAGAAATGGCATGAAAAGACTGACAAAAGAGTTGATACAAGATATCAAAGGAGCAAGAATGGAAATCCATGTTGGGCAGATAACAGTAAACAAGGAGAAGTGGTAACCATAAGAAATCAACATGAACAAAATTGGCAATGGAATGGAATGAACTATTCTTGGCAGAAATCCTGCCCTTCCTAAGCAATTACAGTAATATTGGTGATTTCCTATACGGTATCAGGATTATGGAGTAAGAAATGGAATGCTCAGAATAATCAATGAGGAAATCAGTTTATCTAGGCCTCAATCCCTTCATCTGAAAAGTGAATAAATGTATATATGACTGCCGCACAAGTGGCAGGATGTGTAGAAGTTAAAAGTGCAGGCTGTGACTATCATTATATAAGATGTTACTGATGGAGACAGCTGGGCGATGGGTACACGGAACTCCTTGTACTATTTTTGCAACTTTTTGAGAGCCTGTAATTATTTCAAAACAAAAGTTTTAAAAAGTATTATACAGGCATGAAACCAGACCACCAGGGTTTAAATAGGGGCACAACCAATTATTGGCTGTGTGCCCTCAATCGAGTTATATTCTCCTCTGTAAAATGAGGATAAAAACAGTATTTACCTCAGGAGGTGCTATGTGAATTAAATAAGCTTATACATGTAAACCATTCACAACAGTGCTTGTCACATAGTAGGCACTCAACTGTCAGTCATTACTAATGTTGTTAGGATTATTTTTTTTTCTAAGATCAGAATTCAGCTCTAGAATTCTGTATGTGTAAGCTATTGTTATTTTTGCACTATTGATATGGAGAGATATTAGCTAGTTTGAAAAAAAGAGAAAAAATCTTGGCAGCCAATGAGGCCTAAATTCTAGCTCAGTCACCTGTCTTCTTTCTATAAACTAGGATTTAATATCATATTTATATAGATACATTTATTCTTTCAAAAATGGATATATCACAAAGAACCACACTGTTGGAGAGGTGTCTTCCTGCTGCTACATCAACACCATCTCCACCAGGTGGAGAACCATGCCTTATTTTGAAAGCTCTCAAGAAGAGAAGATTTCACATTCCCTCTGGCTAAGCCTTACCAGGGCCTTGAAGATGTCAGGAAGTTATTCTTTACCAGGGCCTTGAAGATGTCAGGAAGTTATTCTTGGTACAGTTTACACTTACTGCCTCTTGTCACCGTAGACGTAGAAGATAAGTTTTAGAACTTTATACCTGAAGACCCCTACCAGTAGGGGTATTACTCTGTTTCTCCTTCTGTTTAATATCCTTTATCTTCCAATTGTTTAATCATCTTCATTCCTACTTCACAGAGTTATTGTAAGGAGTACATGAATTAGAATACATCAAAGCACGTAGTACTGTACTTGGCAAACAGTATGCATTTAATGCATTTTTCTTTCCTTCCTAATCAAGGACTAAACTAATTATCTCCATCAGAATGCCAGGCAGTTGAGGTATTCTAATTTCAATCTCATAATGAATGTACAGGCAAACTCACAAATCCTTAAGTTTTTACCTTCTATTGAGAGTTTTTAATAAATCAACATGATGAAACCAGATCCTAATTGCATTCCCCTGCCCACTCTAGTCAATTTTTATCCAAATCCCAAATTTTAAGCTATAATGGTATCTTTTAGAGCTGAGATATTTTAAACTAAAATAGTTCAGGAAACATATACTATAAATAGACATCCTTTGTGAAAACTTTTTTCTTAAAATTATTCCTGACCTCACCTAAACTGTATTCAGACACGTTTCCACTTAAAATGTTTTTTGCTCTTCTTACAGTTACTGTAAATGTGCTCCTCCCTCCCTTTCAAAATGTGAAATCTTGTCAAGAAAGGCAGATTTTATAAAATCAAATACCTGCAGTAATATTGCAACATGCTAGACTGTAACTGTGAGAGAAAATTAATTCAGTAAAAATGATATCTTGTTACTTCAGTTTGCAACTCTCTTATCTCTTTTCTAATGATTTTTAAAGCCAGAACAGTCTGTATGCTTCTCACGATATTAGTGTTTTGGGTGAATTTTCTCCTCCTATTCCTAAGATTCTATTCTGAAAGTGACAAAACATGAATGGGAAAAATACCAAAGCTTGATTTTTCAAATTACTACTACTTGAAGAGCAGTTTGGAAAAATTCTGTTTTCACTTTCAGCCTTCTTTGCCTCAAAAAGAACTTGGCTTTTTTTCATAATCAAATGCTATAAGACAATAGTTAAATGAACCCTTTGATTTGAACTTTATCCTCAAATGCCGATACATTCCTTAGAATGTTTTATTTTTAGTTCTGAGAATACAGTAAGACCCAGTTAAAGCAGCAGGATTCCAAACACAAAGTTGCAAAACCTAAGTTCTGATAAAGATTGCCTGCAAACTCAATAGAATGAACAATGAGATTCTTAGATTGTTTTCTTCTACAAGAGAAAAAAACTTAAAAAAAAAATCTTAACTAGAGTGATGTTTACCTTAAGAAAATACTGTATTCAGGATACAAGATGCTTGTATATTGAACCCAGGCACCAACTTCCTCTTCAGTTTCCCTTTTTTGGGCTTCTGTTACTGAGAACAGATTAAATGATTCAAATCTTCTTACAGATACATGTCGTAGACAATCATCCAGGTGTTTTTGTTTCAGAACCTTTGAAATAAAACCAAATATTGTCACATTATATAAATATAAATTAAATTTTCAACATTTAAGTGGTAAGGGGACTTTCTTTTCCAGTAATGGCAGATTAGATAATTCAGACCAACATCTTACTGAAGACAACTAGAAAACATGCACAAAATATTTTAAAACATTACTCGAAGGCATCAGAGGGCAAAGAATATAGTGAAGATCTACCAGTCTAATATCTTTAAAAGGAGGTAAATCTAGAGAGATGAGTCTGGCTTTTGCAACCACTTTTCTTGTGAGACATTCATCAATTCCAAAAGAAGGAGCTGAGAAGACAAGCAGCACCTTCAACAGCTTGTAGACTTAGGGGGAAAAGTTGAATTTCAAAGCTTAATACCTAGGCAGGGGCAGGTATGTTATTCTGAGCCGGTGTGTGTGTGTGTGTGTGTGTGTGTGTGTGTGTGTGTGCGCGTGTGCGTGTGTGTTAGGATAAATCAAATGAGTAGTTTTCTTGGTGTCATTGAAAACTAGGTTTTTAAGTATGGAAGAAAGGAGATACAACTGTAAGATTAATGAGGTTAAGCAAAAACCCTGTAGCTCTGAATCTGAATAAAGTATAATATAAACTAATGATGTATTTCATTTTTTAAAACTGTACATATATTTCCTACATCTGACCACTGAAAAGGTCTAAAAACAATGACCAAACTAGTAGCAATGAGCACACCTACTGCACATACTGCTGTCTCTAAATACCATTTTTTATTAAAACAAAGTAAGGGGAATCCCCTGGTCGTCCAGTGGTTAGAACTCCACGATTTCACTGCCAAGGGTGTGGGTTCAATTCCTGGTCAGGGAACTAAGATAATGCAAGCCACGCAGCACAGCCAAAAAGAAGAAAGAAAAAAAAAAAGTAAGGCCCTTGGGAAAAGGGCAGGAATTGTACAAGATAAGTCTGGAACATCATGCACACGAGAAAACAAGAAAGCCATACAAAATTAAGGGTTATATCAAAAGGACTGATGGGATAGTGCAAGCATTAACAAAGATAATAAATGTAACTGAGTTGAAACACATTAGTTCATAACAGTAACTTTTTAAATACCTCATTGATGATCACCGAAAAATGCTAAAGAACCAACTTATTTAGAAACTAGTAAATGAGGAGAAAGAATCAAGTATTTATCTGTCTCTTCTATATGAACCATAACTGAGAATATCCAAATGGAAGTTGAGGGGAAATTTCTCTTTATACTAGTACTCCAAGTAATAAATGAAGAAGGAACAACAGAATATCACCATTTTTCAACTCCTTCATGAATTCATGAACCTAGGTAATCATCATCAAGAAGAGAAATAACCAGACATCACTATGATTATTGATGAAATCTCACACCACCATCATCTTGACCAATTAAACAAGACAAAACAAAAAACATCAAATCTGAATCTGATCAAGCCTCTATATCTTACAGGAAATAGGAAACACAGGGATAGAGGAACACATTAAACAACATCATCAAGTGCGATTAGCAAAATTCAAATTATGGGAAACTACAAAACACCCAGTTGCTTCTAAAATAAACGGCAAGGGTTGAAAAAGAGACATGCTGAGGGAATATTTAGATTAAAAAGACTTGTACATATCAACCAATAACAATATTTGGAACTTAATTTGGATCCTGTTTTCAAAATAATCAAACTGTAAAGAAAAATTAGGAGACAATGGAAAACTTTTAGAAACTGACCAGATATTTTATGACATCAAGGAATTATTCTGGATAGGATATGGTATCGTAATTAATTTTTTAATGTCATCTTGTATAGGTACATACTGAAATATTTATAGAAAAAATATGGTATCTGAGATTCGCTTCAAAATAATCTGGTGAGGGCTGCATAATGAGAGAACAGAAATGAAACGAATTTGGTCCAGAGTTAAAAATAGTTGAAGCTTATGGATACCTGAGTGGTTATTAAACTATTTTTTTCCACTTTTGTATATGTTTGACATTTCCCATAAAGTTTTTTTAAGATATAAAGCGCTCTAATAGTCATAAACAAATGAAAAATAAAAAGATATGAAAAACCAAATATATTTGGAAGTTAAGCAATAAACTTCTAAATAATCTGTGAATGAAAAGAAGAACACAATGGAAATTAGAAAGTTATTTTGAACTGAATAATAAAAATACATTTCAAGGGCGGAGTCAAGATGGCGTACTAGGAGGACTCGGAATTCATCTCTCCTCACAACTAGGGCACCTGCCAGGCACCAGTGAGGGACCACGGAAACCTAAGGGGACAGGACGAACCCCCAGCAACCGGGTAGGACATGGGGCATGGGAGGAGTGAAGGGGGAGAAGTGGAGGCAGGATGGGACTGGTGCCCCTAAGGGGCGGCTGGGGGAGGGGAAGGGATCCCATGTCGGAAGAGTAAATTGGGGGACCATTGGGAGGGCAGAGGATAAAGGGAGTGTGGCCAGGTTTCTCCTGCCTCCACTTCTCCCCCTTCACTCCTCCCATGCCCACTTGGGCGCCCAGGAACCTGCTGAGATCCCAGGCCTCATCCTCTGCCCACCGAGGCCCCCTCCAGCCATGCGGGTCCTGAGGGACTGAGAGGGAGGAAGGGGGAGCAAAAGTAAAGGCCAGACCTCCAGGACTGGCACCCCTGAGGGATGGCTGGGGGAGGGGAGTTCCTACACCCAGTGGGACCCACCCGCGGTTAGGGGTCCAGCAGTGACGGGGGACACCCTGGGGGAGATGGTGAGGGAGGGGCACGAAGGAATGGAAGGGAATGCGGCCAGTACCTTCCTTGTCCACTTAGGCACCAGGGAGCCTGTTGGGCTCGGGCCTAATCCTCTGCCCTCGGAGCCTCCCTCCTGCCATGCAGAATGCAAGCCCCGCCCCTACACCCTCACCCAGGGCCCCACCCCTACACTCGGAGACCCCCTCCAATGCGCTGGGCCTAAACCCCACCCACACACCCTCACTCAGGGCCCTACCTCCAAACTCTGGAACCCCACACTCCAGAGGCCCTCCCTTCCATGTGCTGCCTCTCCCCTTCCACCCAGGTCTTAAGAAGAGGCCCTGCCCCACACTTGAACGTGGCCCCCCCTCAGGGCCTTTTCCAGCTACATGGGTCCTGAGCCTAGGCCCCACCCCATGATCAAACGTAACACCAAATGCCTGGGTCCTGCCCCACCCTAAACCCCACCTCTGCCTAAGTTCCAGGCCCCACCTAAAATTCGCCCCCATAGCCAAGGCTTTTCTCTTTTTTCTTCTTTTAGATTGGGGTTCTGTTTTACCTTGCTGATTCATTGTTGTTGATTCTTTTATGTTTTTATTTTTCCTAATAAATCTTTTATTTTTCTAATTTTATTTTATTCTTTATACTCTGTAATTGTTCTCCCCTTTTGGCTTGTTCCCCCCGCTTTTTTTTTCTTTTTTCTGCTGAGGTTTTATTTTACCTTGTTGCACTTGTTTCAATGATAGTTTTATTTTTCCTAATATATTTTTTATCTTTCCAATTTTACTTTATTTTTTATTCTTTGATATTGTACTGTTTTTCTTTCTTTCTCATTTTCCTTTTATTTTCTTTACCGTTCCACGAAGCTTACAGGATCTTGGGTCCCAGGCTGGAGGTTGGGCCCAAGCTCCTGTGGTGGGAGCTCCGAGTCCAAACCGCTAGACTAAAAAAGAACCTAGGACCCTAGGGAATATTAATTGGAGTGAGGACTCCCAGAGGAACGCATCTCAGCAACAAGACCTAGCTCTACCCAACTTTCTGCAAACTCCAGTGCTGGACGTCTCAGGCCAAACAACCAGTAACACAGGAATACAGCACCAACCATCAAAAAAAAAAAAAAAAATGAAATGACAGAAAAATATATTACAGACGAAGGAGCAAGGTAAAAACCTACAAGAACAAATAAATGAAGATGAAATAGGCAACCGAACTGAAAAAGAATTCAGAGTAAGGATAGTAAAGATGATCCAAAATCTTGGCAACAGAATGGAGAAAATACAAGAAACATTCAACAAGGATCTAGAAGAACTAGAAAGCAAACAAACAATGATGAACAACACAAATGCTGAAATTAAAAATACTCTGGAAGGAATGAATAGCAGAATAACTGAGACAGAAGAATGGATAAGTGAGCTGGAAGATAAAATGGTGGCAATAACTGCCAGGGAGCAGCATAAATAAAAAAGAATGAAAAGAATTGAGGACAGTCTCAGAGACCTCTGGGACAGCATTATATGAACCAACATTCAAATTATAAGGGTCCCAGAAGAAGAAGAGAAAAAGAAAGGGTCTGAGAAAATATTTGAAGAGATTATAGTCAAAAAGTTCCCTAACATGGGAAAGGAAATAGTCAATCAAGTCCAGGAAGCACAGAGAGCACCATACAGGATAAACCCAAAGAGAAACATGCCAAGACACATATTAATCAGGATAAACCCAAAGAGAAACATGCCAAGACACATATTAATCAAACTATCAAAAATTAAATACAAAGAAAAAATATTAAAAGCAGCAAGGAAAAAGCAACAAATAACATACAAGGGAATCCCCATAAGGTTAACAGCTGATTTCTCAGCAGAAACTCTGCAAGCCAGAAGGGAGTGGCAGAACATATTTAACGTGATGAAAGGGAAAAACCTACAACCAAGATTACTCTACCCAACAAGGATCTCATTCAGATTCGATGGAGAAATTAAAACCTTTACAGATAAGCAAATGTTAACAGAATTCAGCACCACCAAACCAGCTTTAGAGCAAATGCTAAAGAAACTTCTCTAGGCAGGAAACACAAGAGAAGGAAAAGACCTACAAAATCAAACCCAAAACAATTAAAATGGTAACAGGAATGAACATACATATCGATAATTACCTTAAACATAAATGGATTAAATGCTCCCACCAAAACACATAGACTGGCTGAATGAATACTAAAAAAAAAAAAAAAAAAAAGAAAGCTGGAGTAACAATTCTCATTTCAAACAAAATAGACTTTAAAATAAAGACTACTACAAGAGACAAAAAAGGACACTACATAATCATCAAGGGATCAATCCAAGAAGATGTAGCAATTGTAAATATTTCTGCACCCAACAGAGGAGCACCTCAATACATAAGGCAAATGCTAACAGCCAAAAACAGGGAAATCGACAGTAACGCAATCATAGTAGGGGACTTTAACATCCCACTTTCACCAATGGACAGATCATCCAAAATGAAAATAAATAAAGAAACACAAG